>NC_139946.1:25737965-25977965 GCF_963454915.1 Gymnoscopelus microlampas
TCTACCTGTGGTCCAAGAAGAGAAACTTCCATTCTAAACTATGTCTGGAGGTGAATTCCTCATTGGGTTCTTCTACAGTGCACATCTCCTGTAGAGGGAGGGAAGGATGGGACAGTGGACACAAAAGACGGGATACAGTATATTAGTGATTCTCCACCTTTTTAATTTCAAGGACCCCCAGTTTGATATGCATTAGAACAAGGACCCCCATTTGATACCATTTTCTATCTCGGGAACCCCAATCCACACTGTCCAAATGGAGCCAATGGATTCATTTGGTTCCATTTGGACACTCAGAGTTACAGACCTGTAACTTCTCAAGGACTCCTGGGGGTCCCCAGACCCCAGTTTGAGAACCCCTGAGGTACAGTATATCAAATCAATTACAGTTAGAGTCTCAAAATCTAAATGAAAACATTGACATCTATGAAATCATCTATTAGAGTTTTATAACCATTAGCATAATGGTAAATATGTTAACCACTTAAACCTATATACTTATATAGGGATTCCGCCAGGGGTCTATACTTGACACTCTCCTTATCTCCCTCGACACCAAAACTGTTTTCCAAAACTAGACGATGCACAATCTCACAATGCCTCTCATTGCAATGCGTTGTGAGCTTGTAGATTGGAATGTTTGCCAATTACAACATGACCAGAATAGGGATGTTAGGGTTCATGCGTTTAATTAATCCGACAAAATGGAGAAGCTCTTCACTGTTACCTTGATAAACTGTGGTTTGGCTAGCCTCACGGTGGCTATGAAACAGACTCTGTCCTCAAAGGCCGGGTGAAGCGATCGTTGGATCACTCCTTCGAAACCGTTTCGGGTACAGTTAGGCACTGCAAGAGGGGCGGCAGAAAACAAATAGTCTTTTAGAGCAGCAGTTCCAGAGCTTTTCCAGTTCGAGACCCAAAATATACATGTGATACTCAAAATATATTTTGAATTAATAACTTAAGCCCTATTCCAAAAATATTGAAAATAGCCGATCTAAAAGCTCACAACGTGTCGCAATGAGATACGCAGTGAGCTTGTAGATCTGCTATTTTCACCATTTATTTTTTTGTGTGGAAAATATCTGTGGAAAAAAAACATTTATTTATTTTTTCTGGGAAATTAGTTAGATTTTCTTTTTCTTGAAAATGTTAAGAATTCTTAGAAAATAATGTGTAAAAAAAAAAGATATTTACTAGCAACCCATAAAAAAAAACATTGTGAAGATTGGGCAAACACAATGGTCAGATGCTTGCTTATTTCAACTCACCATTGTCCAGGGACTTGAAGTTCCCAATGAACTTCACGTATTCGTACACAGGGGGCTCTTTGGGGTCTATCGTTCCTCGGAGCATATGGCAACAGAATTCTAACTGATTCTTTGCTGGAAATAACAAATAAATCACTGTGTTATATATAAAAAAAACAGTACAATTTATCGTATCTATGAAAGCTTACATCAAAGGCACTCAGGGAATGGTAAGACAGATACATGTATAACGCAAATGAATGCTGTCAAAATGACAGGCTGAAATGAAGCACCAGTGGAGATCTGCAGTTACTTACTTTTCAGATATTCAGGTGTCAGGGTCTCTGCGTCCATTATGTGAGAGGACAGGGCCTTGTAGACGTCTGAATGCTCCCCAATGGGCAGGAAGTTCAACAGGTTCTGATCCACCAGGTCAGACTGAAACGCACAATTACACACATCAAACCCTGTAGAGACTCAGTCAACCAACCACCGGAGGTTGTTGTAGCTCCATGAACACAGCAACATCAAACAATGAAAACTGGGTAGGGCAGCTAACATACAAGCATTGTTAAACACCGCTCGTTCATTTGACAGTTCCAGACAATATTTGAGATAGGTCCAGAGAATTGCTGTACCACTCACAGGTAAATGTTCTAGCAGAGACGTCACGCTCTCTGAGACGTAGATAATATTCCCATCGGTCATGATTGCCAGAAAGAAACCATCTAATGCCTGGTACAAACAAAACATACTGTTATTAACCAGAAAGAAACCATCTAATGCCTGGTACAAACAAAACATACTGTTATTAACCAGAAAGAAACCATCTAATGCCTGGTACAAACAAAACATACTGTTATTAACCAGAAAGAAACCATCTAATGCCTGGTACAAACAAAACATACTGCTATTAACCAGAAAGAAACCATCTAATGCCTGGTACAAACAAAACGTACTGCTATTAACATTCTGCCCTGTGATTCGTGTCATCGGTGAGGGTCCAGCCTTAAAGACTTTGCCAAATCTCACCTCTAAATAGGATTTTCACCATGATGACATTTTAGTTGACGATTAATTGTCACACAAATTGCATTAGCGATTGAATTGTGTTTTTGGCATTGAACATTAGAACATATAAATAACAATTACTTTTCGGTTGCCTTTAATTAAGGCTTTGTAATCAGAGCCTTAATGACTGACAATGACCGATACCACTGATCAGAATAAATAAGCTAGGGCCAAAAAAAAAAAAAAGAATCGTGGAAATAGCCGATCTACAAGCTCACAACGGTTCGCGATGCCACGTGTTGTGAACTCATAGATCTGCTACTTCCATTATTTTTGATGTTTTGAAAATGGATGAACATTTTTTTTCAACAGATTCATTACATGAATGAATGGAAACGATTCTGACGATTATGCAAAACATAATTTCAATTACCTGTGATCAGGCGATTATGTGATAATTGTGTCACAGGCCTTACCTCCAACATCAGCTGAGTGAACTCTTCATTACTAAGAAATGATGGCTTCCAGTCTTGTCGGATCTCGCTCGACTCTGACTGGGCAGAAATTTCTGATGGAGAGAGGGGACAAAACGGCTCAGGTCTGGGTGCATGAATTGTACATCGTCTCTGTCGGGTGGAAACGTCCAAAACTGTTACTTTTCAGGTTTACATTTCAGAAGTAGCAAAAATAGCAGATCTATAAGCTCAAAACAAGCTTGTTTCGAGCTTGTGGATCTACTACTTTTGATGCTTTTGTGCAACGCTGTAGTATGATCAAGTAGGGTGTTCATTTACGTTAACTCTTTATCTGCCATTGACGAGATTTCTCGTTTTTATCCGCATGGCTCAGCCAGCCGTCGACGAGAAAGACGAGATTAAAAAAAAAATGTTTTTATTTATTTTATTTTTTTACTTTTCAAATTTTTCGTTTATCACAAAGGAAGCAGGAGATAACGCGATGCGAAGATTTTCTGCTCCATTCACTTCAATGTTAAAAAATAAACGGAGACAAAATTCACATTTTACCTATTTTTGCAATGTTATTCTATGGCAGGGAAGGGGGTAGGATTGTGTATATACTCTGGCAGTTAAAGAGAAAAAAAAGTTAGGCGATCTGAAATCTCACAACGCATTGTGATGCGACATGTAAGCTTGTAGGCTACATCTGCTATTTTTCCCTTTTTTTTATAGGCTACATTTAATTTTTTTGACATACAAGGGTTTCTGTCTGACAGCGACGATGTTAATGTTGTTGATCAATGTCTTTAGTTACACAATTCAGCAATGTACCTCGATATTTTGTCCTTATTTTCTGAAGAATTCTGCCCTGATATACTTGCACTCTGTGCGCAAGTATATCAGGTATATCAGGACCCAAAATATTAATTTGAAACTTAGAAAAATGAATTATGAATTAATCACTTACACCCTATTTAATAGTGAAAATAGCAGTCACAACACGACACATCGCAATGGGTTGACAGCTTGTAGATCTGCTAATTTAACTATTTCTGAAATGTTTTTTTCTTTATTAAATTATTTTGAAAAAGCTTGATTGTTTTTGTTTTTTTTTCATTTCAGAAAACATTTTAGAATGTTTGATTCTTGAAAATGTTTTAAAATAAAACATTTTTTTAATACTAGGAAACAAAGTGATATTTATAATCTGCTGTGTAGCGTGTCCCCTGGCATTACAGCTTTTAATGTAGTTACCTTTATGCTTGCGTAGGAAGTCAATGCTGTTCTGCAAGATGGTGGACTTGTCCATCTTCCGGGTGTTGCCTGGCAACATGGTCCCCAGTTCTTTGATGAGGACATTGAACTGGTCTCTGCGTTTCTTCTCAGACTTGTTACGGGACACGCTGTCAGGCGACAACAGGGGTGTAAACCAGTGGTTTGGGGGTCGGGGTCAAGGACCCCCAAATTGATATGTAGGCTATTTGGCTGCGGACCCCCCCATCTGAAAATGTTTTGTGCCAGACAGGGACCCCCAGAAGAGAAGATTTGTGATGAAAAAAAAAGCCTTATTTTTGTATAAAATAGGGCTAAAGGGGTTAAATTGATTATGCAGCTACATTAACTCATTTTCCTGGGGACCCTCTGGAACCCCTTCAAGCACTCCTGGGGGTCCCCGGAACGTACTTTGAGAACCACAGGTATAAAGGACCATACACACTATAACTATAACCACAATTATGTGAGCATCCCCACTGATGAATGATAACATTCTGTAAACAGTGGCACCAGATGCGCTGCGCCGTCCAGCTGTGGCGGAGCCCACACACACAGAGGCAGAGAAAGTGCACGAGAGAGAAGATATCTCCACCTTTGTGGTGCTGAAAGAACACATGCAATAGGCCATTGGATTTCGACTGCAGCTTTAGCACCACACCACACGACACCACAGTACACCACACCACAGTACACGACACCGCATCAAAATAACTACCGTTTCCATTACACAAAAGTACCTCCTCTCACATCCACAGGTATGAGTAGCAGACTCCGGTCATTGACACTCCTTTGTAATGTAAACATAGGTGGAGGTCACTGCTTCTTGCCTAACAATGTAATGTAGATGGCCAACTGTCCTATATACAAATGCAGATCACCTGTGCACGTGTAGGTGTACTCCCGCTATCGGTAAGAACCAAATGGACCCTTAAAACTGTGATTATAATACAATATAAATTATAATGTATTACAACTATGCTAATTATAATACACTATAATGTATTATAACTGTGATTATAATACACTGTAAAGTATTATAATGTATTACAACTATGATAATTATAATACATTATAATAGATTAGAACAGTGATTATAATACAATATAATCTATTATCATGTACTACAACTATACCCTGGTCTAAATAAAAAGTAAATAAAAAAAGTCAGTGAGTAGGGACCAGTCATTATGAAGTGTTTGGCCCCGTTTGGCCTAGCTCAGACCTATTCTGGAGTGGTGCCAAAATAGGCACCCATTTCAGACCCCTTTGACACCACTAAGCCCAGGTCCTTGTAATGGAAACGGCAGCACAAGTAGGATGTGGGGTGTGGTGTGGTGCCATGCCAGTGGAAATCCGGCTGGGGGTCCATGGGTCCTTGGGGAGGTTCCAGGGGGTGCCCAGCAAAAATAGTAAATACACCATCACAATAATTGTAACCACTTTATCCCTGGCACAAAACATTTTCAGATGGGGGTCCGTGGCCAAATATATCAACTTCGGGGTGCTTGGCATGAAAAAGTTTGAGAACCACTGCAATAGGCTATGTGGAAAATCTGAGTCTGATTACTAATTATAAGGAGGCGAGATAATTATAGGCTACATGAGGTAAAATCTGTGAAAGTCACACATTGCACCTTGTACTCATGGTTTAATGGTTTTAAATTAATCCAGGCTACAGTGCAGCTGGATAAACATCTTTGATTTGGAGCCAAAGCTGGCAACTCACCGCTTTGCTTTGTCCTTTTCATCTTCTTCCATTAACCCGTCAAAGATACTGCTGTCATCCCTGCAGAGCAAACAAAACACAGGTTGGACTGGATTCTCCCAGCAGCACCGGGGCTCCAGCACTTTAATTCAGTCGTTCAGGAGCTACGCTGCAGGCTAAAATACTCCAAGAATAAGGTTATGGAAACGCAGGAATGAGGCTGGGGAGACAAATATAGGCCTGTCAGGAGTTCATGTGGTGTGATTGTATCTATCTGTAGATCTTAACAAGTGTCAGCATCTATGTGCGCCTACACAGAGTATTTCTCACATCGCATCATGGGCTGTTGAGGTTTGGGTTTGATCAGTACAAATGGTAAAATATATGGACAGCGTTTACATAGCTCCTTCCTAAGTATTTCAAAGTGCTTTACAATATATTTCATATTCAGCCATTCTCACACACACACACACACACCGATGGCAGAGGCAAGCAATGCAAGGCAACAACCTGTTCATTAGGAGCAGTTCGGGGCCAAGTGTCTTGCTCAAGGACACTTCGATTGAACGGGGAACCTTTTGATTCCATGATGACCGGTCTACCTCCTGAGCCTCTGCCGCTCTAATACAACCAAGCACAGCTCAGGCAGTGGCTGTCACCTCCTCTGTCAATCCACATACTGTACGAGAGAAGCTATCCTCTGTTCACACACTGAACTGTTATGCAGGAGGAATGGACATGACTCTCTTCCATCTCAGCACAGATCATTTGCTGATAAAACCCACCTCATATGCCCTAAATATGCATAAAATAACAAATACAAATACTTGTGAGTGATATTAAATATCAATTCAATGTGGCTTTATTGGCATGGGAAATAATTGTTTACATTTGCCATAGCAAGTAAAACAAATGTAAAAATAAATAAACAAAAACAAATGCATACAGTTAAGACATTACCTCTACTATAATAAAGAAATGTATAAATAGAGCAGTGTAACATTTCAACTTCGCAGTCAAGTATACACGAATCCACGGAGCGCTGCCCTGTAGGTGGCGCCGCCATTGCTGCGGTGTCAAACTCAGTCAGCTGCTGCTGCGGTTCTGTCCGTCTGTTCACGTTACTCTTTACCTGCTTGGCTGTTAGAGCAGCCATAAACTACACAGGTTCATCCCGATTTTCTGTACATCTTTGTAAAGTTAGTGTTAGTAAAAGTTAGTAAAAAGCAGGTAAAAGAGTAAAGTGAGCAGTCAGTGACTGCAGCTGACTGACACCGCGCAGCAGCAGCTGATCGAGTCTGACACCGCAGCAATGGCGGCGCCACCTACAGGGCAGCACTGCGTGCATTCGTGTATAGGTGCAAAACTAAAATAAGTAACATGATTACACATTATGACAGTCCGTTTTTTGGATGGCTGTATTCCACTGGACATCCTTCTCCAAACACAACAGCTCACAAAGCTTGCAGTTGTGTTTGCAGATTGTTGTACTTCAACCAGCAGATATGCAAGGTTTTCTTCCTTATTCATATTATTTCATCAGTCTTGTTTTCAAACTTTCCTTGGGTGTAATCTGTGGGAAGTATGGTGTTAGTTGGTACAGTGGGCAGGTAGTTAAAAAATGTAGCTTAGGTTCCACCACATTTTGTGTGCACTGGGTCTTATACCACATGCTCTCTCTTCTCTTCTATCTAATATCACTGAAAAGGCTAAGATACTGCTTTATTCGAGAGCGGATATGAGAGATAAACCAGCACAGTCCAGGGATCAACTCCATGCGTGCCTGAACGTCACCCCCAGCCTGAGCGCATATGGCAGCACGTGAGTTCCGTGTGGCCTGCAGGAAGCAGCAGTGACGTGACGTCGCCCCCGCATTGTTCAGCTGCTTGCGATGGCTGTGGAACAGCAGAGATGTTTAGTCAGTTAGTCATTACTGCTGCTGGTTTCATTAGCCACCCGGAGTCAGATCAAGTTCTGGAGGCCCACATGCTTTCGTTTCCTTTCATTCAAGCACTCTCCCACTTAACAAGTGTATGCATGCTATACTGAGACTATGCCAATGTAAGGCACTTTTAACTACCGGCATGTCACACACACTATATTTGCATGCCTCTCAGTCTGTGTTTACATAGAGAGCTCTGCATTGTTTTTGCAATGCAATGTTGAGAATTTGGGAATTTCTTCATGAAAAACAGATGAATATTGTCCGCTGTCCTTTTATGTCCCCACACAAATGAATGCCCTGTTTTGTACTTCTTCGTATGACAGTATGATCTACTATTCTTCAAACAGTAGATCATAAAACTATTAAAACATTTTGAAAATGTTCGCCTATTGACATAGAGAACCCAAAATAGAGACACCAGGTTCAAAGTGGTTCCATCTATCTCAATAGGTGGGGCCTGCTCCCCTTTGGCGGCAGAATAAGATCCGTCAAAATAATCCTCCTACCCAGATTACTACATCTTTCATATAACTACCAGCAGAAATACCTCTAAAAGAATTCAGAGAATGGAATAAACATATTTCATGTGGGATAAAGAGAGACCAAGGGTGAAATTATCGACCCTACAGTTGCCGCAGAAGAGCGGGGTCATGTCCCTTCCGTCTTTAAGGGATTATTATTTGTGAGCACAGTTGAGACCTCTTGTATATTGGTGTAACCTAACGCCAACTGGAAGAGTATAGTTAACTTTCATGGAAACACCAATACAGTCATTGCTTGGCTGCATTGACAGGGACAAGGAAGTCTTTCAGATGCAGTTAGCCAAAGGGTCAATCTTTCATTAAAAGTTTGGGGTGGTCTAACATTTCCAACTAAAAGAGAGGCTAAACTACAGTACTAAGATGGCCGGTATATGCACCTGACTTTATGCCAGCATTGCAGATTCAGACAATGGAACTCGGAAATCAAGATAACCAAAATATGTGACTTTATTAGTTTTTATATTCTATGTAAAACATATGGCACGACTTTAAGTTAATTACAGCTATGTGATTATTATAGTAAAAGTAGTCTCGCGTGGCCAGACTGTTGCCTCCCACAATTTTCAAATGTTTCCGGTCATACAGTCTGGGACTCGGAAGCTCTGATCATGATTAGAATATAAACCGGATGTGAAGCTTCCTCCCCACTTCCGTTTCGTCTTTACAGTCGCGCAAATTTATCCGACTATAAATCAAAATCATTTAAGTATATTTAGCTTGCTGCTTAGCAGAAATGGAAATTAAAAAAGAAAATGTAAAGATATTTTGAAATATATTTTCGTGAACGGAAGTGCCAGTTTCCTCAATCGGATTTCGGGAGTTGTAGTTCCAGACTCTATATAGCATTCGGAGATTGTGGAATAGTTGTCTGGCTACGCGAGTTTATAGTAAAAGGGAGGCTAAATCCAAGAGACCCATTGATTGTCATCAATACATATATTGATCATTATAACTCGGGAAGTAGTAAAGGTCTTATAAGCAAATGATACTATGGAATCGTATCACTGAACAAGGACTCCACACAGATTAGATGAAAAAAACAATGGGAAAAATTATTTGACAAGACGTGGGTGAATGCTTGGACAATACAGTTCTCCTCTACCAACCCCCTGACCTGGATAGACTTCTATTGGAAAAAACTGATTTGCTTTTTTATCATTCCCAAACAGAAATCTAAAACTGGCACTCAGCTAGTCTCAGGACTGCAATTATCGATTATTTTCATAGCAATTATTCCATTGATTATTTTTTCAATTAATCGAGAAGCATGTTTTAAATACTTTGTCTTATTTTTTATATATCAATGAATCGACATGAAAAGATTTGTATATATATATTTTTTATATCACTAAATCGATTAGTCAGATTACTAGTGTCGCACAAACATTTCAAATGGAAAAAAAGCGAAAGAAATTACTCAAAATCGATCTGTTGCACCACTACTCAGCTGTGCTGCTGGAAGGGTTGCCGAGAGATCATGGTTGATCATGCTCATATTTCCTTTTAAAAAAATCCTGGGTTTCAGTATCAGTGTAGCATACATCTAACATAGAGTAAAGATGAATGACTCTTACTTACTTAAGAGTCTGTAGGCAGCAAGTAAAAAGTCCATTACAAAATACTGGCTTCAGAAAAAACTGTCCTACTGCTGGCCTATTTGTCAATATTGTTAAACATCTTCTACAGCAGATCACCTACTCCATATGACTCCAAAAAGAACTGGAAGGAGAAAGAAAGTGGAGAAAATGGTGTGCATACTTGACCAATGTATCAGATCTCTCATAATTAAGGCATGTACCATGTCTGTTTATTTTGAAATTAAGTAAACCATTTTTTTGTTTTTGTTATACTGATCATCCCATGACCTTGTGCATTATGTCTTGTTTTGTCTTTTGTTTTCTTGTCTAATGTCTTTTATAATTTTGGAAAATGTTCATAAAAAAAGGTAAAAAAAAAAAGAAATAAGAAAACTAAGTGGTTATCTATGGATTTTAGAAATATTAAAACAATGAAAAGGACTTCATAAAAGCTACTTTGGATTCACTGCAACAGGTTATTTTTTCAATTTCCTGAAAAGTAACGGTTTTGCACATACAAGATTTTTGCGACCATAATACAAAAGAAAAAGGCGAGGATGAGGCAAACTGCACAAGTAGCACGCACACTGTAAACAGGCAGCGTTATGATTAGGATCACGGTGAGACGAGCGGTTTGGGAGCAGACGAGTCGCAACAGTGTCTGCAGTCTGGAACTACTTTTTGTAGACACTGCTTTACCACAACTCTACAGCACAGTTTGTGAGCACTTATTGGATTATGTGGTACATCTGTCAGCAATTAGTTTCACATATATAAGAAATTAAGACGCTTGCACAATATCACTGCTGAGAGCTTGAGCTTTATTTAGTCAATGTCTTGACTGGATCTACTGGAGTCAAGGCTGGTGGCTTGGCTGTTGTCAGACAACTGTTGATTATAATAACATAGACTATTGATTCAAAGACTGGAACGCAGCAACGTTTTGATGAAATCATGAAATGTAATATTGATTTCTAAGCTTTCTTAGCTTGAACTTGTAAGCAGTTATTGTTCGGTTCATTACAAAAACATTGTTGAATTGGGAGTGGTTATCAGAACCTCAAGGTGCTCAGGTGGTGCAAGTTCCTGTCCAACACCTAGGAGACTATAGGCGTTAGAATCCACCACGGTGCCTCCGGCTTGGCCGAGCTTAACCGCGCTGAACCGGAGGAGTAGGACGAAGGTGCTACATCCTCCTGGTGAGGGCTCCTCACTGGAAGGTGAGCGAGTAGGGGCTGCAGTGACAAGGCTACACAGAAATGTCAGGGGAATTTGGGAATCACCATGATGGCTAAATTGGGCAACTCTAAATTTCCATAAATATCTTTGTACGTCTAAATGAAAATGTTTACAAACAAAAATAGATGCTCAATATTATGCGCTCAAGATAATGTGAGCTGTGATCCCTGCCCCCAACACCCAGCAAAGTCTCAACCTGTAAGAAACACTGCAGTGTCTCGTGATTCATTTTGTTCCACCCAGAGCGCAATTTGGACTGGTGTCCCCGAGGCCGGCTTCTTTGAACAATGACACACACTCAGACCCCTCTGAATGATGCATTATGACAAACTCAAAACAGGGAAGTTCCACTGTTCAAACAGCACACACACTCCAGTCAAACATACACACTATACATAGTACACACACACACACACACACACACACACACACACACACACACACACACACACACACACACACACACACACACACACACACACACACACACACACACACACACACACACACACACACACACACACACACACACACACACACACACACACACACACACACACGACTATAGTACAAGCTAATCATTAACACTAATGATATTTGCCCTCCACAGGAGGATGAATGGGTGTGTGTGTGGACTGCAAGCCTTCCTGTTTTGAAGGAATCACTCATGGCTGGTGGCTACACCCTTAGTGGGTTTGCAATAGACTTGATTTATACTTTCATTGCGCGAGGGTGTCGCGCAATGAAAATGATAGCTGATCTACGAGCTTGTAGATCGGCTATTTTCGGTGGGAGAACCCCCGCTCGTAACTAAATATAAGTGAGGCTTTAGAGCGCCGAAGCAACCATGGGCTGCAGCCAACCTCATGTTGAACCTGAGCTTGGTGTTTGTCTACCTAAGCCAATGTTAATGAAGCCCTCCTCTGCCTCTACAAGGCATCACGTTCGCGTGGCATTCAATGTCACGGGTGTGGCATTCGTTTCCTTCACATGACCAGCGGAGCTCACGCTCGCACACATAGAAAACAAACACAAGCGCACGAAATGCGGGTAAGAATCACGCATCTCGGCAGGTGTAGTAATGTAAAGTACCTTTTACATTTTAAACAGCACCCATGAAATGGACAAAGTATTTTAAGGCCTTCCACTGGAGAAAACTTTGTAGTACTACTGAATCTTGCCCTCTTAGTATCAAAACCAGGGTAATTTTCATAAAATTGTGGGAGCTTATTACAAAGTCATAACCTTCCCTTTTATTTTTAACAGGAGTTTAGTGTCAACAACATTACCAAGTAAATGTACAAAAAAAAGAGAAAAAAATGTTGGGTACATTTTAAGATTTCAGGGGCCCATTGCTGCCCTTTGTCTCAGTATATTTTTGACGAGGCCATTAAATCAACACCTTCCCCTTTCACTGAGCCAAGAGAACTCCCAGAACATTAGGTCATGGTCCTTTTTCTCTGCCAGCTGCTTGCTTTAGTGCTGCTCTGATGCCAGCAGCAGGAAGGACAGGGGAAGCTGACAGTGGGGCCACCCTGGCCTCGAGCCCCCTGGGCCCCCTCAGTCACGGGAGAAGGGCACTCGTTGTGCAAAGAGCAAGAACACTGCACGCTCAAAATGGAGGTGTTCGGTGCTGCATGGTAATCCGGGGATTAGGTTGGGAGATTCCAGGCTGGTTAGAGACAGAAAAAACTGCCCCCCAATTTTACTTGACTGTTAAAATGGTAAATGGTGCCTTTATATAGACGAGCGCCTTTATCCAAAGCACTTTAACAATGTGCATTGCATTACATTCACACACAAATTCACACTCCAATGAGGATGGCTTTTTGATTGATTGATTGATTGATTGATTGATTGCTTTATTAACTATTTGCAAACAGTACAGCAAGTACAATTACGCAAGCAATGCTAAAAGGATAACACAAAAAAGCCTTGATGGCTTTGCAAGGCACCAATCTGTTCACTGGGAACAGTTAGGGGTTAAGTGACACTTGGACATTAACACAGGGATTGAACCGGGGTTTCGAACACAGAACTTTCAGATTCCCAAGCGGCTGCTCTACCTCCTCAGCCACTGCCGCCCCATTAAATGAGACATCACCAGCCACCGATGCTGCCTACATAGGTGTGCCTACATAAGCATAATGGTGATGAAAGACAAGACAACTTCTCTTGTTACTATGGCTACCGAGTACTGATGGCTTAAAATAGCTTGCGTTCAGAGCCGAGACACCCAAGTTTAATCGCGACAAGCTTGAATTTAACCGTGAACCTGAGTGATTTGCAATGAGGTGGCGGTGAATGGGGAAAGCCAAAAAAAGAAATAAAGAAAAGAAAAAGGGTTGAGTGACTCACCGGTCAATGCTAGAGGTCATTTTGTATCCTGTTCTTCAGGGTCGCAGTGGTGGTGAGGGGGATTTTAATCGTGAGGTAGACATTTGTGAATTAACCTTTGAGGAAAGAATGATAAAAGAATAAAATAAGATGGGTATACTGACACGGCTCACCGTGGTTTTGTAATTAACCACTTAAACCATATTATACCTTGTTGACCATGTTCCCCCAGGGGTCTATACTAGGGTTAGGGTTTTTTTCCCCTCTACACCAATTCTCTTCGCCAAAAAGAAATGGCAGTTCTACAAGCTCACAACGAGAGTTTGAAGAACTGCTATTTTTGTTTTTACAAATGTTCACCAATTATTATGACAGGCCCAAAATAGGGACGCTAGAATAAAAAACAACTGAAGCTGTGAAATAATTGGACAAATCTACGAGAATGACGCAGAGCCCAATAACCTCACCTCACCTCCAGCGCGGCCAGTCCTTTGAGAGGATGATGAAGGTTGTGTGGGATGATGAAGGCGGGCTCCGAGAGGAGACGCTGTGGCGACGGCAGGGAGGTGGGAGCCGCGGGGGCGAGTCGCGGAGAGAGTCCCGGGACAGAAGGCTGAGGGTCACCAGAGGGCCTTTGATGAGCTGACTTCTCCGTCTGCTTCGGACGTGGACGTGCCACATGACAGCTACATGTGAGAGGCTGATATGAACGGAAGGGGGGGGGGGGTATTTTGCATTCATTCATCATTTAGCTCAGTGTTTCCCATTTTTATGGGTCAGGTGAAGGTATCCCTCTTTTTTTTATTAACTAAATATTATTATTATTATTTCAACAGATATTCACAAAGTAAATAAAAAAATCTAACATTCTCAGAAATTAAATCAAAATTTTCAAGGGAATTTCATACATTTTCATTAATAAAATAAAAACATTTAAGAAGTAGTGAAATAGCCGAACGATCGGCTATTTTCACTAGTTTGGGTCCCGGGGAGACATCAAATTTCTCTTTTGGGTCTCGAGCATAGACTGTAAAAAAGAATGGACGAAGGACGAAATAAAAGCGAAGCCATTGGTTTCTACAGACCATTTTGAAGCCACTTTTTCAGCAAATTGAAATCCAACATCTCTGAACTTCGGTCTCGAAATGCTACCGTAAACGACTGCGAGGGCAGGTCTTCACTTGGTAGAACCAGTAGAAACCCTCGAAACATACCCCGCTTTATTATTAATTAAAAGATTAATGGGACCATACTTTACTAAACGCATACCATGATGATTTAAAAAATACTTTAAACTAGCGATTGAAAACATAGTGTTTAAGAAAATATTTACTACGGTAATAAAATAAAGTGTAAAGTCCGCCCAAAACCTCATTCACTTGTAATTGAGATTATATTGTATTGCGACCAGTAGAAAGTCAAATAGCGACATCTGCTGAGCCATTAGGAAAAGCAGGATGTAAGAGAACCCGGAAGAGAGCTTCAATTCCAGCACAGAGGGTTTGCCCCTTGGTCTTGAGCTAAAACGTTTTGGAATCGCTGATTTGAGCTTGACACCGTTTCCTCACCAATAGTTTTCAGTGATACCAAAATAGACGTACTGTACTTCAAACTCAATTTTAACAGTGATGTGAGCGACATGTGGTCCTAATTTCACGCCTGGATGAGCTTACTGAACTAATGTTTAAAGACACCAGTGAAAGGTGGGACAGCTACCCTCAAGGTTATGTGGGCCAATCCCCGACCCTTGAGTAACCTCACAAACGTGGAGCCCTCGGCCAGGACGAGGTTAATCATATACAGACTTCCTAGATTGAATGTAGGCGGACGGGGGATGATGATAAAAAAATCACTTACCAGTCACATAATTGATGTGAAGCCTCAATGTCATTACACTGCAGTCTTACTTTCCTCTTGAATCTAGTGGAGAACAAAAGGACAAAAATGTTAGCCGTCTAGCCTTAATCACCACAACTGCTTAAACATTCTGAAGAGACCGGAACACTTTATCGTCGCTGTCGGGCGGAAACCTTGTATGTAGAAAACGGGGAAATGGAAAAAAATAATCTGTGTTCCAATGGATCCAAAGTAGTTATCATTTAGTCACACGCCCGTGTTAATATTTTTAATTGGTTCAGTATTTATAAAACCCACAGGCACACAACCACATTTTCACTTTCAAACCTTTGTGAAAATAGCGGAAATAACAGATCTATAAGCTCACAACCACTTAAGATGCAACGTGTTGTGTACCTGTAGATCTGCTATTTTCGCGACTTTAGCTTGACACTCTAGTTTGAAGAAGTAAAGTTGAAACATGGAGATACGAGGTTTCTGCCCAACAACAACGTTATGCTGCCCATGGCCATGTCAGAACAGTCAGTTAAGGCAGTGGTTCTCAAAGTGAGGTCTAGGGACCTCCAGGGGTCCTTGAGGGGGTTCCAGGGGGTACCCAGTCAAATGATTGATAGGAACCAAATGGACCCTTATGTGTCTGTAATTCAGAGAGTGTACAAATGGAACCAAATGGACCCTATGGGTCCATTTGCACACTCTCAGAGTTAAATTAACACTGATGATACTACAGTGTATATCGGGGGTCCCGGAGATCAAAATGGTATCAAATTTGGGTCTGTGGTCTAATGCATATCAAATGCTGGGGATCCTTGCAATTAAAACGATTGAGAATCACTGCTATAGCCGTATAAATCGTCTCTTTTGGGGGTCCCTGACATATTTTTTCAAATGGGGGCCCGCGGGCTACTATGTGTCAATGTAGGTCCTTGATATGAAAAGGTTTGCGAACCACTGGAGATGCATGGTTTCTGCCCAACAGCCACGTCCATGCTGCCCATGGCCATGTCAGAACAGTCAGTTACGGGCTTTAATTAACATCTGATGATAACATAGCCTTGACTCACTCAAGGCAATAACCCATTAAGATGGGGAACGCATCTGTGTCATTTTAAGATTTCTTTGGCTATTCAAAAATAGCAGCTCTACAAGCTCATAGCGCGGCACCGAGCGCAGCGCTACGAGCTTGTAGATCTGCTATTTTTTCGAAAAATCGTGAAAATGTGTGCAAATCTTTGACTATATGTTTTTTAACTATTAACTAAAAATTTGCTTCTGGGGAACAGTTTTTTGAAAAAACTTATGTTGCTATAATCAGTGGTTTTCAAATCTTTTCATGTCAAGGACCCCCAAAATGATATGTATTTGGCCGCGGAGCCCCATCTCAAAATATGTCGTTTGAGGGACCCCCAGAAGCAAACATTTTAGTTAAAAATTATCGCTTTAAAATATATATATATATATATATATAAAAAGATTTGCAAACATTTTCACAATAAAAAAAAAAAATAGCAGATCTACAAGCTCATGTGCCGCGCTATGAGCTTGTAGATCTGCTATTTTTGAATAGCCAAAGTATAAGATAATGGTTAAAGTGGTTACACAGACACGTTCCCGGTTTTAATGGGTTAACATAGGACCTTATGGCACTGGGCGACATCCGGCATGGGCAAAACATTAAAGG
Source organism: Gymnoscopelus microlampas (assembly GCF_963454915.1). NCBI lineage: Eukaryota > Metazoa > Chordata > Actinopteri > Myctophiformes > Myctophidae > Gymnoscopelus > Gymnoscopelus microlampas. The sequence goes on from NC_139946.1 coordinate 25,754,843, forward strand.
CCTTGCCCAATGTTGTTTTCAAGCGTATTATTCACGCATTTCTGCTTCAGTAAACAGTGCAGTGGAGTAAGACGGAAAGAGAAGATAGCAGAGATGGGGGAGAAGACAACATGCAACACAGCAGGCCTCAATGGCAAGTTCATTACCAGGATTTTTAACATTTGATATCGCTAAAGTGAGTGCTAGAACCACTTAAACCTTATACTTAAGAGTTAAGACCATACAACTATACTGTATACTTAAGCCCTATATACTTCATCATACGACCATAAACTTAAGCCCTATAAGGCCTTTATACTTTTTCATGACAAATAGCAAAGATAGATGATATACCAGCTCACAACATCAGCTTGTAGATCTGCTATTTGAGAACTTTGTTAATAATAGCGGAATAGCGTGATGTACTACAACTTTACTTGTATGCTTTAATTAGCAGGTCAGAGAAACACACTTGGTTCAGAACAAAGCTTTGTATCCAAATACAAAATTGAGCCCATATTCAAATAAAACTGAGCCTGTCACCGATTCCAAACAAATGGCTTTTGCTTTTTGCAAATGTGGTTGTAGTATTATCTGAAATGGCTTAGTGGTTGGACATGTGTTATTTGTAATATCTATCCAATAATACCTTAAAATATTGAAAATATTGGTAGCCCTGCCCGAATCATTTTCTATTTTAAAGATATGCCACCCACTGGATACATGAAACCATCAATTCAAGATTGTATTTGTTACATCCCATATACAGTCAAGAACACAAGAGTAAAAATCACTTTGATGTCAGTTCCTCAACAATTGATGCAAAAATAAAGAGCTTATGTAGAATGTAAGCTTCTGATATAATCATCTGGTCATCAAGCTTCAGGCATTAGGCCTGTGTCACCATAGACATATAAACGTAGACATCCCCTCCGGCTCTGAGGCGTCTGTATCTCGGGCGCCATTTTGGAGAAGGCAAGCTTCCTGACTACTGGCCAATCACAGCGCGTCTTTTCTGGGACTTGGCAGGATCTAGTTGTATACAAATATAACTGGATATTTTTATACAACTAGATTCTGAAAAGACGCGCTGCGATTGGCCAGTAGTCAGAAGCTTGCCTTCTCTAAAATGGCGGCCACGATACAGGTCAGTCCAATGAACTGCAGAGGCCAATGAGGTATCTAGGTTTCTATATCTATATGTGTAAATTGCAGATCTACAAGCTCACAACGTGACACGTTGTGACCTTGCAGATCAGCTATCTTTATCGGATCTCTATCGGATTTCTCCTGTTTTTGCAGAATGCTTGCCTATTATGCCATTCCCAGAATAGGGACCATAGGGTTCATGTTGTTAAAGCTATCACTGTTTCAGTTACTCCCCCACCCTATTCTAGTTACTGTGGGAGAATCCATCAACTCCGCAGTTTCGAAACATAAACATATCAAGTAACAGGTTGAGGTACTTTTACTTTACTTGAGTATGTCCATTTTTCAATACTTTATACTTCAACTCCTCAGAGGCAAATGTTGTACTTTTTACTCCACTTCAATTATTTGATAACTTTAGTTACTTTTGCAAGTTACTTTGTAGAATTAGATTATTTGAAAACGTTAGTTACTTACAAGTTACTTTGCAGAATTAGATTATTTGAAAACTTTAGTTAGTAATAAGTTACTTTGTAGAAATAGATTATTTGAAAACTTTAGTTAGTAATAAGTTACTTTGTATAATTAGATTATTTGAAAACTTTAGTTACTTACAAGTTACTTTGTAGAATTAGATTATTTGAAAACTTTAGTTACCTACAAATTCCTTTGTAGAATTAGATTATTATTACAAAACATACAATTAAATTAAGCCCTATGTTATCCTTTGTCTGTTTGAAAATATCTGCAAGCTCACAACACGTCTTGATGCGATGCGTTGTGAGCTTGATTGTGGGCTATTTTTGAACGATTTTGACAAAAAAGATTAACTTGAAAAAACTTGTGAAATGGGACATTCTGCATAATGAGTAGTATATTTTGATGGCAATATTTTTGTACTTTTACGCAAGTAGAACTTTGAATACAGGACTATTACTTGTAACAAGAGCATTGAGGTACTGCTACTTACTTTACTTCACTTAAAAAAACGAGTACTTCTTCCATCATTGTAAGCCACAAGAACAAGGTTCATCTTGAAAATTCAGCCTCTGAGACAATTGGGCAATGTGTTGGTAACAGGTTTTCACAGGCCACAATGTTGTGCCAAAGAGATTGGCATGGGCGGAGCATTGCTTTGTCCGATCCCAAGAAGTCACGCCCAACCACCGCCTGGAGTAATGAGTGATTAGGGTAATGGCCAAATGGTAATTTGGTCGGCATAATAGTGACAGCGGAAGAGAAGTAACAAAATTAGACGGGTAACTGCCTTGAACATTTAGACAAAGATCCTGGCCTTGTATTATCTGGATTGAGCAGAGCCTTAGTGAACAGACTTTTTCCCTTTCAAAACCTACACCCTGAACCTGTGGTCTTCCATTCAAAATACAAACAAACCAGAAATGTTATATCTCCATACTGAGAGACGTTTCTACACACAAAAAGAGAGCAGCCCAGAGCCCAGCGAGCGTCATAATAAAAAGTACAGACAAACAATCCTCAAGGATAAAGAGCAAATCAATTCCCATTACTGTACATTGCGTAGTGTGTGGAAAGTTCATTATGAATTCATTTATAGTGCTGCGAGAGTGACACTGTGTTACTAAAGGTGAAAGGGGCTTACTGTCTCTCTGAAAGGTGGGGGGCTGTATCGTGGCTTATTTCACCTCTCACTGCACGTGATTTGTCAGACGTCACCAACACAAGTCACACAGAATCCCATCTTTGTTTGGGGCGACATTAAAAGGAGCTTACTGTCAACAAACTGCCGTCGTTACGGTGCAGAGCTCTAGTGTGAGTTAAGCTTGCTGTCTAAATGTCATAACAAAGTCATTCACTGACTGATGGCTGGCAGTGGCTATCGAACAGAGCAAACGGTATCAGCCTTGTTGCTGCCTGAGAACTGCCTGCAGTGCTTTCCAGGGATGAGAAGAACGGGGGGAGAAAAATGCTAGAAAAGGAACCACTTGAGCGTATAAAAGTCCAAAGACAAGCGCGATTCACAGAAACAGAGTCGACAGTCAGGGGAAGAGAGGGAGGGATCCAGCGTGAAGGAAAATTCCTTCGCTGCGAGAGGCAGAAGGCAAACACAGGCTGAGGCACAGAGTGTAGCAATGGTGAGCAGCGACCACTGGGGGCGCAGTGGGACGAGGGGAGGTCCGGGGGTTGTATAACTTGTGATGTCATGTGTGCTTCAATGACCCGTTGACCCAATGACCTACTTTTCTCTCCTCCTCCTGTTCCCAACTCAGTCACAGCTCCGCAGGCAGACCCCCAGCCCCCTCCCACACACACACACACACACACACACCCTCCCCACTCACCTCACTTACCAATAACTCTGAGTTCCGTCTCAACTCAAATGCTCAACAGGCCAACCTATTCCACCTAGTATAAACACAACTAGGGGTGCAACAGTTAATCAAAATTAAATCGATTTAATCAATTATAGAAAATCATTCATAATTGACAATTTAATTAAGAGAATTATGAGAGAGAGAGATTTTTTCTTTTTTTACCTTTCTCAATAATTAGATTAATCGGAAAAGTAATCAATAAGAATAATGGCTATGAAAATAATCGATAGTCGCAGCACTAAACAAAACACAACTATACGGGAGCGTATGTGAGGGGCAATCAAACTACAATCAAATATTTGCTCAGTGTGATCACATGGTATGTAAACGCACACAGCTGTGCTGCTGCTGTGTGTAGGAAAGGTGGGAGAGGATGAGGGAAAAGGAGAGACGCATGGACTGATCGGTTAGCGATTAAAACAAACGTAAGACTCTCAGCCAGCTGGCCGGCTGGCAGATATTGCCCACAGTCAGAATCACTCGTGTTTTTCCATTCCAGAACACAGCTTCTCAACGTCAGGTCCGGGGACCAAATTCTGAGAGTGTACAAATGGAACCAAATGGATCCGTAAGGGTCAGAGTAAAAATGAACACTGGGGTTTTTACAGTTGGGGTCCCAGAGATAAGATTAAAAGAATCGTACCAAATTGGCATCCGTCCGTGGCCTAAAGCATATTAAATTGGGGGTCCTTGACATGAACAAGGTTGAGAATCACTGCTCTTGCCCATTTAGACCTGTTAAACCCATACAATCCGGGACAGCATCTGTGTCATTTTAGATGTTGCTAGATATGATTGCTGTTGGGCAGAAACCTCACATGTCATTATTAGATTTTTAACAAAAATGTAATAGTGAAAATAGCCGATCTACAAGCTCACAAGAGCTTGTAGATGAGCTATTTTGAATTCTTTTGTACGACACTCTTGATGAAGTAGGGCATTAATTTACTGGGAAAAAAACATTAAAAAGTTAAAATATGGAGATAAGAGGTTTCTGCCTGACAGAAACCCGACTGACTATATATAGCAACACACATTTTTATTCTATTTTTTGAATAAAAATATGACGTTTTTCAGAAAACTGTTTTATTTAATGATTTAGAGGGCATTTTTAGAATCAGCCTCAGGTCTAAATGGGCTAGAATACATGCCTACATACTTGCCTCGTCGTATATGAAAGCGGCCAGATTGACACTTTCCTCTCATTTCTCTCTCACTTACACGCAGCTTGCTGATACGGTGCGTGTGTGTGTGTGTGTGTGTGTGTGTGTGCGTGCTCATATGTAGGGCAGTGGAGCTCTGAGGATATGAGTCACCATGTGGCAGTGCGGAGCATCACGCACTCCTCCTACACAGTACACACGCACCCAGGCGCCACAGCGGCTGTGCCAACAGCGGGCAGTGCCATAGCAACCGGCCTCACCGTGCAGGGCAAAAATAGCCTGGCTGAATTCCTCCACTGCTGACCCCCCCCCCCCCCCCCCCACACACACACACACACACACACACACACACACACACACACACACACACACACACACACACACACACACACACACACACACACACACACACACACACACACACACACACACACACACACACACACACACACACACACACACACACACACACATCCATTGACTCCAGTATTTAGACAAGAGGGTGTCTCCCCTTGCGGCAATGTAAAGACGCTGTTCTAGACGGATTCTACACCAATGCAATATCCTGTAACTTCTGTGAATTCCGGTGCAATATCCAGTGCACCAGTGTACAGATTCTCAAGTTACACTACAGGGCAGGCAGTCCTACTTTCAGTTGATATAATCTTGATTCTGTATCTACTACTCCTCATGTAAAAAACCTAAAAAACAAGAACAAGAAAAAAACGGGAAGGGCCGCCGCCGCGTTAATCGCCGGCCCGGCCCAGAGGGTGTGCTTCGCATCGCCGGCCAGGGCCTCAAAGGGCCCCCGGGCCCTGGCCTCCCGCACTGGAAAAACACCATTCCGTTTTTCTCACTTACAGCATACTGTTTTTTCAAAAGTACTGTAACATACATACTGTACACAAGGGCTTTTGAAGAGAAATGAACAGACTCACTTTTAGTTCAGAGCACTGCAGAGGGGAGGTGTGTGTGTCTGTGACGCTTGTTAATGTTACATGCATCAAGGCAATAATGTTTCTGCAATATCATCAAAGCCAAAGATATTTTTTTACTAGCGACCCTGTCTGGTATTAGAGATATTTTGTTCGAGCTGTTGTTAATAACTAGGCTTGGTTGGTAAAGTCCAGGTGACAACAATATGACTGTGAGGTTATGTCCCTTAAGCTTGTATAATTTGCACTTTGGTTTTTAAAAGTGCTTTATAAATAAAGCACTTTTAAACTGAAGATGATGGCCAATGTTGATGATAATTGGAAGAAAAATGATATCGTATCAACATCATGAGCCCAATATTGTGTATCGTATCGTCATAGTGGAGTCTCGCCTCAACACCCCCAATCAGGTGAGTTTATAGGGCCAGCAAGCATGGTGATGACAGAGTTCAGCACCTCTGAAGCGCCACTGCCTCCTAGGCCCCGTCATCGATGGACGGTATGTCCCTAATTTCATTCTCAATCAGTTTGCGCACCTGTGCGCTGACTGATGGGCTGAAGACAGCCGCGCTGAATTGGCTGATCAAACTGTTTGGCTTTTAAGGAAAGGGCTCTGTCTCACCGTGTTGTTGGCCCTACTCAGAGTAGCCTCGTTCCCAGCCTTACTCATCTGCGAAGAGAAAAGCCTGGTCACGACCTAAATCGTAGTTTTTCTGTCTCCTTCTTTAGGCAAAATAGGAGAGCGGCTGAATACTAGATAGACAGACAGACAGACAGACAGAATGGAGAGAGCTTATGCTGTTCAAGATGAGAATGGGACGAGGGACTGGAGCAGGACGAAGGCAGAGTTAACCAGTTCAGGCAAAGAGACCACATAGCTCTGGAGTCACCATGTGATGTGTGACATATCACAATGAACTACATGGATATACATTACATAGCCTCTTTCAACCCACAAACAGGTAATGCATGCAAGGATGTACTGTGTACGGTCAAAACACGCAGCAATTCTGTCCACTGCTACCATTCCTGATTGAGTATCAGGACTAAATTATGATAGAAATCCAGAGTACAGAAATTCAGTTGTTCATATTCACTGGCAGAGATTAGAGAACAACCTGGTTACAGAATAGAGCCATAGTCATTATTTGACGGTATCAGCAACTATGTAGCCGACATGTCCCAATTGTTTACCACTTTAAATATGGCATCCCTATTTTGGGCATGCCAATATAGGAGACAAAGTTTTAAAAATGTTTCTGAAATAGCAGATCTGAGACGGATTCTCGGTCCGATGTTTGGCCAATCCAGATTGGAATCAGATTTATTTTCTCAAGTCTGAACAGCAAAAAAACATACAAAATAACAACCTGTTTTTAGCAAATCTAAGGGTGGTTTGAAATGCAATTCAAATCTGATTTCTAAAGTTGAGTCTCATTCTGGATACAAGGACACCGACGTCTGATTTATACTTCACCAAAAACGGCCAAACTGCCCGATCTACAAGCTCACAACATTCTGCATCGCAATGCATTGTGAGCTCATAGATCTGCTGTTTTAGAGCGAGTATAAGGTAAGCATTACTGACGCCTATATCATTACATTGTTAGCACAGTAACCAATGCAGATAAGTCAATGATGTATGACGATATAAAAAGCTGATCTGATCACTTGCAAATAACAGTGTGGACAGTCGGTCCTAAAGACCAGATCTGAGAAACAAATCTGATTTGACTACATATAAGACCACGTGCATCAACGTTCACAAGTGATGACGAGCATATTAGCGATTGATTCGCATTTGGCGTGGGGAAGGTGAATATACCGGGGATGAATTTTAATACCAGGTATAAATGTAATCTGGTCTCCCTCTCACTGGTTAAAGGGATATTTCACACACTCCGGCTTTTGTGTTTCACCCCAGACAGTTTTTAAGTTGCTTGATTCAGTATTTGATATTAATTTTATCAGACGCCGTGTTTAGGACAGTGTTTAGGAATACCCGTCCTGATATTGTCCTTATAATGCGTGAGGGGTGTTTTTTCAATTACTTTTTGAGGAAAATGAAAATAATACAAAGAAACAAAATGAAATGAAAAAAGTAATCGTAAAAACATGGCCCCCCTCACGTATTAGGAGGGCCGTATGAGTCAGCAGAACCAAGGACGGTGTTTTCGATGAATCTATCATAGTTAAAATGGAGTTTGCAGTTACAATGGGTTTGTATAAGAAGGGGGCGTGTCTGATCAAATGAATATCAAATATCTAAATATTGAATCAAGCAACTTAAAAACTGTCCAGGGTGCACACAAAAGCCAGAGTAGATATTGAAATGACCCCAAACATGTTTGAAATATCCCTTTAATGCCTGCTTGTAAATGGGGCCACTGATTCAGAAGTACATTTATGTATTCAACAGGGTATCATCAAATCGCGTGGTGTTGTAATGCTTGATCGGGTATCCCATCGTTGGGTAACCGTGCGGTTTCGTGGCAACGCTCTGTGTTTGTCCAACGCTGGTGCAGTCATCATCACCCACGTCACATTGTTGACACCTGAGAGCATAAGTGGAGGGGGGATTTGTCAGCCATCCATTAATGAGGAGCGCGCCCATCTTGAGTGTCACTCCTACACAACAACCGCTGCCTGTGCGCAGCATCCAGACAGATTGGGGGGGATGAGTCTAACGTTGCCATAGTAACCCGGCAGTTGCGGAAGACCTCATTTGAAACCTGCGGTGACGCTCCACTCTAAAGCCTGAAGTACAGCGAGGATAATAAATGTCATTTAACAGTAATTTAACAGTCAACAGACTGATTGCCAGGGAGAGACATACATTGGACCATGAATAAATATCTGAACCATTACTCACACATTGTGCCTTGAGGCAGCATGCTGCGCCACACCTCTTGATGACAATTGGAGAGCAATTGAGGGTGTGATTTTCCTCGTGGCTGGCTTAGTGTGGCTTTTGTGGGGGCGTGGTAGAAGGTACATGCCATGATGACGGCTTCATTAACTGACCCGTTTTTGGGTGTGTATGGAAACCTGCTCCCAGGGCTCGTGTGACTATTATCACTGCCCTGCGTCGTCATAACGGCCGAACCCCCAAAACTCTGGGGCGCCAGCCGTGTTTCCGACCAACACTTACGCATCCACAGGCCTCGGCGACACAAAAGGGGTCTTTGTTTTGCGTTTTCACCCTGCGCCCTACAGACAGGAATGTCTGAGGCAGCGGCGGTTTCCACTGGCAGACGGCTGCAGCTGTGACAGGCAGGGACCCTTGTGCTGCTGTTGCTGCCTGCCGCTGCTCCACTCTCCTGGAGGACTGGGAATAGTGCCAGGGCCCTCATACGAGAGCCAAGTGGGTCACTGGAGTTCAGAACAGAGACCGCCAGCACAAGAGGAGTGACTCACACAGCGACCGCAGACCATACACAGAGAGTAAAGACATGGAGTACTTGGCAACAGCTGAGCTAGAACATCCAAGGAATAGCCTACAATGTGCGCAGTCTCTCCGGTCTTTCTTTTACACAAAATCTGTCCTACAACTGCAACTCTTTTCTCACAATATCGGTCAGCCCCAGGAATCGATAGTCAGTAGACTTCCACATTAGCAGTGGATTGTGAAACAGAAAAGAGTGAAACTTGGGACAACTACTTCAACTACTACTGAAAGATAGCTAAGGACTCTCGAGCAGCAGTGGTGGCCAGAACCTTACTTTGTCCATTATTATTTTGCGAGTACATGACCTGTGCAAACTGAAAGGAATAGGACTTTGTGATATTATATCTCACCAGACAGGCACATGCATGCTTCAAGGCAAATCGGGACCACACCCAGTCAGTCCAAAGTCACACACTTTATTGAATGTAGTTAGATAGCTTAGACAAACAAAACACTTCCGATTCCTCGTCAGTTACTTCAGTATCTTCCATTAAACATGACTGAGCACTCAAAGGGCTAATCTAATAATCAGCAATAAACAGCATTTAATTAAAGTGGACTAGTAGCAGGGTCATCTGGCATCATAATTAGTGTCATACTATGCCAGTAAGGTTGCAAAGTACAGGATAAGTGAAATTGTTGCAAAAAAAAAAGACAAAACAACTCGAAGAAATTCCATGTAGTTCCTACAGGTCAAACAGTTTAAATATTCATGAGCATGTCTCTCTCAGCACTGAATATCTGATGACTGAATCTGTAATATTGCTAATGTATAGGCTACTTCTTTGTTTTTGATAGGAATGCAACTTTTCACACCGTTTCGCTCTTACATCCAACTGTGCTGTATTTTAAACTTACTGTAGCAGCAGTACCCTGTAACCACATGAAGGCTAGAGTCCCTCTTCTGGGCCAAAATTAGCACATCTATAAGCTCACAGGTGCTCAAAGTTCATGTCAGCAAAGATATTAAATGCAGTGGGGTACGGGGACCCCCCCCCCCTCCACCTTGAGGGGGTTCCCCCGCTAAATCTGTTAATACAGCATCGCAATCATTTAAACCCCTTTATCCATATTTTATATGTTGGCTATTCAAAAAGAATATATATATATATATTTGAATAATTTTGATCATTTGTTTACATAAATCTTGTCCTCTGGTGGTCCCTGGCACAAAACAATTATAGATGGGGGTCCGCAGCCAAATATATATAAATTTGGGGGTCCTTGGCACGAAAAGGTTTGAGAACCACTGATTTAGCGTACAGGGAAAAAAGGAGGAGGCCTAGTAGAGTCCTGGGGGACTCCGGCTCCAGACTTTGATTACTATGAACAAATGGAAAATAGGCCACATGCCGTTATTGTTTTCGTGAACTGTATTTTTTTGTGAACTGTATGATGTAAAATGTTTAAAGCATAGACAGCTATGGCCTATTTGATATTGATGCTGTCGGGCAGAAATCTCTTATCTCCATATTTTAACACACCTGACAGAGACGATATGCTAGTTACAGTGTATTCTTGGTTGGATCAATTTTGAAGTTTCACCAAAGCATTTCATGAAATTCACAATTAGCCTAAATAAAAGGCATCAAGTTGGAAGTCCAATCTTTTTCCTTTAATCCTTAAGTAGGTAGATCTTGCCTTTCACCCAGGCAGAGGGCAAAGATCTGGGGGTTAAAAAGGTTGGTGATCACTGACTTAAACCCTACATATTCTTAGCAGACCAGATTCCCAAGGGCTAGTTACGGCTTAGTTGAACGGATTCCCAAGGGTAGTACATACAGACAGTATATTCAACGGAAATCGCTGATCAACACTTTACAGTAGATCTGCTATTTTTGCTGAATGTACACCCCAGTTGAGCGATGCTAGTGGTTCAATTAATGGAGCTGTATAAATAATGTGATATTTGCAAGTAGTTAACTTGAAATACCTGGCTATGTGCACCAACACAAACTTGTATGATGAGGTGACCGTGTCCTTGAGCATAGTCGCTGTCGGATGAAAACCTCATATTATATATAGATATAGAGATAGAGAGAAAATAGCCAATGTACAAGCTCGCAGATGTTGTAGACCAGCTATTTTTACTGTGACAGTCTTTCGACAATGAAGTCGTAGGGCATTATTTTACCAAAAATATAAAAAGCTTACAGTAAATATGTCGGGCAAGGTTTCTGCCCGACAGTGATGGTATGTGATTGTTATGTTAGTACTAGTAGCCCACACATATGCCTAGAGCTAGGAACATAAAAGAATCTGCAGGTTTAATTAATACATCTTGGATTTATATCAGCTGATACTTCTTACAGAAAATCATGCTACCAGGATGGGAGAGGTAGCAGTTTCATTCAAATAAACCTTTTCTCTACTTCTGATATACAACATGAATAACAGAATACCTTGTTTGGTATTAGTCAAAGTTGTGAAATAGATTATATTACCATTTCCACAGGGCTATAAATATGTGTGTGCTCAGCCGTTTGTTCACCAAAAGCGTTGTGATTTTCTCTGTCCCAAAAGTCTCTGTAGGGTCTGTTTTTGCCACACAATTTCTGTAATCAAATTCTACGCTGGTGTGTGAGGGCCCGGTTCTGTTTCAAGATATTCAGTGTTAATCCCCGGGAGGAATAGAAGATAAATCAAATTAGGAAATAAAATCATGGGCAGCCAGCCAACATTAATCTTTGCACAAATGTTTTTTAACAATAACTCAAAATTACAAGTAAGACAGACATTAAAATGAAGTTCTCATTATAAAATCAACAGTTTGTTAGATTAGATTTAGCCCAGGTTTTTTGTTTGTTTGTTTTTATTAGATCTGGAAAACATACTTTTTAGTTTAATAGCTTCTTCTAAGCCCCATTAATATGTCTGAATATGAGCCAATGTAAAATGTTGTTTGAGACAAAAAATCAAGTCACAGACATTGTGAATGAAAACACTTAACATTGTACAGGTAGTATCAAGCCATATTCAAGGCCAGGCAGAAATAAGTCCTTGATTTGGTTAGATTAAGTCTAGGCATGTAAAAATACCGAATAAAGAAAAATATAATTGGCGCGATTGATCAAACTTCACCAAAGGTGCAACTTTAGGATTGAACTTGACATACAAACACTCAATGCAACTACAACTGCAAGTACAAACAACTAGTGGCACCAGTTTTATAACACAAGTATTTATAGATCTCCCTCTTCGTCTAATCAAAAATAGCCGATCTCCAAGTTCACATGCATTTTGAAAACTTGTGAAATGGGACATTCTGCATGATGAGTACTTTGACTTTTGGTGCTTGAATTTTGATGCCAATAGCTTTGTGCATTTTATTGTACTAAAGGTTTGAATACAGGACTTTTTCATTGTGGTATTGCTACTTTTACTTAAGTAAAACATGTATCTGAGTACTTCTTCCACCATTGATGACTCAAGTCATCATTATTTAATTTCCAAATGAAGAGAAGCTAGGGTATTTTGCAATGCTGATCAAATCCAGGCCACTGCGCTTCTTGTGAATTAGGTTCCACATTTCTAAATATGTGGAACTAAATAAGAACTATCCCTTATCACCCACGGCACTTCATCCATCAGCAACCATTCTGTTCTCAAACCTAAATTCTTTGTTCATCCTCCTACCTTTTGGCCAATGGGCGATAACCACTTAACCGCTTCAGTCATTAAACTCTTCTTGATTTCTCCATCTGTTGAACAGAGAGAGAGAGAGATAGAGAGAACCCATTCAGAAACTGTGGTTTTCGGCTGAAATCAAACGCACAAAGCAGCAGGCCCTGTATTTTCCGACGAGGTGACAGCAACCAGACGCTCACCATCATCAGTGACAATATTCACTCCCCCCAGCCATTCTTAGTCAACATCTCTGCTTTACACTGCAAGCTGGCATGTTACTGAAGACACACGTCAGATAGTGTTTAGTATGGGAACCATCTAGCAGGGCCTGAAGTTAGAAGTGTTTCTGAAGAAAAGAGAAGTCTGAGGCGGTGCCCTGCGCCGCGCTGAGAGTTCTGTTCCAGATCCACCAAAAGCTGGCCCGCCAGTCCCAGAGGTTCAGATTAAGAGATGAATCACAACTAAAACATCTGGGTCATCGTGAGACTCCCACAGCAATGAGAGACCAGACATGAACATGTACGTGCATAAACACACACACACACACACACACACACACACACACACACATACACACAAGTGTGCGCAGTCTGCGCTCACACCTCTTCGAAGCTCCCCCGGCAGCTAAAGCTTGATTTACACTTAGTTGCACGACACCTGCGTGCAACCATGTATAACTCAGACTTAAGCCCCAGGCCATCAGATGGAATGGGGCTCGGCTAAGACCCCCATTCCTATGAGGAGAGATGCAAACACAAGCATCTGCTCTTGGAAGTACATGAAAGTAAACATGAAGTGTGCGAGGAGGGGGGTGAGGTAGTGGGTGGGTTGAAAACCAAAAAAAAGAAAGAAAACTTACTTGATTACTAAAATATTGCAACACTTCCCCAAATTAAATTAGATCCAGATGATATGGAGATGTAATATTTTTATTTCTAATTCAAAGTTATTTTCATCTTTCATTGTAATCGGGCATGCTAATACTGTACTGTATGTGTACTACCGTAATACCATAATATATTTATATGACAACATAATATTTTAGAGTTTATTGTGACCATATAGTGACAATCCATTATTCTCACTAACATTTTTCTCAGTTTATTGTGATCTATGGGAATGCCAAAGCAAAGAAAGTATAACACATCTATTTTCCATACCCCAAAGTATCTGTTTACACAAATGTGGTAAAGCCGTATCTGACACACACACACACACACACAGCCGCACACACACACAGTCACACACACAGTTGAGGAGAACAGAAATAATCTGGAAGTTATTTTTCTTTTAACCATGACACAACCAAATTATGCTGCAGTATTAACCACTTAATCGGTGTATACTTCTTTGACCGAGGTCCCCCAGGGGTCTTTACTCAGTCAGCCCCCTCCTTTTTTCCCTCTACACCAAATCTCTCCAAGCAAATTTTCACCAAATGTTTGCGCCGGAATAGGGACGCTGGGGTTCATGTGATTAAGAGGAGCTTTGGAGGGGTCCTCCTGAAAGTAATTTGTTTTTAACAACAGGGCTGTCACTGAGTTATTCAAATGTTTCCTGCTGATGTGTGAGTGTGAACAAGTGAAAAATGGTGAGCAGAGCCAAGTGTCGGGCCTGGGTGAGCTGAATGCTGATATGATGTGAATCATTCTAAAGGAGTGAATAACCCTCTCTGATGCGAGAACCATTTTGTGGTGGTAATAGTACTCAGACAGTAGGTGGCAGAACCCGTTGAGAGGCTATTCTACACCTAAGGGAGAGTGGATGGATGACGCATTCACGTTTCCGCAGCATTCAATGAGCAGACGCAAAGGGTCTTTGTGGCCGGCTTTGAGTCAAAAGAACACAATCAAATGCCACACAACAGCTGTTGTGCTGCTGTGGACTAAAATGAATGACAGCAATTTAAGTTAAGGCACTCATCAAGCTTGTGCTTTCACCTCAACACAGTCAAAAGATGAAATGAGGCTGAAGTAAAGACCGCCGTCGCTTTAAACATGGACCTTGCTGTGCTGTGCCGTACGGGGGCACGTCAGAAGAACCACGCCAATGGTTGGGCTCAGCCACCTCGCCACCACGTGAGCGGAGTATAATGACAGGCCCATTTTGTGCGGTGAAAAAAAAGTCATGTGGAGAGGAGGGTTCCCCGTTTACAAAGCCCTTTATAAATAACTGCCTAAACTGTGTCGTACATCAGCACTTATGTCATCCCCTCAGAGACCCTCCCCCTGAGCCCTTCATGCTCTCCTTTCCTTCCAAGAAAACAGGGCTGAGAAGTGTGGCTGATGGCTGGGGGTCCCACTAAAAACTTAAGCGATGTCTACTCTACTCATTAGCCCCTATGGCAGAGTTAATATGCAGAATGTTAACAATGACAGGGGAAGGTAGTATTACCTACTACAAACTTGTTTCTATTACCACCGTGCTCTGACCATTCAGGTGCATTGTCGTAATGAACTGAAAGAGGAGGGTTGCACTCAGAAATTAAACAATAAAAGAAAAAAAAAAGATTTTTTTTTCTGAGTGCGACCCTTGTCTTATTACCCATTAACCATGAAGGTTACCCATAAAGGTTAATGGGTAATACCCCAGATATTATCTTGCTAGCACCTGCAGGGGTCCAAACCCGTCTGGATGAGAGCCTGACTGTACTGTAAGCACTGCGCAGTGTGGAGAAATTACCCTAACGGAGCACTTCAACCATATTTTCATAAATGATCGTCACCAATTTTCATTATCACATGGTACAGCAACATTTTTGTCTACTAGTCACTCAAGAGGTGGGCTCAGAGGTGGGCAGCGGATAGTTCAGAAACCAGTGATATCATTGGTAGGCAGGTTGGAACATTTTGAACAATTTCAAACTTTTTATTTAATTTATGCAATAACAAGGATTTCTATTTCAGCATAGTCATAGTAATCCTGGCTTCCACCGATGATGGAAGGTTTAACTGTCCATGACCCACCTCTGAGACAGAGCAAGTAGAACTGTAGAAGGAAATTGTATGAATGGTGCCATCTTATAATGAGCATTATTGAGGACCACTTATATGAAGATACGGTTGAAAATGGGTGACGTGCTCCTTTAAATATCCAGAGCTAAAAGCCTTCCTTCCGTCAAACCTTGTCTATAAAAAGAGGTGAGTAATGGAGAATTGATTGACCACCAAAAAAGTCCAGCGCTTAACACCTCCAAAGTCAGGGAAATCTCTCAGGACGGAATTTAGACAGTGCAAATGCACAGTCAGTTCCTTTGCTTACACTGCCGTACTGCTTTTAAATATGAAAGCAAACACTATAGGGTTAGAGAGTGTGCCACTTGCATTAACCATATGAACCCTATGGCATCCCTATTCTGGGGGGCGATCATTCCAGCCAGAACATTTCAGCGATGATAGTTGGTGTAGAGGGAAAGAAAAGGAACCGACCTAGTATAGACCCCTGGGGGACCCTGGTCAATGAAGTACTGTAGGGTTTAAGTGGTTAACAGCATGCTGACTTTCCCCCCCATTTTTCCCCCATTCAGATCAAACAACAACGTCAGCTAATTAAAGAGTAGTAATGATGACACTACAGCACTGATTAAAAGACAGGCATGATAGGGACAATCCTGCATTATTCACTGTTTAACACTGCCTCTGGCAGTCAGGAAGTTGTTAGTTGAGTTCTAACTCAACTATGGAAGTGATGCTTTTTTCCATCTTTTTTTCTCCCCATTAAGTCCTTATGCCAATTTCCTCATATAGTCCCTGTCACTGCCATCCACTAATGTTGGTCTTGCGGAGGATGAAGACAACCACGTCTCCTCCGACCGATACACATCCCCAGCTGCTTCTTTTCACCTGACAGTGAGGACTTTACCTGGGTGGTGTGGAGGAACATTCAACTCCCTACTCAACAGGTGCTAGAGCAGTGACAGAACACCCTTCCCTATCGGTTTCCCACCCATGAGCATGGCCAATAGTGTTTGTTGGATCACCTGGCCAAGCTGGAGGCAACGTGGAGGAATCGAACCCCAGTCTACACAGTGATGGGCAGGAAATGTATCCCTGCACCACCTGGACACCCGATGGAAGTGATGCTTTAGGAAATGTCTACGGGGCCATGTCTACGGGGCCATGTCCACCGGGGCGTTTTGTCCCAGCTGAACACGCCATGGTGCTCGCCTAAAAACACTTCCAAGCGCCCAAGATGAAAACATTTGAGCTCTCAGCAAGCAGAGAAAACGGCACACAAAAGCGCAAAATAAAAGCTCAGCGCCTCGTCGCACTGCTGGGTTTCAAAAACAAGGCGATCCCACTGTAAACAATTCAAAACACTTATACTGAGCTCAGGAAAAAAAACGTCTTGGTGGACAGTGGACATGGCCTCTAAATGTCCAGCTTAGGGCCTTGGCATGGATACAATCATAAAGTCAAGCAGGTATCCTACAAGTTTAAAAGACGAAAAGCTTAAACTGGCCACACCAAACTGAAGTGCAAGTGGACCAATGCAATGCAATTTTTGGTTTAATGGCAGAGATGTTGTTCAGACAACCAACTTAATGTTACGTAGAGCTGTGCAGGATCCAACTCAAACTGTGAGTCCGAATACAAGGCAAGAGATTAGACTACACAATTAAAAGTACTTGAATTAGTGAAACTGTCTTATATGTGATCACATAAATAGGTCCCTACTATTGCTATTTTCCTGCCACATTCACTCAGCTGTGAAATGTATTGCTATTAGTATAGATGATGTCTTGCATATTATTGTATGTCTTTAAATGTTTCGATGAATTGAATACGCAGGACCACAATGGAAACAAGCCCTCAGGGCTTTTTTGTGTTATCCTTTTAGCACCATTTGTATTATCGTACCACTGTATCTTTTTGCAAAGTGTTAATAAAGTATTCAATCAATCAATCAAATGTCTGACTCTAAAGTACTTTGAGACAGTACAACTGTTTTCGAATAATCACACTCCTGCTAAAGGGGTGAATCAAATTGGCTCTCATGGATGTGACCAGCAACCACATTAGGAAAAATAGGTGAGCAAGTACTAGCTCACATAGATTGCCTATTTTCACTATTTGACATACAATGAACGAAGTATAGGGTTTATATTTTGGTACAGTGGGCATAAAAGCATACGGTATGACAAAGTGTGTGAGATCACAGGAGCCACTGCAGTGACCCTCTGTTGAATTCACTGATGTCATTACCTACATTCTGTATAGCTAGTTCAGATTTTTATCACCCGTTCCTTGTCAATAGTTGTGTACAGTAACAGTAATATGTACATAATTGTATCTAATTTGTCCTTTACTTCGGAACACTGGACTGGACCCTGGTAATCATATGGTACTCACACTCATTAACATTAAACCTGCATATACTTTCTATTAATATCTCCTTCCATCTCCAGTTAAGCTCTGTCTCATGTCTAATTTAGTGCATTGTCTGAATACATGTTCTACAATGTGTCTTGCACCAATTGTCTAACTAATTTATGTGCTTAACTAATTTATGTGGTTGTATGCAGTCTATTTTTTTTTCTGTTGGGCTGTATTTAAAAACGGACCATACATACGTGATACATACATACATGGGAATAAAGAGTTCTCCGATTCTGATCAATGTCTAAATGAAGGACAGTGCAGAACTTTGCACATGTACAGTACTTAAAGCTACTGACAGAAGGAACTGAAGTGAGAAAAGTAGCAGTGCTCTCTGATCTCCTGACAGGAGTTGTCAGTTGGGAGCACAAGAGACAACGTAAGAGTCAGTTAACAAGCATGGCAACGAGGTGCTTGTCACATTTATATAAAGTACAACACCAAGTCAAACCCCATTCTAGCAGGGGTCAGTCACAGCAGCCCCTGGAAGCCTGCCACATCGAAAGCGGTGACCTATCAACGCCCGTGCCTCCAGAGGTGGTCGTTTTGCAATTTCGCCTCTTTTAAAAAAAAAACCAACACAGACTTTTCTTCAGCTGCTCCTATACAATCCTCTCACGTTTGTATTCCAACAGCAAAATGTGGAGTTGTGCTTTTTTAACGTCAGGGCACAGTGGAACAGCGAACCGTCTGGGGGGAGGGGTCACCCAATTCGATAAGTAACGCGTGTCGGTGTAACGGCGGTGCCGGCGAGCCGCCGGGTCGGTGCAATTCGCTGCGATGCTAACCGACGCTAACTAGCTCGCTTTTGCTTGCCATAGCGTCCATTTACAGGCTGCAATACTAATGATAATAATAAAAACACAACTTAAAACAGCTTGTCGCACTTACTGGGACGCGTGTCATGGACAGTCAAGACATTCCACAAATGACAAACAACAAAGCGGCCACCCGCCGGTGCGCTGCTGCTCGATAAGGTGGCGCTGCTCTGCAGCCAAGCGTCCCAAATGTGTGTCAACGTTAGCCGCCGTTAGCTCGCGGTGCTAACAGCAGTACAGTGGGTTGCGTTGAGGAGGAGGAGGTTGTACTTTAGTCGCGCGCCGGTGTCGCGCGCCGAAAACAGCCGATCTACAAGCTCTCAGCGCGTCGCGAATGCCACGCACTGTGAGCTTGTAGATCAGCTGTTTTCTCCCCTCTGCGCGACACAGGCGCGCGGCTAAGTATACTCTCAAGGCTTTAGATAAGAATGTGGGTCAGCGGGCCTGCTCGGCTCTCTCTCCCCCCCCCCCTCTCCCTGTCAAACACAACACACACACCCGCTCTCACGCTGTTTCTTTCTAATGCAAATGCACAACAAAAAGCACAGGTATGATGAAATTCAACCAGGAGACTGACGTTAGGGTTAGAAATAAATGTCATACAGTAACTACACACTTACCCCTGTCTGTCTGTCTGTCTTCCTCTTTACTGGAGGGAATCTCCTGCGTCTACTAGGTTACTGTAGGTCTGTGAGTGTTGCTGCTGCGCAGGGCTCCTCCAGCTGACTGGAGTTGTCCAAGGAACCAGCAGGGCCCCTCACTAGAATAGATGGAGCTCAGAGCGCACATGCCTAGTAGACCACCATAATCTTCATCGTCTTCTTCTTCACCATCATCATCATCTTAGTTATCATTTTCATCATTCATTTTCATCATCATAGATTGTATAGTATTGTATTTATTGTATATTAAGTACGATTTTACAATGATTAAAACGGATAACATAAAAAGTCATATAGATTTAAAGACATACAATACTACACAATAATAAACAAGACATAATCAACACTAGTAGCAATGAACGTATATGAACAGTTGGGGCAGGGGGGGCCGGGGAAAATGAAGACCAGTTATAACTTAAATAAATTGGAGCACGAGTTTGAGCTCAAATGTGTCACTTTGTTAAACTCTGACATGTTTTATCATTATGTTAATCATCATCATTATAGCCGAGTTTGCGTTTCAACACTTGTTAAACTGTGAATGATAGCCTATGTATTTTTAGATATGTTTTCAAATCGAAACAGAAACAAAGATTAGATAGTTTATATATAATAAGATAGATTTTTACTATGTGGTTTAAGAAATGGTCCACATTACTGTGTGTGTGTGTGTGTGTGTGTGTGTGTGTGTGTGTGTGTGTGTGTGTGTGTGTGTGTGTGTGTGTGTGTGTGTGTGTGTGTGTGTGTGTGTGTGTGTGTGTGTGTGTGTGTGAGAGAGAGAGAGAGAGAGAGAGAGAGTGAGTGTGCGTGTGTGTGTGGGGAAGGATAGCCAACACACCAGCCTACATTTTAGTGTCTATTATGTAGCCTACTATTTAATTAAGATTTAAGCAGTTTTATTTCGCTTTGCTTTATGTCTGCTATTGGCAACTGGGTTCTCTTTTGAGAGAGTGTTGAGAAAGTTAATAAATGTAATTACATTATATTACTTATTAGTTTCAATGAAATGAAAGCCTAATAAGTTATAACTTTTAACTTGGTAATGAAGTTGTTGTTTTTTATCTGCCCTGTAAAGCGCTATATAAATCTTATGTATTATTATTATTTATTAACTTAAATGTATAATAGTTCGCAACGCATCTCAACTGTAAGCTTGTCGATCTGCTATCGTTTGCTATTAGGCTATCAATCATGATCACACATAAAATGAATTGACCACTTTCAAACTAGTGACCCTATATATTGGGCATGCATTAGGTGAAAATGTTCCAAAAATATTTCAAAACCTTTCAATAATAGCTAGCAAATCTGCACGGTTTGATATTATTTTAGTTGCAAATGACTCACAGACCGGTCCATACATGTAAAGCTTTCAAGCTCACAATGCATCGCAATGGAAATGTATTATTGAAATAATTTGCGTAGCACCATGAAATAAGTTGTACGAGACTAAATAAACGTGAAATGCTTACTTTGGACACCACACTTAGGATAAACACCAATGTAACTGAGACTGAAATGTGTTTGCTGCAACTTCTGCAAGTGGTTCCGAAGTGGTTGATGCAGTAATGGTCTTTTTTCTTCTTATTTTTTGGGGGTATTAAAAAGGTCTTTAAAGTCCTTAAATTGTCTCTTCACTGTCATCTGGGGACCCTCAAAAAATCCTGTGGACCCACAGGTTGAGACAACTGGCCTAATGTAGCCTACATCTGCTGTAGCACAGCGCCATCTGCTGTAGCCAAGCGGCTAACCTATATGTAGAAAGCACCAATTTGTGGCTCTGACAGGAAGCCCGCATGGTCATGATGAGGCGATGGGATTTCTGGTAGGTTAACTAAATTTGCAGATTTTTACAAACTAGCGTATATGTTGCCTTTCAAATTAGTCCCCATCATAGAGTTATATATAAACGGGTCCCCATACATTGCATCACTGCCTGCCTGGTATGGGAACTGTAGGCTACTGGCCTTGACCGCAAAGAATTGCAGAGGGCCGTGCAGACCAGTGGTGTAGCCTAGTTAGGCTACAAATTTGAGTTTTTTTTTTTTTTTTTACTTTACTCGAGTTTGTACAATTTGTATTACTTTTACTTCTATTCCACTACATTTCAGAGGCAAATATTATTATACTTTTACTCCTCTACAATTATATGCAGTTCAAATATGATTAATTTGGGTGGATCAGGGCCTGAAAAGGTTGAGAACCTCTAAATAGCTAGGCCTACTTCCCTCAAACAACGACCAGACCAGGAATTTTTGTTTTGTTTTTAAACACTAATCCTCCCCCTTCCCCTCCCCAGTCTGGGGTGTCAGGGGGCAGCCTATATTGAATGTGGTAGCCATACATAAAACTAGAGGTATGTAAATAGATTTTCATATTGTATGAACATATTCATAACATGGATAACATTTACAAATACCAACCATGCACACAGCACCAACGCACCTCACAGTGTGCTATGACCAATGAGTATGAGCAATGTACATACTTTGTTGCTCATTCTTGCTGCTATTCTTTTTTTATTTCTTTGTTATTGTTTATTATTGCTGCAACAATGTTGTGCAACCATATTCAAATAATGTAACTCTTAAAAGTGTGATTTTAACCACTTTTAACTAGGCGTCTCCATTTTGGGCTTGTCATTGTTTTTTAAAAATGTCAAAGGTTTAAAAAAAAATCTCCCCCACTCAAAGGGGAATATCCCTTTGGGCTAGTGGTTAAGATGTTGGCTTTTGACATGGGAGACTGGGGTTCAAATCCTTAGTGTTATGACAAGCCACTGAACCGACCAGCACCAAATCTCTTGTGCACGCTGCCAGCACACCAAGGAAGTACCTTCAGCTTTTTTTCCCAAGTTGTGTTTTTTTAAGGGATGATGGATGTGAATGCGGTTGAGTCGAAACAAAAACTAGTATTGTCAGAATTTGTCACAAGTCACAACACAAATAGACTATGTCAAGCACATTACGAGTACGAGTCATTTTCCAAGCATTCATTTTGGAGAACCCCAAAATAGTATTCATTCAATCATTGAATCAGAAATCATTTTATTCCATATATTCTCAATTCTTTGTAAATAATTCCATGTTTTCTGCTCTGAATTTTAGTTGCCTGGTTTGCTCTGGAGTACTGTTTCTATCCTCCCGCCTCTGCCACTCAGGTGGAAGAGCGCATCACTGCATGTCTGGCTGACATCTCACAGTGGATGTTTTCTCACCACCTCAAGCTTCCCAGGTAAGTCCTGCCCAGTGTTGCATTGGTCATTACACGGGGTAACACGCGTCCCACCAGTCTTTTGAGCAGGAGCACGCACACGCACATGCATCAATTAAAAACAACCCAACGTTCACAAAGGCTGCCGACTGCCGGGTGTCACACCAGGTGAATTAACATAGGAATGAGCTTAGATGCATATCAATTGTCCAATTGTCCATTTTGTTACCTGTAGTGTAGGTGTTAAGCGACGTGAGCGTGACGTCTTTAAAATAGCGTCCCACCAGAGATAGATTCACCAATGCAGCACTGGTCCTGCCCCACACCACGCAGGATCTAACTATTTCTATAGACAACACCCTGGTGACTTTGGTTCCAACGGCCAAGAACCTTGGTGTTGTCCTGGACAGTCATCTCTCATTCAAGGCACACATTACTGGCCTGTGCACTTAAGCCCCTCCAAATCATCCAGAATGCTGCAGCTTGGTCTTCAACCAGCCAAAATGTTTACGTGTCTTCCCCCTTCTCCGCTTCCTCCATTGGCTCCCAGTTATTGCCCACATAGAGTACAAAACACTGATGTTGGCCTACAAAGCAACCAAAGGTATGGCACCCACATATCTTGAAAGCCTGATCCAACCCTACAACCCCTCCCACTCACTCAGATCAGCTAACACAGGGAAGCTGTCAGAACCTTCCCTAAAACGTCTGGGTCAACGCTCCAAGCATCCCAGATTCTTCTTTCTTCTGGCTCCCAAACTGTGGAACTCCCCATTGCAGTTAGAACTGCAGACTCACTCCCAATCTTGAAGACTCACCAGTCAAGACTCCCAGTCTGAAGACTCACCTCTTCAGACTCCACCTTAGCCCGTAGCACCTGCCGTAGCACTTGCCCTAGCCTTGACGGCGTTGCAGGCTTATGCAAAGGCCAAAATGTAATTTAGATAGCATGTTAAATAGACAGGTGCCATGTTCATTTGTAGACCTGGCATCGATAGTGTCTATACTTTCAATGTACAGATTAGATGTTTCGATATCATATTGTTCAGACTGATGATTGGTTTACCGGCTATGATCCTACATTACTATTTCTATGCATTTGATTTATTTATTATTGTGTTTACCTTGCTTACTGTAAATCGCTCTGGATTAAGAGTGTCTGCTAAATGCACAAAATCCCACAAAACAAATGGGGTCCACGGCCAAATACATATACATTTGGGGTTACTTGATATGAAAATGTTTGAGAACCACTGAAATACTACATTTTCAGCACAACTGCTAACACTTCTCTGCAATAAGTTTGTGCTCTGTTAGACACACTCTGCTCGATGAGTGCTTTATGAAATCTTTGCCCACTTGTGAGTGACTGGTCACAAGGCCCGCGCCTTTCTGCTTGACTTGATTCTGACACCCACCGTTCGCTCGCTAAAGGGTCATTTCACGCGCACATCCTGCAGATCGGCCCATCCTGGCCTCACCTGCTAAATCGCACAAGTCCATTGATGACAAAAGCCTGATTTGAGGTGCTGTGAGCTTGTTTATCGTTTTTTAGGCACGTGAACCTCAGCACTCTCACTGTCAAAGCAAGTTCTAAAATTCGAGAAGGAGAGACTGGAAATACTGATAAAGACATACAGTAGCTTAATAGATAAGTCAGATAAAATTAAAGCTATGTCACTTTTTTGTTTACTGACAATGATGGTAGGTAAAATGTATTATACATTTTATTTTGATAAAATCACTGACAAGCTTAATCAATGTGTCAATTTGACACACTTGTTTAAGCAGTTTGATACTTGCTAAATATTGAATAGTAAATCATTTTCCCGGTACAGATATTCACTTGACATGGTCTGAACATTATTATTTGGTATCATGTGCAATGCACAGCATTCATAGTATAACTGTGATAAGTTCGGTATTCAAAATGTATTTAGTACAAGTATTGGCATCAAAATGAAATCAAAATAAAGTACCAAAAGTAAAAGCACTCATTATGCAGAAGGTCCCATTTCACAAGTTTTCAAATGTATAAAATGTATAAAAATCCTTTGAAAATAGTAGATCTACAAGCTCACAACGTGTCGCAAAGTGACGCGTTGTGAGCTTAAATCGGCTATTTTCAAATTGCCAAAGTATATTGTATATATACTAGGTCTGAAGTGCTTTTGTAATAATAATCAAAATCTACCAAGTAACTAGTAACAAATAATTATAGTGGAGTAAAAGTACAATATATTTTCCTTTGAGATGTAGAGGAGTAGAAGTAAAATTAGAGAAAGTTGGAAATACTCCAGTAAAGTAAAAAATACCTCAAAATTTGACTGAAGTACAGTACTTGAGTACATGTACTTACTTAGTTACTTTCCACCACTGTTTGTCTGTAAGTGATTTGTCTGTGCAGTGATTTGTCTGTGCAGTGACAACCATTTGAACGCGATCCAAAATCAGAAGCGTGAGAATAAAAAAGTTGCACGACTACAAACGTGATCACGTTACAGCAGTGTTTAATTCAAAATGACACAAGTATGACGCATGGCGGAGCTGTGGACAAACAAAACCGTGCTTTAATTACATTCTGTGCGTACATTCAAATAAATAGCACTATGCAACGTGGGGCGGGGGCAGGGATGGGGGTGGTGGTGTGTGGTTGAAGTCTGGGTCACCGTGGAGTGTGCAGTGAGTCAGTTCTCAGGCTCTGTGTTGTCTCTGTACAGTTCACTTGACAGGTGAAGACTCTGCAACACATTGACAAAAAACGTTAGCGTCAACCGTCAACGAGCACAAAAACACCTCAGCACAGTCATGATCTCGCAATAATCACGTAGCAACCTTAAGTCGATTATTAACCACCCTATATACTTATACATGGAATAGCAAAAATAGATGATCTACAGTACATCGGCTATTTTTACTTTTGCTGATAATTTAGGAAATGATGATTTTTTTTTCATTTCGTAATTTGTTTTCAAAACTTTACACCTATAATGCCCAAAATAGGGATGCCAGGTTGAAAGTGG
The DNA here is from genome assembly GCF_963454915.1 of Gymnoscopelus microlampas. Lineage (NCBI taxonomy): Eukaryota > Metazoa > Chordata > Actinopteri > Myctophiformes > Myctophidae > Gymnoscopelus > Gymnoscopelus microlampas. The sequence goes on from NC_139946.1 coordinate 25,780,592, forward strand.
TTAAAGGCCATCCACGCCACGAACGATACAATAACTATAATGATTTTTAACCTTTTTAGTTATTTAGTTATTTAGTTAGTTATTCTAGTATGACCGAAAATGAATAATTACAGAGCTTTGGCAGCATTTTAGAGCTTTGAAATTCCACGGGAAAGTCTCCATGTCAAGATTACTTCCCATAGACTCTGATCGACTCGACAAAGACAAAGTCAAAACAGCAGCTGACAATGAGCTGTAATACCTTTCATTTATTCATATTCTAGGGATCTTCTTCCATTCCTTGGCTGCAAGAGTGAAGAAAAGGTTATTGAGCAGATTAGTACAAGTGTCACTTTACATAAGACAACTTCCTGAAATGCCTGTCATTCGTACCCGATAGAGGAAGTACCCTCTGCTCTGGATTCCCCCTGGTCCTTGAAGATCCTCCTAGACAGACAGACAGTCAGTCAGACAGACAGACAGACAGACAGACAGACAGACAGACAGACAGACAGACAGACAGACAGACAGCATATTCATTTAGCTGATCCATCATACACATACTGTACAGGATAATGATCCTCAAAATCACCTCAAAAGAGAGTACAAATGGAACCAAATGGACCCTTATGGATCCGTTTAGTTCCATTTGTAGGCTACTCTCTTCTGTGTTAAATTATTATATATATAGGCAATCCCTCATTTGCTTTATACTTATAGCATGCTGTTTATGCTAAGTTTGATGTTTACCTGGTATTTTATTTTTAAATCACTAAATATTTTCTTTTCACTCTAGCTACAGTATGTGGCCATTTACCCGGTCATTTGTTGAGTAGGATGCATGCCATTTACTCTGATCTCAGTCATTATGCTCCTATATGCTGACAAACAGAGGTACCACAAGTTTTCTTGCTTCTAAAAGTCACACGGATTTCCGTTCAGTGGAAAAACAACAACACAGGATTGCTCATCATCTCACGGCGGTCCATCAACATTGCCGTGTGCAACAGTTTCTCCGCACGTTTTCATGTGAATGTCAGCAGCAGCTAGATGGAGAGGGATAACCTCACCTGTCAGCTGCACTAATTTTAGACCGTAATTACCCACAGCTTGGGAAAGAACAACTAATGTAGACTGAGCTCAATGCACAGAGCGAGGGAGAGCTGCCCCGCAGGATGAGACGCATTAGTATTCACATTGTAGCTCGAGCTGAGCAAAAGATGCAATCAAATCAAATGTGTCATGTAGGGCTGCAACTTTCTAAAACTTTTTTGCAATTAGTCTATACATTGGAGGTGTAGGATTAATTGAATAATTGAGAAGTGTGTTTTCTTAAATAAATGCTTTATACCTCAACGAATTGACTTGATGTTTTTTTGATTAGTCTGACACTTAAGCCCCATTTTATACATTGTCATCAGACCCATAGAGAGAGTTATGACACGCTTTGATCTCGCCACAAAGCAGGCCACTATGGGCTATAGTTCCAAACATTGGAACTATCTTATTGAGATAGAACAAGCATTTCCGCATTCCATTCTTACAATGGGAGTCGACGCTAGTGTCGTCACTCTCATATTAGATCACGCTGGTTGTCATATAATGGCATTGCACAAAAATACATGACACATGTTTTAGTAACAGCCTTGTGTAAAATACTGTACATACATTGTCACCCAAGGACCCCTGTTGCATTTCGGGAAAGCCATGGAGCTCTGACTACATCAAATGAAACCCATTCATTATCTCACACCCCCTGTCCCCAGGAAATGTAAAGGAATAATCTATTCAAATAGATTATTATATCTCCAATGTTTATTTTAAACATGTGCCATTGATTGCATACAATTATGAAAAAAACAAAACAGAAACAAAGCATCTTTAATTATGATACCTTTGTTCTTGTATATCAATCAATGGACGTAGGAGATTATAATGCAATGCTGGCAAGGGGACATTGAACCGAGGAATGAGACATGTGGATGGCACTGTACATACGCGCACTGTGACTTGTCTCTCTCTTCTGGGATGGAACTGAGGGGCCAGCTGTAGGAGAGGGTGCAACACGGAAGACTGACACGCACACACACACACACACACACACACACACACACACACACACACACACACACACACACACACACACACACACACACACACACACACACACACACACACACACACACACACACACACATGCAAAAGACACTCACGCATATGCATGCGTGGCCAGACATGGAGAGACAAGATCACTATGAACAACGACCCCATAGAGGGCCGGGTTTGCAAAGAGAACTGAACATAAAGCACATTTCACACCACTCACACCAGTACATGACCAAGTGACACCCAATAGAGAGAGTGATAGAGAGAGTGATACAGCCAGTCTCCCCCCCCCCTCTCTCTCTCTCGCTCTCTCTCTCTCTCTCTCTCTCTCTCTCTCTCTCTCTCTCTCTCTCTCTCTCTCTCTCTCTCTCTCTCTCTCTCTCTCTCTCTCACTCACTCACTCACTCACTCACTCACTCACTCACTCACTCACTCACTCACTCACTCACTCACTCACTCACTCACTCACTCACTCACTACAGCCAGTGTGTCAGTGTGTCAGTGCACTGGTAAATGCAGTGTTGCATTCATAGACTGTACAGTAGGTTGCATTGCTGTCATGCAGATAACGAAGCACAAATGTGGTTACATAATGCACAGTAAAAAAAACACACAAAAAAACACCTGGGAAGCATTGTGCAAAGATATTTGAAAAAGGATGGAATAACTCAGACCATGCAATGTAACAACAAAGAAAGAAACAACATTTATCACCCTCTGTGGTAGTGTCAGTTTGATCGTAGGGGATTTATAGATATGCATTTTTCTTGTCACCACTGCAGTGAAAATGCTGTTTAGTGTTCCCATGGTGTCAGCTACTCTGGATGTTATTCGGTTGTAAATATTTATTGCTTTCAGTTTCAAGATTCTTAAAAAGAATATTTAACACATTTGCTGCAAAGTCAAATTACAGCCAATTAACGTATGAAGTCCACTTAATCCTTGTTCCAATCTCTGAAATACTGTACTACTCTCTACTGACAACTAAATCCCTCCAAATCCGTGACATTGTTTAATTAGGTACTTGAAGAATTGTAGTCAGCCCCTGGGCCTTTTGTGTTATCCTTTTAGCATAGCTTTTTTGACTGTATTGTCGTTCTGTTAACAAAGATGTTAATAAACTATTCAATCAATCAATCAATCAATCAATCAATTTTAAATCACTGGTTGATTTGAAAAGTCTCAGGATCCTGGAAGAAAAGTTGTTTTCCCAAAAAAATGAAAACAGACAATGAAATGTGTTGATGCTGGTATGGTCCTTTAACCACTTAAACACAACATACTTTGTTGACCGGGGTCCCCAAGAGGCCCTTTTTCCCTCTTCACCAAAACTTCCCTCGACACCAAAGCTTGCAACGTGACATGTTGTGTGATTTTAGATCAGCTATTTCTGCTGAATATTTGCCCATTTTTGCAGAATGTTCGCCTATTATGACATGCTCCAGAATAGGAAAGCTAGGGTTCATGTGGTTAATGGCTGAGATGCACAGTAAGAACCTCTTACTGCCTTATTGCCTTCAATCAACTCTTGATTTCCACATTTTCCACATTATACCAATTCTCCACTTTTTTGCAGATTAATCAAATTTTATATCAGTCCATCTACATGTACATGTAACATATGTTATAGACCCATGTTTTCTTGTCTGCAACCATACATTCAGTAACCTGGCGTAACTATTTTGTGCATGGTGCATGTCATTATAGGAGAACATTTTCAACGTTTATTTTTTTCTTCTGAAATTACGCCCTGCAACACAGTATTATTCACTATTATAAAGTGCACGACCACAACAAAAAGCACAAGTCACAGATAGTACAAATAGTAATAAATGTACATGTAAGGTGCTGGTTGGTGCCAAGAAGCATAGCAGTGCAGAGTGAGTTCTCATCGGACTTACCACCCCCTGTGTCAAGGCAGCGTTATGTGGCTTTGTGTAATGAAATAAAAACTGAACATAACGCAAACACGCACCCGTGCACGCGCGCGCGCACACACACACACACACACACACACACACACACACACACACACACACACACACACACACACACACACACACACACACACACACACACACACACACACACACACACACACACACACACACACACACACACACATTAATTTGTCAACAAACTGAATCTTGTGCAATGTGTTGTCTAGTATTGAACAAAGGAGTTCATACATGCCAATAGATAATGAACAGACTCACACCCACCCTTTTTCTATTTTCTCGAACCTTCAACTCCTCCTGTATTGGCAAAGAAAAGTTGAATAATCAGTGTCACAGTATGATTCTCTGTTCACCCCACGCACATGATAGCCAATAACCATTATCCTTTAAGTGTATCATAATCAAGGAATTTATCACTTGCACATTCAGATATTGACAACTGTTAATCTAACACAATAAACCCAGTTTTTAGATGATTACAGCAATTAAAAATAAATGCTATTGCTAATGTCGAAGGGCTTAAGAAGTGGACTACCTTTGACATCTGGACAAGCATCAGGACACAGAGTTCTCCTAAGGCATTAGATGCCTAGAATAGTGGCCAGCAAGAGAAATAGATCAGGCAATTGGAAATATACCCACAACTTGGAAAATAGATGTGCACAAACAACAACAACAACAACAAGGTAGGGTGAGACCTCAGGGGTTTGTATTATTGTTTCATTATCCCAACCCCACTCACCTGAAATGGCAGGTCTGCTGAGAGGTACGACGAACAGACCTCATCTATCTATAGAATAGAACAGAACAGAATGCTGCAATGAGTGGAGCTCAGTGGCAGAGAGTGAGAGGGAGAAATAATCAACTTCATTTATAGAGCACCTTTTTCAGACATAAATGCAGTTCAAAGTGTTTTACATTAAAAACAGTACATAAAGATCAAGTGAAACACAATGAAAGGAGGTAAGATTGACTAAAACAATATAATTAAGAAACAATCAAATGAGGTTAAAAGAAAAAAAATCGATTCAAAACAAGGTCATAAAATGTAGTTTTTTTCGTACTCTTAAAACTGTCAACCGAGCCTGTCTAATAATGCAGGCATAATGTAGGTTCCAAATCCTAGCTACTTTGATCACCGTGCCTTTTGCTGTTTGTCAGAGACACCCTCAGCAGTCCAGCACCGAGCAAAATGAGTGGATTGACTTGGAACATACTTTGACAGGCAATCTGATTTGATAAGATGGTGCTAGAACATTCAAAGCTTTAAAACTACATGAAATACTTTTTAAATGTCTCCTTAATATTACAGGGAGCCAGTGCAAAGATACAAGTAGATGCAAACTATGATCTTTTTTCCTGGTTTTGCTTAAAAACCTGGAAATGAAAGAAAGAAAGAAAAACGTACCTGGCTGAGTAGATGATTCTGCTCTATTGTGGTTTGTTGAAGGTGTGTGGGAGCAGCTTTTGTTCCATGCCGCAATTGAGAAACAAACAAGCACTAATAACTGAAAGAGCCACAACATGACATATATGCAATTACTTTAACAATGCAATTAAGAAATACATAACACACTTAGCAATGTATACATGGAATGGCAGCAATAGTTACCATACACCAGAACAGCAATCATCATGATTTGTGTGCGTGGGAACTCATTTTAAACAAGCTTAGTGCTTTAAGAGTTATCCAGTTTAGTAGACCTTGTATTGTGAATTGTACTTCCATGTACTGTTTCTCATGTCTTACTAAATAAAGTACATCAATCAATCAATAGCATTCGCCATGCTGTGAAAAAGGGACACCTTGATGTGACTCATGATGACAGCCAGCATCTCTGATATGTCTATTATTCCACAACTTCCAGAACAAGATGATTGCTCTGGATGTCCATTAGCAAGATGGACAGTAATATTGTACATACTGTATGGAGCTTATGGGCGTAGTACATAGTACTGCATGGGTCAATAATGATAACAGGTAATGATGACAACATGTGTTAAAATGTGCCCATAATAATGGGTCCATAGTTGACAAAAGCACATCACCATGCAAAAGCTTACCTTATTTATCAAACAGCAAATGTACAGTAGCCTAGTATAACCACTTAAGCCATGTACTTTCTTGTATGACGAATAGTGAAAATAACTGAACTTCTAGCTTTGTTAGCCTATAGATCTGCTATTTTCAACACCTTTTTGAGAATGTTTGCCTAAAACGACATGCCCAAAATAGGGATGCCAGGTGGTGGTTGAACATTATTTTTAAACTGATTGCCAAACTAATGAACTGCCTTATCTCAGTCACTCATCTGCTTCCAGGCTAATTCACACCAAATAAACATTAGATCAGCCCACAACATCACCAGAGTGACAAGAGTGTCGATTATGGCCAGTGTCAAAACGTATAATCTAATGGGACGATCACAATGACATCATGAGAATGCTGCCGATGTGACTGTCACACTATATCTTCAAACATCTCAATCATCTGAGATGTTATATGACCGCTGGGAGCTACCAGTCACAGAGCCTATTATAGGCACGTCATGTCCACATGAAGATATGATGTTTTTATAGAATATTAAATGTTACTCCACCCACTTTGTTATCAGTTTGGAGAATGGAATATGGTTTACAGTTGAAGTATGGATGGGTGGATGAATAGGAGGATACCGTAACCAGTTTACTCTACTTTATTTAATTTGTCGTTTGAAGTTCATCTCACATTTTGGAGTTAATATACTATAATTAGCAGGGGTGAAGATGGATGACAGACAGTGTCAGTCAGACACTATTGGTACAACAACTGAGAGAAATATTAAATCTAGGTTACACTGTCATCCCCACATATCATCTCCATTGGTTAATTCTAAGTTATATCAATTGCAATTTACAATTCAGGCATTTACAGTAGCAGACACTCTTATCCAGAGTGACTTACAAGTATGAGATCAGAATAGCAGATTAAGCATGAACTCTAGTCAACAAACAACAAAGTAAGTAGCCTAGTCACATAAGAGTGCAGAGAGAAAAGTGTAGTGTGTCAAAGAAACTAGGTTACCAGGTAAACATTGAACCTGGCATCTGTCTAAACCAGTGGCTCTCAAACTTTTAAATTTCAAGGACCCCCCTTAACTCTGACAGAATATAAATGGAAACAAATGGACCCGTTGGGGTCCATTTGGTTCCGTTTATATACTGTCAGAGTTACAGACTTGTAAGGGTCAATTTGGAACCCCATCAAGGACCTCTGAGAGTCCCTGGACCCCACTTTGAGAACCACTGGTCTGAACAACATGCTATCTAAACAACATTCTTAAAAATCAGTGGTCAAGTAAAAACAATGTCTGCCAAAACTGTCAATGGTCAGTGATATTTTTTCAGGGGTCCCAGCTCTTTAGCTCTTTAGTAATCAGCAAATACATTTTCACTTTGGGATACCAATTTCATCCAATCAGGAGAGAGAACTCAAACAGTTTATAGAATGAACAAGGGAAATTGGAAGTGATGGGAGGAAAAAAGAGTATCTAAACAACATTCTTAAAAATCAGTGGTCAAGTAAAAACAATGTCTGCCAAAACTGTCAATGGTCAGTGATATTTTTTCAGGGGTCCCAGCTCTTTAGCTCTTTAGTAATCAGCAAATACATTTTCACTTTGGGATACCAATTTCATCCAATCAGGAGAGAGAACTCAAACAGTTTATAGAATGAACAAGTGAAATTGGAAGTGATGGGAGGAAAAAAGAGTATAGGCAAAATCGGAATTTGTACAATTGATAAATGGGTTCTCTTTCCTGATTGTATGACATTTGGTGCGTTAAAAAACAAAAATCTGTTCATTATAGAATTGGAGAGACAAACATTCTATAGCAATGGTTACTATAAGAATATCGAGTTTTTACGTTTTGTTTTAACCATAGATTATAATAATTACAGCACCTTTAAGGCTGCCTTTGCCAGTCATCATTTAGGCTAGAACTGTTAAGGCAACTCTGATGCAACAAGCTCAAATTCCAACTGTTTAATGAGAAGTGCTGATAAGTTAAAATATTTTACAGTAATGCAGTTTGTTGCCAAGATTTTGCAGTCTATCGTGTTGCACCTCACTTCTACTTATTGTAACCAAACCGTGCATTATGCTAGAACATGAGAAAGCCATTGGTGCGAACGAAAAATTATCTTTGTCTTTTTACTTTGTAAATGTAGAGAACTAACTTTAAAAAGTCTGCTTTACCTGTTGCCAAGACTTAGCAGTCTATCGTGTTGCAGCTCACTTCTACCTATTGTAACCAAACCTAGTGCATTATGCTAGAACATGAGAAAGCCATTGGTGCGAACGAAAAATTATCTTTGTCTTTTTACTTTGTAAATGTAGAGAACTAAATTTTAAAAGTCTGCTTTACCTATAGCCAGAGAGTAAAGTAGAGGGAGAATTATTCTACAGTAAGTTAAAGTTAATGTTCTTGCACCTCTCTTGTGTTCCAGTGCTGTTAGAATCAAACAAAGCATTTTCATATTTTTTGTCCGTCTGAAAAAAAAAGAAAAGGAAAAAAAAATGTAAGAGGACTTACTTTTGCAGACTGGGATCGCTAAGATGAGTAGAAGTGCGAGGGTGATGCTGGCAGTGCTGAGTGGACTCATGACGCTGCTGAAGAGGCTGTGCAAGCTGCTGTCTGTCTGACTGAGACCGTGCCTTTGATGCTGGTAGCTGTTCATCCTCTTTTCACTGCATGGGTTACTTACTGCTCTAGTGGCTGCTCTTTCTTCTCGTGTTACTGTAGTAGTTATGTGTGATTAGATCTCCCATCAGGACCATTTGAAGCCTTTTATGGGTCACACCCTCCATGCATCAATGACTCTCCATTGTGCGTCAGTATTAGACCTAGATGCATAAACATTTGATCGAAAGCTTGAATGAACGTGACGTTAAGCTGTTTCCCAAGCCCATCACAGCCGGTTATGACACAGGGTATGTGGGCCTACACCTACAGCCGTACTGTTATCACTCTGTAAACCCTCTGGCTTGACTGTCCCAAACCCACTTTCAACCTGGTGTCCCTATTTTGGGCATGCTCTATTTTGGGGGAAACTTTTCTTTATTTTTCTTTGAAAATTGCGATCTACAAGCTCACAATACATGGCATCACTGACTGTGAGCTTGTAAATCATTTTTTTCTATTGCGCACATGATAACTTACTGTGTAATTTGTTTATTATCATAATAATACAATTTCTGCTTTCATTGTTCAGCTCCAGCTTCTATTTACTGTATATCATAGCACAAATTCAACACACCCACAAAGACAGTCAATACAGATCATACATTAGATAAGCCTTTTGAATCATTCTGAAAGTGACTTTCCAGCTTTTATGTGATGCAGTAGAAAGAACATGTCAACCTGGCATCTATACTTTGGACATGTTTTAGGCATAGGCGAAGCATGGAACATGCCATATATAGAGAAGGAAAAGGAAAAACATACATGCCTTCACAACACAAAACAAGAGAGAAACAAAAGAAAAGAAAAGAAGAAAACAACACAAGAGAAGGGGAGTGTATGGTTATTATTGAATACTGATCAGTATGGAGCAGACGTATATAAAGTAATAGAAATCCCCTGCCTCACTCAAAGTCTACAGATCTCGGTGTAACTTATACCTTCTTCCTACCAGATCACCACATTCCTTACTACATACCTACAGTACGTCAAGGCTTTCTCTCAGTTGTCAAAGCTGAAGTTAACAAATGATGTTCCATTGAACTTATATAACTTATATTATACTTATATAGTCTTATCCCAGCCAGCACGCCCACGTGGGTCCCACATGGGCCCCATGTGGGCATCCCATATGGGCCCCATTTGGGCATCCCATATGGGCCCCATCTCGGCATGTCAGCGGGCCCCACATGGGTCCCATCTGGGATGCCCACATGGGGCCCATGTGGGCCCCACATGGGCCCCACATGGGCCCCATGTGGGCTTTAGGTGGGCCCCACATGGGCCCCACGTGGGCTTTAGGTGGGTTCTACCTGGGCCCCACATGGGCCCCATGTGGGCTTTAGGTGGGTTCTACCTGGGCCCCACATGGGCCCCATGTGGGCTGTAGGTGGGTTCTACCTGGGCTTAGCCCACCTTGGGTACAAGGTGGGCTAAACCATATGGGCCCCATGTCGGCATGTCAGCGGGATCTACATGGGTCCCATCTGGGATGCCCACATAGGGCCCATGTGGGCTCCACATGGGCCCCACATGGGCCCCATGTGGGCTTTAGGTGGGTTCTACCTGGGCCCCACATGGGCCCCATGTGGGCTTTAGGTGGGTTCTACCTGGGCCCCACATGGGCCCCATGTGGGCTTTAGGTGGGTTCTACCTGGGCCCCACATGGGCCCCATGTGGGCTGTAGGTGGGTTCTACCTGGGCCCCACATGGGCCCCATGTGGGCTTTAGGTGGGTTCTACCTGGGCACGTCTATATGGGACCGAGGTGGGTCGCAACTGGGATGCCCATGTGGGCTTTAGGTGGGTTCTAACTGGGCCCCAACTAGGCAAGTCTATATGGGACTGAGGTGAGTCCTAACTGGGTTTGTTTGTGCAATGGTTCCAATAGATTAAGCAGCAAACATGAACCGTGTTAATTCTTGTAAACACACCTAAAGTACAGTTTTACCAGGATGAAAATAGACAATATATATTTTTGACACATTTATTAAAAACATTATTACAAGATAATGAAAATACAATGACAATAAAAATGGGAATAAAGATAGCAGCAGTCTAAAGGTGCAGGAAAAGATGGCACACATCAAATGTAAATACAGTATATACATACAAATTGTACGCTTAAAATGCAAACAAATATTTCCACAATGCTCCACGAACGCTCTGCGTCCTCCTGGTGGGGGCTCCTCACTGGAGTGACCACACAAATGTGTGTGGGGAGGAATCAATTGGCATAACAACTAAATTGGGGAGAAAAAGGGTTAAAAAAAATAATTGGCTCTAATTTAGGAAAAGATTTTTTTTTTTTAAGCAGCAGTGTAAATGTGCAGGAAGAGAAGGCACACACATCAAATGTGCAGGTGCACATACAGTATATACATAACAAATTGTACAATTAAAATGCAAACAAATATTCTCACAATCCTTCACAGAGACTAATATCAGAACAAAATATAAGAATAACAATGGTCCAAAAAATTAAAATAGTGTGCATCAAAATCTTCCATTGTCCATGTCCAACAGGGCTGAGGGATTCTGAGATCCAGTTTCATGTTGCAGATGAATCTGGGCCCTCTGTGCGTGTGGGTGTCTTTTGAGCCCATTGTCTATGTAACAGGGCTGAGGGATTCTGAGATCCAGTTTCATGTTGCAGATGAATCTGGGCCCTCTGTGTGCCTGGGTGTCTCTTGAGCCTTTCTGTTTAAATCCCCAGTGACAGAACCAACCAAGCATTGTGCTGCTAAGGGGAGAGAAAGAGAGACAGAGACTTGTCTACTGGGGTGGTGCATCATCCAGTTGTGGAAGATGTCTCTGAGCTCAAACTTTGTTTCCACCTCTATCACAAGCCCCAGTGAACCACTTGGAGAGAGCCTTCTCTGCATCCTTGTGTTCTTCAGTCCTCCTAATAGAAATGACAAGAAGCCAACTGTTAAAATTATAGAATTATGAAACTTTCCATTACTGTATATGCTGTGGCATGCCTTCTACTGGTATACATCAAATGTGTTGCCAAATTACATTTAAAGTTAGCATACTATAATGATTCACCAAGACAAGCAGGACGAATGCCCAAACTGAGCAGCATAAAACAGCATGAAAATAAAGTTTAGCTTGAGAACAGAGTAATGCACAATCTACTACTTAAACAGAGCAGTCCACCATTTAAATATTTACTTACTTAGTTATGAAAGCAGAAATCCATCACAAGGCAATCCTCCTCTCTGCTTTGCTGTTTGAGTCCTTTGTCAGTTTAAATTTGAATTTAGTGGACACAAAGAGGGGGCCTTTAGGACCCAAAGCAATCAGGACCTTTAGCTGTCCTTAGAAATGCCTGAGCAAATAAACAATAAATAAATAACAATAAAATACTAACTGAAAACTAAATACAATGGCCTTGCCTGTCTTAAGTAAAGTGTGTAATACTGCATACAAGCAAACTTTACCAGCCTTTATCAACATAACCTGTGCTGATGTAAACATACGACTTTCTAAATGAACACCCGAGCTCTTCTCTCTCTCTCTCTCTCTCTCTCTCTCTCTCTCTCTCTCTCTCTCTCTCTCTCTCTCTCTAAAAGGAAGAAATGTGTGTCCCCACTGCTGCCTAAGCTAAGGCTATTTTTATTTATTTTATTTTTACTTTTCTGACTAATCCATATTACAATGAAAAAATAAAACTAACCTTTAAAGAAAGAAAGAAACTAAACCACCAACCTCTCCAACCTATCTGGCTTTGATACTTTGCATACCCATTGTTTCATTGTTGCTATCTGTGTGTGCCCCCCACAGGGTCACAGAGACACAGCCATTAACAGGCAGTCAGGGGGGAAGGGAATTAGTCTGGATTTGACCAGGAGAATACACAAATGCTTTGACTTGAAGCAAAACATTTACTGTAACTGAAAGAAAGCAGAAAGCTCTCTTTTCTCTTTTCTGATAATAAATTGTATTATCCCTATCACAAATGACACATTTATACTCAAATCTGAGAAAAAGTGAGTTGGGTAACTGCCCCTTTAACCACTTAAACCAAACCCTTAGTAAACTTGTACTTGGGTCTGCTCTTTTTCACCCCTCTACACCAAACCTCTTTGCCAAAAATAGCCGATCTACAAGCTTGAAGATTGGTTTATTAGCCAGGGATCATTTTAATGGTTACCAGTTAAACGGTTAACAGTTAACCTGCCATAGCCATCTCTAATAAATGAAAAACAAATACTTAAAAATTGTAAAAAAAAAAAAAAAATACAATGTAATGTCCAATCTGTATGGTAGAGTATGTTCATACAATATAACTTATACTATATATATAATTGAGGTGGTTGCATTTTGTGTCCCTGCTCTTCTATTGAGACATTAGATTGTGTCAAAGGTCATGTCTCACCTAGACACAGGATCTGACACAAATTCTTGTAGCTATGAGCATGTAGATTTGCTATTTTTGGCCTTAGTGTTTAGTTTGGCAGTGGTAAAACAAAAAACAAAAACAAATCTGTTTACACATTATTCGATTTAGTGAGTGCGTGAGTGAGTGCGCGAGCGTGTGTGTGTTCTAACCCATGCCCAGTTAGCCCACATGCAGCCCACGCGGGAACCAAGTGGGCTTGCCCGCTTCCAACCCATGCCGGTTAGCCCACATGCAGCCCACGCGGGAACCAAGTGGGCTTGCCCGCTTCCAACCCACGCCCAGTTAGCCCACATGCAGCCCACGCGGGAACCAAGTGGGCTTGCCCGCTTCCAACCCATGCCGGTTAGCCCACATGCAGCCCACGCGGGACCCAAGTGGGCTTGTCCGCTTCCAACCCACGACCAGTTAGCCCACATGCAGCCCACGCGGGACCCAAGTGGGCTTGCCCGCTTCCAACCCACGCCCAGTTAGCCCACATGCAGCCCACGCGGGAACCAAGTGGGCGTGCCCGCTTCCAACCCATGCCGGTTAGCCCACATGCAGCCCACGCGGGACCCAAGTGGGCTTGCCCGCTTCCAACCCACGCCCAGTTAGCCCACATGCAGCCCACACGGGAACCAAGTGGGCTTGCCCGCTTCCAACCCACGCCCAGTTAGCCCACATGCAGCCCACGTGGGACCCAAGTGGGCTTGCCCGCCTCAAACCCATGCCGGTTAGCCCACTTGCAGCCCACGCGGGACCCAAGTGGGCTTGCCCGCTTCCAACCCACGCCCAGTTAGCCCACATGCAGCCCACGCGGGACCCAAGTGGGCTTGCCCGCTTCCAACCCATGCCGGTTAGCCCACATGCAGCCCACGCGGGAACCAAGTGGGCTTGCCCGCTTCCAACCCATGCCGGTTAGCCCACATGCAGCCCACGCGGGAACCAAGTGGGCTTGCCCGCTTCCAACCCACGCCCAGGTAGCCCACATGCAGCCCACGCGGGACCCAAGTGGGCTGGCCCGCTTCCAACCCACGCCCAGTTAGCCCACATGCAGCCCACGTGGGACCCTCATAATTTGCCCAGTTCAAGCCCATGCCCACTTGGTACCCAAGTAGCCCACCTTGTACCCATATGGGACCCAAGTGGGCGTGCTGGCTGGGATATTGCTTTGGACCAGGCCTAACTTTGAGACTGGACGCACAGGTGATTGTTTCGTGCAATCAATTCCCAACATATTGTTTTGGGGTGCGCTGGTTTCAGTTCATTCAACCTCCTCTTGTGTGTTGGCTAGTGAGGTGCGTCCTAGCGAGACCTGACAGAATGGGTTTCATTTGGTGCCGGCCTGCGCGCGCATACTGGTTCTTATCAGTGTGACGTCGTCTGTTAAGGGGTCTATAGGCAAAACAATTATGTATAGATTTTATACACAGCGGATAGGTGGTGATTATTTGGTCAGTATATTATACGATTTTCCTCCATATAATGAGGAAATTCTTCATGAGCATACATATACGGTCTGTAAATACCCCTCATTTCCCGCCCGTTGGATATTATTTTTATTTTTTTATTTTATTTTTTGAAATTGTGAGTACATGGTTGCAAGTACATACATACAGTTGTATTCCCCTTTTTTTTTTGCTTTTTCCCCGTTTATCTCTGTGTATATGGAAAAAATAATAATAATAATAGTAATAGTAGTAACAGAACATTTGCATGGTATGAAGGTTTAAATCTTAGAATGTCAATAACATTGTTGAGGTGCAGTAGAACAAAACAAATGAATAGTACAGTAATAGGAAAAGTAAAATTGTATGAATAATAGAGTATGAGTAATGCAGTTATACAAAAAAAATAATAATAAAATAAAGATAATAAAGAGGGAAAAAAAAGAAGGAAAAAAAAGGATAAGGTATTAGATATTAGAGACTAGAGCTACAGAGACAACACAAAAAGAAAAGACATTACATAAAAAAAATCACACCTGTGTGAAGGTAGCGGCGCCTTTGATACATTTTGTCATCAATAAGTGTTTATAATGTGTTTATAGCCACGTGTCACGTGAAGCTTGACCAATCACTTTGTTGACGTGTCTGACCAATCAGAACGTTGACGCAAAAGCCAGGTATAGAGCAGGATCCGCTCTATACCTTTAGCGCCGCTAATAAGATAATGTTACAACACTGACACTAATAAGGATAGTAATAATAATGATGATAATAGTATCAACAATAACCGTGACCGCAACAGCAATTATAGGCTAATGATTGGGCAGGCATAGGCAGCCGTATTTTTGTGTTTAAAGCATACACAAATTAATAGATACAAACTGATTGTTAATGTTCATCAATACTTTGCAAAATGTGTGGGAAACTGAAAGGCTGCGTTGAATAAAAGGTCATGAAAAATGACAACCCAGTATTTTGGTAATAGGTTTCAATATATTTTCAGGATAGGTTTCAGGTTGCTCAAAATGAATGCACATTACATGTAGGTCCTGCAGTGTCCTTGCTCTCAAATTCATATAATTCAAATAATGTCCATTTAACTGACTTGATTGCATATGATTTAACACACTTTGTCTCAATCTCAAATACATAAGAAAAGCTTCAAAACAACCCCAGACTTGCAAAGGCCATATACTGTAATTCTATATGAAAAGTGTAATCATCTTTCAACTTTTGATAAAGCAGTAACAGAATATCCACACATTAATTTACCACTGTATGTAAATCTAAACCACTGCATTATTAAAACATCACATTATGATGAGAACAGTTACCGTATTAACAAAAAATCAGAGGTAATTATCAGAAAGGACACTAGTAGGCCTATGTGCATGCATTTGTGCATGCGTGCGTGTGTTTTAAAACCTAAGGAATCAAAAAGAGACAGTAATCGTCCTGTGTGCTTAAACAAAGACATCAGAAGAATAAATAAGCCTCTCCCAGATGTGTTATTATTGCTTGGAGTTATTGGCCCATTCATAGAAGTACGTATGTACCTTTTTGTTACGAGCAGTCAAATGAGGCAGAATTAGAGTGTGATGACACAGAAGCTGGAGAAAATGATTTTCAAGAGCTATTGAGTTGATGTGATTGTGAGCAGCCATGGAGCTTTGGGATACAGAATAATGTGCAACAAATTTGCATCATGCCGTTGGATTGGGTTGATACTTGTTAGACATTGTCGGCCCCTTGGCACACGCTCAAAGACTTATACTTCCAATAAACCCTGTTGAGAACATACAGTCAGTACTAATGTTCTGCTGTCGCTTATATTACTTGACTCATGGCTTCATCATTGTATGTAGAAATTCTCCATTGGCACTGGCAGTGAGTCAAACCTCTATTTCCAGACTACCCACAACATCTGGGTGGTGTAGAAATAAAACACACCACCGCAGTTTGATTCTCCGAGCAGCGGTGCCTGAGGCTTGGCCGGCATGCTAAGTTTGTGTGGCGAGAAGCTGGCTAGGCATTGTGTCGTAGTCGCTGCACTATAGTGTCTATTGGTCGGAATAGCAGACATGGCTCTTTATGTGGATGACGGACTTCATGTGACCAGCTTGTGACATCAGTCACTTATAACGTCAGTAGTAAATGACGTATCTATGAACACACACACACACACACACACACACACACACACACACACACACACACACACACACACACACACACACACACACACACACACACACACACACACACACACACACACACACACACACACACACACACACACACACACACACATGCACGCACACACACGGCTGGCCTCTTACAGAACCATGCCATAAAAACAGTTGTTAAGAGAAAATCAATGAATGAATCACTAAAATACCCTGCCGCACAATTTCTGTTGTCTTGGTTTCATCCTGACCTGACTTCAAATGGCAGCACCATGGGTAATAGCGAGTGGAGTGTAATAATAATAAATGGAAACTCCAGCCATTTGTCATAATCATCCACACCCTAATCTCTCTCTCGTTCTGTCTTGTGTCTCTCTCGCCCATTACATTTTTTCTCTTCCCCTCTCATTCTCATCCTCCCACACTCATCTTTCTGTTTACAATAAGGCTTTTTGTCAGAGGTCACTTAGCACTGCAATCTTTGAGTCAATGGCACAACAGAATGCACATAAATGTTTCTCATTTCATCAACTCACAGTAAATGAGAGCTTTAAGTATTTGGGCATCAAAACTGGCCATAGCCTGCCCTTCTCCAACAAAGTGTCTAGAAAAGGGCCCAATACAGAGAGTTTTTGTTTTATGAAAGGGCACTAGTTTTCACATGCAAAGCAGGACACCCTCAAGTCTACAAGGCATTCATTGAGTGTCTGCTTACACTTTTAGCATATAGGTTAATGGTTAAAACAATTTTCAACGAGAAATGTGCGCTCTGCAGAGTGCATATCTCTGCCAGGCTGGGTAGCCCAGCGGCCGCAACCCCACCCCAGGTGCTACACCCCTCGCGACCCCACTCCCAGTGTCAACAGTCAAATCCCAGGTGTCTTGCTGTTCTACACCAGAGAGAGAGAGAGAGAGAGAGAGAGAGAGAGAGAATAACATATTATTATTGTCTGTGTTATTAAAAAGCAAAAGTATACATCTCTTAGAATAAAACAGCCTACTTATTCAGCAGGGATTCATTAACAACTGATTGCGTGTATTTTGTGACAGCGTCACTGTCCATGGTGCTGAAAATAGAAATTTCACATTATAACAAAAATTATGATTATTAGTTTACAAAAACACAACATACACTCCTTTCACTTGAACGTACAGTACATCTTTTTAGAATATTTGAGATGTGTCTGTCATTTCCTGACTGAGACACATACTGTATGTGATGAATCAGCTGGTTTAATAAAAACCCACATTTTCAATCTCCAACCAGACTCATTTTATTGGTATTAAAAGTGATCCTGGAATATATAAATTATATATATATTTCAAGAATTCTTGAAGAGCAGGAGTCATAGTAAATTATACTGTAATCTCACAAGTAAACATTTAATTAGTACCCAAACTGTTTTACAATGAAAACAACTTTTTTTTAACTTGATGTTTTAGTTTTCTCTATAGCTAAGATACCTCCTTTGTGCTTAAGTTATTGAGCCCTACGATCAATTAATGGATCATTTCGCTTTAAAATCCTTCATGCATGGACTTAACGGATTTCATGCATGGACAGAACTCCTTGATGCAACATGAAATCACAGAAAATATGAACATAATGAAATACTGTAACTAATAAAAAAAATGAAGGTCCGCATTCATTAGACTGACAATATCGGCCGCCAAAGCAGGGATGTGTGTTTTCAATGAGTCTAACATGAAGTTTGAGGTTGAATTGGCTTATATACTGTAGGAGGGGGTGTGAATATCACATACGGTATGTCAATATTGAATCGAGCAACTTAAAAACTGTCTTTTGCACACACAAATGCCCAAGTAGACATTCATTGTACAGTATTTACCCACCAAAGGTAAATATATTAAAGGGGCTACACCATGAATTAAAAATATATATATTATATATAAATATTGCCCCCTAATACGTTTTAAACAGGTTGTAAGCCTAAAAAACATCCAGATATTTTTTCTCACAATCTGACTGTCTGTCATTCTAAGCTTTTTCAGCTGCAATACCAAAACGTCCTATTGGGCAGGGGGGAGCTACTGAGCATTTCTGTCTGGCCATCGTCAATGCAAAATCAGTGCAAGTGACATCACTTGCACAGCCATTCTGAAATGGTCTGTTCAGACACGCCCATTCAGGAAATCCATGAAATGAGCATGAATGACTGAATGTTAAAAAAAAATATTTTTTTGGGTACAAGAGACACTGGGGAGCCCAAAAAATACTAAAAACCTAAAAAATAATGAAATTCATGGTGTACCCCCTTTAAATCACAAATCCGGGATTGTTCTCCATTCGTTATTTTTGTCGACCATTTTGTCGACCATGGCGTCAGGTACCAACTGGCATCTTAAAATGGTTGAAGACACCAATTCCTTTTTATACAACAAATAACAAACCTCTGATATTATAATTGTCTTTCCAAAGCAGTGGACTCATCACAGAACACAACGATTTGTAGCTCACACACACCCACATCCGGCAAATATCTGCAAAGAGGACCCACCTTCCTTCTTCCTGCATCCACGAATGCAATGGAAAAAGCCCCAGCCTGATTTATAGCCTACTTCGTCATCACAGATCAGTTCAACCAACGGTGATGAGAGTCATTTGACTAATGGGGACTCACAATGTGAGAAAAGCATATCTCTCTAATAGAATGCTCCCTTTATATTCTGCTTTGTTAACTCATAGAGATTATTCCATCAGGGTCATGTAACATAGGATCTATGGGCTTGGACTCATGTTACATAAAACGAGGTATAATTAGGTGATATTATAGGTTAAAAAGTCATTCACCAACAGTCGAATATTGAGAAAATCACAATACAATTATTTCCACCACATAATCTGCTTTGAATCTCAACTGTTGACATGCTGCTTATGTAGCTCCATATGAGTCATGCGTCTGGAATCATATTCCTCAAATTATGGTGTAATTTGGTAATATTCACCAATATTACATGATTACAAGTGTCATTAATCTTATGTCATGGAACATTCACAAGCCTTACGTACCTACTGAATACAAGGAATCCAGTCAAGGGGACCAATAGTTCAATGTTGAGAAAACAAAGCATGCTCTGTATTTTTAGGAGAAAGATTGCTACAGGTTATGAAGCAAGTGGCTAAAATGTGCCAATGCACAAATTGGTTTTGAGGTTCCCAAATGTAAAATGTATTATGAAAAAACACTAAAACGATATTGGGAAAAAGTCTTTGTAACAACAGTGAGCACTGCAGTGTGTAAAGCCTCACAGGAGAAAAACAGAGTCATCCACTTTCCACTGTGGAAGAGAAAATAATTTAATCAACCAACATTTTCTCTAATGACCAACTAAGGCCATGGGCAGCACCACTAATTACTTGCAATATTCCAACAGTTACTCTTTTTCAGATCTGATTCTAATTGGTTATCATCATCTTTTATACCTCCCAGAGTCAACGTTTATTTTGTAATAATACAAAAAAAATCACACCCTGTGTGAAGGAAGCGGTGCCTTTGGGGCTTAAAGGGGAAATCCACCCATTTTCAATATTTAACTATGTCATTAATATAGCATAAAGGAGTTGTGTGGAAATAAGAAAAAAGTTCCCCCCTTTCTGTGTTGCCTTGAACTGGAGGATTGATTGTGGGTTTAACATTGCAATTTACAACGTGATGACTCATCATGTTGTAATTTGCAATGTTAAACCCACAATCAATCCTCCAGTTCAAGGCAACACAGAAAGGGGGGAACTTTTTTCTTATTTCCACACAACTCCTTTATGCTATATTAATGACATAGTTAAATATTGAAAATGGGTGGATTTCCCCTTTAAGTCACTTCAGTTCGTCCCTATTGGTGGTCTGAGTCCACGTACCAAATTTGTACTTGGTAGCATGCTGCAAACTGGAATAATGGCTGTGTAAAGCCCAGCCAATGGGCAGACAGAGGGGGCGGGGCTTAAGTAATTACAGTTCGTCCCTATTGGTGGTTTTAGTCCATGTGCAAAATTTGTACTCCGTAGCATGCTGCGAACTTCAGTTATGGCTGTTTAAAGGCCAGCCAATGGGAAGACAGAGGGGGCGGGGCTTCAGCAATTCATGCTCGTCCCTATTGGTGGTCTAAGTCCACATACCAAATTTGGACTTGGTGGCATGCTGCAAACTGGAGTTATAGCTGTTTAAAATCCCGTGCTCATCCCGTGCTCATACGGGTGGACGGACATAACATACGCTGGGGGTCCCTGGACAGAGGGGGCGGGGCTTCAGCAATTCATGCTCGTCCCTATTGGTGGTCTAAGTCCACATATTAAATTTGGACTTGGTGGCATGCTGGAAACTGGAGTTATAGCTGTTTAAAATCCCGTGCTCATCCCGTGCTCATACGGGCGGACGGACATAACATACGCTGGGGGTCCCTGGACAGAGGGGGGGGGGCTTCAGCAATTCATGCTCGTCCCTATTGGTGGTCTAAGTCCACATACTGAATTTGGACTTGGTGGCATGCTGGAAACTGGAGTTATAGCTGGTTAAAATCCCGTGCTCATCCCGTGCTCGGACATAACATACGCTGGGGGTCCCTGGACCCCTCTTTGATAACCAGTGCCACGTGTGGCCAATGAGAGGAGAGATGGCATAGGCAGTCTCCACGTCCGTGTGTGTGTGTGTGTGTGTGTGTGTGCGCGCGTGTGTTTGTATGTGTTTCTTTTTTGCCGTGCTCATCCCGGGCTCATACGGACGACGGACGGACGGACGGACGGACGGACGGACGGACGGACGGACGGACATACGGACAAAGTCAAGTGTAGAGCGGTTGGCACCGCTAAAAAAATATATATATATATATATAATTATTTATGTACTGTATCTCCATGCCCTGTTTCTACTATAATCACTCATCTTGGAAGTTGACTTTTATTTTCTTCAGTTTGAATCTATGGACACTGATGGTTTCCCTCAAAACTCATAATGTGACGCTCTACAGGGCCCAAACGGTTTGGAAGAGGGGAAGGCACGTGTAAACAGATCAAACTGCTTGCGCACACGTTCACATGCGCACAGTTCAAATGACATGATTACTTTAAAACAAAAATGGCACACATGGTCGGCTAAACTAACAACCAAAGAGCTCTGCACAGGGGAATTGCTCACCTAATAGCAGCTCTCTCTCATGTTGCTCGACTGCGTATAGTATCGTATGTGTAATTTGGCAGTGGGGAGCGAAGACATCACCTTAGCATGAGGTTAGTGAAAGTGGGACACAGTCAAAGAAGTTTTCATAAGCCAAGATCATTGTGTTGTCTGTAAGAGCTTCTTACATGAGGCTCTTTA
The DNA here is from genome assembly GCF_963454915.1 of Gymnoscopelus microlampas. Classification (NCBI taxonomy): domain Eukaryota; kingdom Metazoa; phylum Chordata; class Actinopteri; order Myctophiformes; family Myctophidae; genus Gymnoscopelus; species Gymnoscopelus microlampas. The sequence continues at coordinate 25,802,707 of NC_139946.1, forward strand.
TGGCTACAGAACAAGGCCAGGGGTCAGTAAATTGGCCTATTGTGCTTCTATTAGAGCTCCATTCAAGTACAAAGGTCTGAGCAGTCCAACCCCCTATAGAGAGGGGAGTTCAGGGACGGGCCATAACCAGGCTGGGAGGACTCTCATACTGAATTAAATACATTTCCTTTGGGGAAATGTAGACTGATATGTTTCATAATATCACAATTTAAAACCACATTAACCCTGGCATCTCTATTGTGGGCACATTTTAATTTGCCCACAATTGGTAATTGGAACACTACTGAAAAAAGGCTGATGCACAGCTAAAAGGTTGGTGACAGGTGCATAGGACAAATGCACACAATGAGAAAGATCCTGCACACTGTCTAGATTCTAGACAGTGTGCAGGATCTTTCTCATTGTGTGCATTTGTGTGTGTGTGCATTAGACTCTACGTATAATAGTCTTTTATTACAAACATCTAAAGTTTTTTCTTGATAAGGTCTGTGGTCCAAAACGTCATTTTGAGATCAAAGATTTTTGCAGTGTGGTGCATATCTTTCTCATTGTGTGCAATTGGAACACTATCCATTCGAGGGGGATAAATGGCTACTTTGTCCTGATTGGATGAAATTGGCGACCCACCTGAAAAAGAAAATGTCTGTGTATTGAAGAGCTGGAGTGACAAGTAGTCCTCTGAACGAAAACTGGACGACAATGATATACTATCAGAACTCAAACTTTTTCACAAAGAAATCTTTTTGTTTTAACCATAAAGATATCACTTACACTACCTTTTAATTTCAGCTCCTGAGTTTAACCATGTGGATGGTGGTGCTGACAAAACACAACACATACTGTAGACATAAAACCAAGTTGATGATGATGCATTAAAATCCAGGTTCTGTAGGCATATTATAGAGGCAGAGGAAATGCCAACCCGATAGCAACATAAAGATGTATGAATCCAATCACAAATAGAAAGGCTGTCAGGCTTTCATCACCAGCGTGAATGTCAATGTAGATTAAGAGATGCAATCACCATACATGTCACAGGGGGCTCCCTCTGTGGCGTAGTGCCCCCCCCCCCCCCCCCCCCCCCCCGACTCAACAAAGTTCATTTTAGAAAAAAATAGCACATCTACAAGCTCACAACGCGTCGCATCACAACGCATTGTAAACCTCGAAGAACCCCCTACGTCAGGTGCCAGTATACTGCTCCCGGTTCGGCTACAATGGGAAAACATGGCCACAGGCTGACTAAATAAGCGATTTAAACCTTGTTTCGGCCCGGTCTAAAGAGTTAGGGTTCCGGAACATCCTCAAACATCTGTAGAATTTGGGGACTACCATTAGTTTTTGGATACAATGTGGCAAAAAAGGTAATCCACGGACCGTTTGCCGGTGTTCCACCGATTCCGGTAGCCATTCTAGTGGAACCTCATCTCTGAGCTGTATAGCGGAGGGAGAGGTTCAAGGTTCAAGGTTCAAGTTTATTAGTGTCCCCGAGGGGCAATTTGGTTTGCAGCATATAGCATCAGTACAGTACAACAACATTAAAACAGACAGTAAAAAACAGTACAAAACAGAACAGTAAAACATCCATAGCCGGTACATAGAGTTCACATTAGGTCATAAAGAGCAAAGTGTAAGGTGCTATTCAGTGCAGTGTACATGGCCATTGAAAAAGAATACGTGGACAGCAAGGAGACTGCTAGGTGCACGTATAAACTAAAGGCTATCTCCTCCTTGGCTTCTCCATGACCGAGTTCAGACTGCCGATAGAAATGGGAATAAAGGACAGTTTGTGCCTGTTTGTTGTGGCACTGGGGGTCCGCAAGCGACGGCCCGAAGGAAGGAGTTCGTACTCGGTGTTATGTGGGTGAGCAGTATCTGAGCGAATCGACTTGGCTTTTTTGAGCACTTGTCTGTTAAAGAGAAGTCCAAGGCTGTTCATGTTTGTACCAATTACCTTGGAGGCAACTTTCACAATTCTACCCAGGGAATTCTTGTCCTTGACACAGAGATTACCGTACCAACAGATAATAGAAAAGGAAATGACAGATTCTATGTAGGCACTGTAAAACAGTTTCATCAGAGTTTTGTCGATATTGAACTTAGCCAATTTTCTCAGACAGTATAGGCGTTGCTGGCCTTTTTTATACATCATGTTGAGGTCAAATTTCAGTTTATCATCGATTATTGTACCCAGATATTTGTAATTTTGTACAATATCTACTGTCTCTCCGTTGGCCAGGCTCTTCCGGGGAGATTGTGGTGACAGTCTAAACTCTAAAGTCAATGCAAAGCTCCTTAGTTTTTGAGACATTCAGCTGTAAGAAAGCATTGTCACACCATGACTTTGAGGTTGGACATGAGGACATGAGGTTTGTAATTCATCGTGAGTCTTTAGTCTGAACTGGGCTTAACATCTCCTGATGTTGCATTCACACGTTGCCAAAGCAATGCTGTTGCACTACATTGATTACAGTCCGGGCTGCCCAAAGATATAGTTTTTGTGTCAACACATCGCCTTGTTGAAAGCACATCTTCGTGCACATTTGACATTCGCAAAATATATGACTATGTTGACAGGAAGCTCTAAAATAGCAGAAACAGTGGGCGAATCATGATTGGAAAACTGAAATGTTGCTTGGGAAAACGTAATGGTGGTGTGTGTGTGTGTGTGTGTGTGTGTGTGTGTGTGTGTGTGTGTGTGTGTGTGTGTGTGTGTGTGTGTGTGTGTGTGTGTGTGTGTGTGTGTGTGTGTGTGTGTGTGTGTGTGTTGTTTTTTTTTCTCTTTGCAAAATGGTGCAATATGCTTTAGTTTTGTTTTCATTTCAATTTTCAATATTAATGCAATCAATCTATTCACTGATGAGTGCTGTGGGATCATGAGGCATGAGGCAGGTTTCCATTCACCAATATCATCAAATATCCAACACTATCTGTGAGTACAAAATACCATAATTTCAGGGCAGGGGGGGGGGTCTACTGGGTATAGCTCAGCAAGCACTGCAGTGACAGGGATCAGGGAGGGGAACATTGAGATTAACATATTCTTCAATTGGTGAAAAGGAGAGGGGGCCCAGGCGACGCTCAACCTGCAGCGGCTGTGCCGAACGACAACGGGACCGGGGGCGGCCTCTCCACGGCTGAGTTGGTCATCAGCGGGACCAGCAAATGCCCCAGGATTGCTGTGCCAGGCGACCACGGGACCAGCAGTCAAGTCAAGTCAATTTTATTAATAAAAGCACATTTAAAAACAAAACCCACCAGCTCCTCCTTCCCTGCTCCTCACCACCGACCAAGTGATCGTCTCACCCATAACAACACCAGGGAGGCAGTGGGGCCAGACAACATCAACTGCTTGGTGCTGACTGAGGGTGTGTGCTGAGCAACTTCTGTACCGTCCAGGGACCTCTTCAAACTCTCCCTGAGACTGGGGAAGGTGCCCCAGCTGCGCAAGAGGTCCTGCGTTGTCCTGGTACCCAAGAAAGGTTGTTTCTCTGCCCAGGCCAGTCGCTTCAGAATCAGAATTTTGTTGTCACATCACAGGTTTACAGGTGTAAAACAGTGGGGGAAATTTGTTTTTGTTATTTCCATAAAAATGAGGATACCTGAGGTAAGACATGGTTCCTGATGAAATACATAAAGGTGCGTGAGCATAGCAACAGATATATACTGTAGCCTACATGATAATATGGACGTTAGTTAAGGTGTGAGAAAAAAACTTGAAAAGACATTGCCTGGCCGTGGTCTTTGTAGGGGTTTGAACAGTTTGTGGCTGGGGTGGTGCTTGTCAACATCACGGTCATGAGGGCTGGTACTGTAGCACCTTTAGCACCTCACCTCTAGTGAGTGACCACCTTGACCCCCTCAAGTTCGCGTACCAGGCGGACATGGGGTTTCGGGACGCAATCATCTACCTGAACAGGGCTTACACCCATCTTAATCGTACTGTACATTAGAGCTCTTCACGGGTCCAAAAGAAACAGACCAAACCCGGAATCGGGGGGCCCGTGAAGAGCTCTACTGTACATCCTATGAATTAGCTATTTATTTTACAGATGGGTTTCCACTTAAAACACAGACATTCAAACATTTAGGTGTTTGGTTAGATTTAGAATTTTCTTTTAAGCCTCATATTGATTCTGTTGGGAATTAAGCAAATAATAGTCTCAGATTAATGTATAGATCAATCACTTGTTTTACTTTTCAAATAAGAAAACACATTGTTCAGAAGCTTCTACTTCCTATCCATATATCAGAACACCTCTGAGAAACATCTTCATTCATTAAATGTAGTCTACAATATTTTTGGTAATTTGTACTCAGGTGTCTGTACACACCACTGCTTTGTGTATGATATGCTCAATTGGTTATCACCTCATGAGACATTTTCATTGGTTGCTTTTTGTCTTTAAATGTATTTATTCTAATTATCCTTATAAATTAAAACAGCTTTTAGGTCCGTTCAGATCAATGTATTACTAAGACGTACTCAATATTTTTTTTAAATGTACCTAGAATTCAGAAAGAAATTGGGAGACGTTTGTTTAAGTTTAAAGCAACTAAGTTTAAACCTCCTTCACTTGATCAATTACTTCATTTAATCGTTTCAAAACTTCTTTGCTTGATTTGATCAAATCTACTTTTTTGATAGCTTATTTTGATATATTTGAGTATTTTACTTTGACTTTTTTGATGACATGCGTAACAGATGTGGATCTGGGATGGTGTGAGAGCCCTCATGTGTGTTTTGTAGATTTTATTGTTGATTGCTGTGTGATTGTTTCTTGTCATTGTTTTTGTGTTGTGCCTGAGGACCCGCTCGAAAACGAGATGATGCATCTCAAGGGGTTTATCCCCCAATCAAATGTTGAAATAAATCTCGACACCAAGAGGACAACGCCGTCAAAATCATGTTGTTTGGCTTAGTGATGCGGGCAGACCACAGTATGGTGGCATGAATCACAGACTATCTTACAGGTAGATTGCAGTATGTGAGATTGCAGGGATGTCGGTCTGATGTGTTAGTGCAACACAGTTGCTCCCCAGGGCACTGCTGTCACCCTTCCTGTTTACCGAACTTCCGCTACAACTCAGACCTGTCACCTCCAGAAATTGAGTAGGCTGAGGTCCTTCGAGGTGTGTAAAAAGATGCTGCAGATGTTCTATCAGTCTGTAAGTGCCCTCTTCTTTGCAATTGCCTGCTGGGGGAGTCACATTAATGTCGAGGACACAAGCAACCTGAGGAGGCTGGTCAGGAAAGCTGGCTCCCTCCTTTGGGCTACCCTGGACGGGGTGGAGGAGGTGGCAAAGGTGCGTTTAGCTAGGAAGCTGGATGTTATTATGGACAAGCCCTCACATCCTGGCCACATGGAGATTGTGGGGAGGTTTAGTAGGAGGGGAAAGGAAAGAATCATCATTCTCAAGGGGACACACAATAGACTTAGACTGTCTTTAGTGCTGGGAGCTATGAGGATGTATACCACACAATGGTCACTGTTCGTTCAGTAGACTAATTAGCTCTGAAGATACTGTAACAAACGTTCATTACAGTAAGGACACAATCAGTCATGGTTACTGTGTATACTCATATTATTTATTTTGTCCTGCATTATGCAAGCACTGTTGAGGGTGTATATTTTGTTCAATATTGATCGTGTTTCTTTTGAGTGTGATGTCTTTTACGCTGTCTTTTACCCTGCTGTAACTACAGTTCTTTTCTTGCCCTGTAACTGTAGGTTGTGCTGCTTTTTGGGGACTAAATTGTCCTCACAGGATCAATAAAGGTCTTATCTGATCTTAAGTCTTTTTATTTTATTTTATTTTCTAAATGATGATGATGATGATGAAGATCACAGTCTTTAATAACAGGGATTATGGGATGTGCAGCATGGAATAACTACTACTGCACAATAAAATCCCCAGTGTTCATTTAACTGAGTGTTAAAATGGACCCATTTGGATCCATTTTTACATTCTCAGACTTAAATTAACCCTGAGGATTTTACAGTGTGTAGTTGTGAATTGAGCGATAGTGTTAATTTTGAATCATTTACACGGAGGCAATAATTTGTAGAGCCCTACAAATCAAACACCACAAAATGGGGCTGGGATGAAGAGTAGCCTACACATCCATGGTTCATTTAATATTGTGACATCTGCTGTTTTGTGAACAAAGATTCTCAGAAAGAATTCTCTGAAACTCATTCAGCCTGTTTTGAAATATTTCTGTTAATGTGCTATTTCATTTCGAGTTGACGTCATACCCTGCTCTAACTGTTACTGTACGTAACTGCTGCTAGTGACAGCTAGAAAAAAATAATAAATTAGGTAATTCACTGTATGCTGTCTCTACATGAAAGCTTCTACCAAGACCTTGTGCCATAAATTTGTATCTTTATATAAGTTTTTACAATGCTACTTGGGGTATTGGAAGGCTTGGCCTGGCTGCACCTTATGCAGTATATCTGCTGCAACTTTAACCTCATATCTGTTAGTACATCATTCTGGTATTTTAACTGCCTCATACTATTGACATTTCTTCTAACCATGCACCATGTTTGTATATTAATATCTTACTTTACTCATATCAGTTATATCTGGAATATCTGACCTATTAGGCTACTTGTATTTATTTCACTCTAATCATATCAGACTATTTGAATATCTGATCTGTTTTCCTTGTTATTTCTTCTTCATTCTTTTTCCTGACGATGGGAGCTTGTAAAATAATTTCACCCACTTCTTTACACCTGTAAACCTGTGATGTGACAATAAAGTTGAAGTCGATTCAGTTGATGGCTCTACCCCTTTGTTGTTGTTGTTGTTGTTGTTGTTATTGTTGTTGTTGTTTGTAATTCAGGATATTAAGCCCCGCCCTCACAGGCTGTGTGTGCACACCCTCAATTATTTTGCTGGTATTTAAGGTTTGCTGTTATTGGTCAAACTTTGACCAATAGCCCTACCAGCAAAATAATTGATGATAAAACACAGACACAGGGAACATCCTCATTCATTGAGCCGGAGCAATTAGGCTGATATGAAAGGCTATCAATCAACGGTGACATTTCTGAGGCTCAAACCTATATTTTCACTGAGAGCCCGTTGAAAACAGAATATTTGGCGCCATCATCTGGCGGAACTGTGCACAACAGTGAAGGGGAGTGATGTTCTGACCGTCACTGCGCGGAGTTGGAACAACAAGTGAGTGATGGAACTGGAGGTAGTACTGGAGGGATATTTACAGCTTGCAAAGCTGTCAATAAAGAGACACTGCAACTAGTCGTAACTTCTCGTCACTTTCTCCTCATTGGCTGGCCTTGGTAAAATGCCAGCCAATGATGGCTTCTCATGTCCTCTCAGAATATGGGATCTAAACAACGAGGTAGTAGCCAGCATATGAGATCTAAACAAATAGCCGGTGGTATGCCAAAATCTATCCACTGCCAAGAAATGTCCGCTCAGCCATGGGAGCGAGCAAGGGGGCGGATCCTATAAGGGGCGGATCAAATAAGGTTATGAGGTGGGTGGACACAAGCAAATCTGTATTGCCGAATTCAGTCCGCCTCCTTTAATTTCTGTTTTCGGAATCAATGGGGTCAAATAGTGCTGCCTTCGTGTCTTTGGGGCTGTTTGTAGTTGGCATTGCCATTTTCATTAATGTACCACTAACCTGGTCTGAGAAAAGGGGGCGGACACTTCCTGGCAAGCAAATCTGTATTGCCAAAAATAGTCCGCCTCCTTTCATTTCTGTTTTCGGAATCAGTGGGGTCAAATAGTGCTGGCATCGTGTCTTTGGGTCTGTTTAGAGTTGGCATATCCATTTTCATTAATTTACCACTCACCTGGTCTGAGAAAAGGGGGGTGGACACTTCCTGGCATGCAAATCTGTATTGCCGAAAACAGTCCGCCTCCTTTCATTTCTGTTTTCGGAATCAGTGGGGTGACGGGTCAAATAGTGATGGCATTGTATCTTTGGGACTGTTTGGAGTTGGCATAGCCATTTTCATGAATGTACCACTCAACTGGTCTGAGAAAAGGACCTGGACTCTAACCTGACCCTGCCAGAGGTGGCGGTATTGAGTAACCATGTTCCAACAATGTGTGGAGCAAGCTGTTTGGATCTGGTAGCGTCAGGTTACCTGGACTCTTCCTGGCAAGCAAATCTGTATTGCCAAATACATTCCGCTTCTGAAAACATTTGATGTGAGAAATAGGCAATGCAATAACATAAACATGCCTCAGCACTGGCCTCTCTCTCTGCCTCACGCTGCATAATGAGACACAAAACAGGTGCGCTCTGAGATGTGTGTATTGAGTCCTCGATCTCATAGCCCGAGGGGATGGGACCGTTGGCTGAGACTGTCTTGGTTGAGGCACAACACGCCTCCTTTTCAGAGGATAGCTTAGCAAAAAAAGTGAGCAAAAAGCCATTTAATGGCGTCTTTAAGCTACAGTCAAATTGCATTGGACTAGCTTGAGGCAATCATGTGACCAAGCCATATATGGTTATTATGTTCCGACCTCACATATGATTGGCTGAGAGGTGTAAACTAAGGTACGTCATGCCTCCGTGGATAGACTGGGTACTTATTCTGTTGCCTGAGTTTGCACCCAGACATCACTTATTTTGCCTGACCCTATTTCCAAATTATCATCTCTATGAAGAGACCATGACGAAGACTTACCTGTTGCCGCTCTATGACCGCAGGATCCCCACGTTTTCTTCACGTGCCTCGTCCTTTCTCCATCGCAGGGTCACACGGAGGCTCCCCAAGAGGTTAATCTTCCTCATCCTCATTGCCTTGACCCTGTGCTTTGCAGTCTTCTCATTCCTGCCCAAGAAGGTGGTAGGGATCACAGACCCCTACCAGGGAGAGCCCGTGGAACACAATGTGAAGGACAAACAGAGTCAGGATAAGATGAAAGACAGGGAGCCGGTCGAACCCAATGTGAAGGACAAGCAAGATGAGATTAGAGACGGAGATGAACCGGAACACAATGTGAAGGACAAACAGAGTCAGGATAAGATGAAAGACAGAGAGCCGGTCGAACCCAATGTGAAGGACAAGCAAGATGAGATCAGAGACGGAGATGAACTGGAACACAATGTGAAAGACAAATTGGACAAGATCAGAGACGGAGATGAACCAGAACACAATCTGAAGGACAAACAGGACAGTATCAGGGACGGAAATCCACCGGAACTCAATGTGAAGGACATGCAGGACAAGATCAGAGAGATGATGAAGCATGCATGGGACAACTACAGACAGTATGCCTGGGGTCAAAATGAACTGAGGCCCCTGGCAAAGAGAGGCAAAAATGACCATATGTTTGGTAATTCCAAACTGGGTGTGACCATAGTGGATTCTTTAGACACCCTCTACATTATGGGCCTTCATGAAGAGTTCAGGAATGGACAGCAGTGGATTGAACAGAACCTGGACTTTGACGTGAATTATGATGTCTCTCTCTTTGAGGCCAACATCCGTTTAATAGGGGGACTGCTGTCTGCCTACTACCTTACTGGACAAGAGATATTCAAACTGAAGGCGGTGCAGTTGGCTGATAGGTTGCTTCCTGCCTTCAACACGCCTACAGGCATTCCCCTTGCCGTGGTCAACCTCAAAAGTGGTGCAAGTCATGGCTGGCATTGGGCAAGGCAAAACAGTGTTTTGTCTGAAATCGGGACCCTCCACATCGAGTTTGTTCATCTCACATACATAACTGGAAACCCTGTCTACTCTGAGAAGGTAATGCACATCCGTAAGCTGCTAGCCAAAATGGACCGCCCCAACGGACTATATTACAACTTTCTGAGTCCTTACACAGGCCATTGGGGCCAACACCATGCCTCAGTGGGAGGTCTTGGGGACAGCTTCTATGAGTACCTGCTGAAGTCGTGGCTCATGTCCAACAAGACCGACAGTGAGGCACGCAAGATGTATGATGATGCCATTGAGGCTATAGAGCGTCATCTGATCCGAAGGTCCACTGGTGGTCTGACCTTCATCGGGGAGTTACTATACGGTCACCTGGAGAGGAAAATGGGCCACCTGACTTGTTTTGCTGGGGGGATGTTTGCCATGGGAGCCAAAGGTTCGCCAAATAACTTGGAAGAACACTACCTCCAGCTGGGAGCCGAGATTGCACGCACCTGCCATGAGTCCTATGACAGGACAGCGTCAAAGCTGGGTCCAGAGACCTTTGCTCCTGACCTATGGGCCACACGGCCCGCTGACAGCGGTTTGGTGAAAGAATACATCCTGCGTCCAGAGGTCGTCGAGACATACTTTTACATGTGGAGGTTAACCCATGACCCCAAGTACCGCCAGTGGGGCTGGGAGGCTGCACAGGCTATAGAAAAGCACTGCAGGGTGAGTGGAGGTTTCTCTGGGCTGACAGACGTCTACTCGTCCAATCCTTCCCACGACGATGTGCAGCAGAGCTTCTTTCTGGCCGAGACGCTCAAGTATCTGTACCTGTTGTTCTCCAGTGATGACCTGTTGCCATTGGAGAATTGGGTGTTCAACACAGAGGCTCATCCTTTGCCTGTCCTCCACAACGGCCACACCCTGCTTGGCAGCCATCCGCTAGAGATAGACTGACTAACTGGCACACACAGACAGGCAGAGAAAGAGATGGAGGGGAACTCCTCCTTCCTCCTAACACCAGGGGATGGCACATCTTGCCTAAGCATCTTGAATGTTGACCTTATCCCCAAACTCAATTTCCCGATGTTCCAGCAGAATGACCTGCAGTCCTGGCCCAATGACGAACACCCTGCTCAGACCACACTGGACTACATACAACTGTAATTACACAGGTCTGCCCTAAGTGCTGCTTTCTGTGGGCATAGCGCTGCCCTCTGAAGTGACGAAGCAAAAGCACTTCTCCAGAACCTGTGCTCTTCTCTGGAAATGGCTATGGAGACCAACACTTATGAGCTGTTCAAAGAACTTTGACAGTAAAGAACTATCACCACAGGATACCTTTTTCGTTTAGGTGTCAAGTTTACATATAGTCAACTGTAACTGACCACTATTCCTACTGTGGGCCTGCAGCTCTGTAATGGCCCTCTTGATCTCGTACAGCTCCTTGGAGTGCTTTAGCCTCTTCTGGTCAGCTGACTGGAGATGCTCCCTCAGGCCCAGAAACTCCCTCTGGTAGATGTCTACTATATCATCTTTATAGTAGACATCTACTGAATGCGTGTACCAAGAGAGAGATGAATCCACATAGACTTACAAATAAGAGCGCTAAGAAGGTGCCATTTCGGATTTTTGAGTCCATGTGCTCAGCACAGTAACTATGTGTTAGTAGACAGACTGCAGCCGCAAAATAACAGCTCTTTTACTGTACCTGGATCAATGGAACTACAGTATTATACTTATTGGTATCACAATGAAACCTCTATTTTATTTCTAAAGAAAAATACCATTATTTATTTTTACATTATTTTCTTTAAATATTAATGTTATATTATCAATACAATCTTAGTATTTGCCAATTATATTGGGCCCACATGCTATATCCTCAAGTGGGCCTCGGTCCACAGGTTTTGAATTGCTGCTATATGGCTTTGTCTGTCAAAGCCATATGGTTATTGTGACATTTAGAGCCACTGTAAATTTGGTAGGATATGGCTGCACATCATCACAGTTATTTGCGCACAGTGCTGGACGGGAAGAAGGGAATGTCCGCAGTCCGCACATACTGCTCTCCTGTCTTTTTGCCAGACCCAGGGGGTCGGCCTACATGAGGCTTTGTCGGTCGGTCCCTCTTTTCCTCTGCACACACGTCATGCGAAGTCCGGCAGTACCAGGTCTCCTGGTTCCCTTTTTAGCGGCGCGAGCGGTAGCCCTCTATACCTGGCTTTTGCGTCAACGTTCTGATTGGTCAGACACGTCAACAAAGTGATTGGTCAAGCTTCACGTGACATGTGGCTATAAACACATTATAAACACTTATTGATGACAAAATGTATCAAAGGCGCCACCCGCTACCTTCACACAGGTGTGATTTTTTATTTAACCAACAATAACGTGTAACGCTTCATCAGGTGTTTGTTTGTGTGCTTGGATTCCAAATATGGAAATGCTCAGACAGGGAGACAAGGAGAATGTTTCTCGTATCAGGCGTCAGTATTCTGGCTAGGGCAGTGACTATGGCCTCGGCATATAGCAGTGGGCCTTCCATTCTCAGTCGATGAGAATGGAACACATGTTTATATGGTCAGGGTAGTGTCGCTGCTCTTGGACGCTGAGCGTTGAGCACATTTCATAGTCAGGCAGAATTGACCTTCCATACTCAAGTGCTGAGAACACATGCTGACTTTTGGTCAGACAGAAGAATGTCAGTCCGCAGTGTTATCCTAACAATGTGTATGTATCCTTATAGAATCTAAGCTGCCCCAACATACAGATCTGTGTCAGACTCCCGTCCCGAGACAACCGGACCCTGTCCACCTTCCCTTCCTCCATTTTCGTCCATCCCTTTTCCCTCTCCCTCTCTGTTATTTATTGTTATTTATTATTATTATTATTATTATTCTTTATTATTATATTACATAGGAATTATTGATATATTATTGTCATCTGTTGTATTTAATAAATCTACTGAAACCATATTTCAGTATTAACACATTCATTCTCTCACCGAGGAATTATTGAATTTCCACAACAATTTCCAATACAGTCTTTTATCGTTTGTGTCCTTTTTTATGTGCTTGTGTCGTTGTGTCGTTTGTAACGAAAAATCACATAAGTGATGTCTTTGTGCACTTGTTATTTATATTAATAAACTATGAAGAAAACAACCATTGGTTGGTGGGGGCGGGGCCGGTCCATACTCGGGTTTTGTCACGTGACATACAGCTGTAGCAAACAGGAAGTCCGGATCCAGTAGTCACTTGTCAAGCTCCGTTCCGTCAGCAACGATAGGACATCCGGTTTTTGAGCTAGCAACAATAAGGTTTCCGGTTGCCTTCAAAATAAGATCACGTAATTTTAATGTTTTTTAAAAGACACAAATCTATTTTAAAAATACATTTATGATGTGTGTCTTTTAAATGGCGCATACTAGAACACTTCTAATTGCCAGATTTTCTTTTTAAAGACACACATTTATTGAAAAAATACATTTATGATGTATGTCTTTTAAATGGCTTAAACTAGAGCAGTGGTTCTCAAACTTTTTCATGTCAAGGACCCCCAAATTGATATATATTTGTATTATATTATTGTATCGTATTATTATTTGTATTATATTTGAAAATATCTTGTGCCAGGGGCCCCCAGAAGAGAAGATTTGTGTTGCAAATGAAAAAGTTCAAAAGAATTTCAAGATTTTTCAAAAATGTTAAAAAATAGCAGATCTACAAGCTCGCAGCACGGCACGAAGTGACGCGCTGCGAGCTTGTAGATCTGCTATATTTAAAATAGCTAACTTATATATGGATAAAGTGGTTAACTACTTTTGCTGGGGATCCCCTGGAACCATCCCAAAGACCCCTGGGGGTCCCCGGACCCCACTTTGAGAACCAATGTAGGCCTACTATAGCACTTCTAGGTGAGGTTGTTCCAGATTTAAATTGGCTATTGATCCCCATTAAATGTGCACAGTTTCTGATCCTGTTTTGCACTTGGATATTGTGTTCATTTGTGTGTGTTAGATATGTATTTTCTTTTTGAAAATGATTATGATACAATATTGTTTATTTGCAGGAGCAAAAGAACAATGATAAAAGCAACAATAAATATGCTACAAATAATAATAGTAGATGCAATGCAGGTAAGATAAATAAAAAAAAAGTATAGGGTTTATTAAGTTGATCTCACCTATTTGAAAAATAAAATACAATACAAATAAGAATGTAATCAGAAAAATACATTTAAAATGTATATTATTTAACGACATACATACAACATGGACACAGTATAAAAAGTAAGTAAGGTCAGGTCAGTAAGGTCCAGTAAGGTCAGAGGTCAGAAAAGTGGCACTTTTAGACAATAGTGGGCGCTGCACAGGAGACGGCTCCGCGAGGCAACACTTTGAACATACGCACGCGTTCAGGGAGACCTCCTCTACAATACCACACTCTCGGATAAGCCCGAGAGGTGTAAAAAAAAGTGTGGCGGACCGTCCAGTGAGGTCAGAGGTCAGAAAAGTGGCAAAAAGTGCCGCTTTCAGACAATAGTGGGCGCTGCACAGGAGACGGCTCTGCGAGGCAACACTTTGAACATACGCACGCGTTCAGGGAGACCTCCTCTACAATACCACACTCTCGGATAAGCCCGAGAGGTGTAAAAAAAAGTGTGGCGGACCGTCCAGTGAGGTCGGAGGTCAGAAAAGTGGCAAAAAGTGCCGCTTTCAGACAATAGTGGGCGCTGCACAGGAGACGGCTCTGCGAGGCAACACTTTGAACATACGCACGCGTTCAGGGAGACCTCCTCTACAATACCACACTCTCGGATAAGCCCGAGAGGTGTAAAAAAAAAGTGTGGCGGACCGTCCAGTGAGGTCAGGGGTCAGAAAAGGGCCATTTTCAGTGCATAGCCTTTACAAATTGGACGCTGGACACGAGACAGCTATTTGCCGTGGCACTTGTGACATACGCACAAGGTTTATCATACATATATCATATCATACATTGGTTGTGTTAGCACAGTCTTTGTAGAAACAGGTCTCAACATTTCACTGCTTGTACCTGTATTGAGTAATTGACAAATAAATCCCTCTTGATTCTTGTTCAGATTAGTTCCAGTTCCTCTTTGAAAATGTCACACATTTTGAAATGGCTCCACATCCATTGCCTGATTGATATTAAGCTGGTAGGTACACATGATGTAATAGACATGCCACTAAAAGTATGCACTTAAAAGTTTATTTTCATTCATTATTTATATTCTTTATAATTGTGAATGTTAAAAATTGTGGAAAGTTGAGCAGAACATATTTTTGCAACTGTGTCCAAGATGCCTTTTTGTGACACTTCAAGTGGCTGCACTATGAGTTGTTCTAGATGGTACGGCCTGGTCACCACATTGAGTACAAATAGTGACCAAGATTTTTCAGGCAAAGCAGGTCATTTCCAAGGAAAGGAGCCCCAAGTGTGTCATCCACAAAGCTGTTTAATATGTGGCACACGTCTGTCATAGAAAATTGCAGAGACACTAATGACACCACCTGAGTGTTGGCAACATTGAGTTTCTCAAGCGCTTTTTTAAACAATGCTGGGGACTGCGCTGCTGCTGCTGCTGCTGCTGCTAGCCCTGTGTGACATTTTTGGAAAGCAGATGTCTGTTTTAGAAATGTTAGTATTGGTAATGGTATGGCTTCACACATATTGTGATTTGGTCTTTCATTGCAAAAAAACACATCCACATCATGGCCAATATCTTCCAAATTGTCCTCTATTGTGATGCCAGCATTAAGTGGTGCATCATTACATTTCACATATAAATAAATGTACCCATGTGGTTTTGCCACTTGCAATGCATTTGCTGGTTGGAGGATCTTTATATTTGTATCATCTGCTTTAATTACAACATTGTCATGAAGCAAATGTGGCAAATGTGGCCACAGAGCCTACATGACAAATGATTGAGCCCACTATTGTCTGTAAGTGGCACTTTTCTGACCTCTGACCTCACTGGACGGCCCGCCACACTTTTTTTTACACCTCTCCCGCTTAGCGGACAGTGTGGTATTGTAGAGGAGGTCTCCCTGAACGCGTGCGTATGTCCAAAGTGTTGCCTCGCGGAGCCGTCTCCTGTGCAGCGCCCACTATTGTCTAAAAGTGGCACTTTTCTGACCTCTGACCTCACTGGACGGCCCGCCACACTTTTTTTTACACCTCTCCCGCTTAGCGGACAGTGTGGTATTGTAGAGGAGGTCTCCCTGAACGCGTGCCTATGTCCAAAGTGTTGCCTCGCGGAGCCGTCTCCTGTGCAGCGCCCACTATTGTCTAAAAGTGGCACTTTTCTGACCTCTGACCTCACTGGACGGCCCGCCACACTTTTTTTTACACCTCTCCCGCTTAGCGGACAGTGTGGTATTGTAGAGGAGGTCTCCCTGAACGCGTGCCTATGTCCAAAGTGTTGCCTCGCGGAGCCGTCTCCTGTGCAGCGCCCACTATTGTCTAAAAGTGGCACTTTTCTGACCTCACTGGACGGCCCGCCACACTTTTTTTTACACCTCTCCCACTTAGCGGACAGTGTGGTATTGTAGAGGAGGTCTCCCTGAACGTGTGCCTATGTCCAAAGTGTTGCCTCGCGGAGCCGTCTCCTGTGCAGCGCCCACTATTGTCTAAAAGTGGCACTTTTCTGACCTCTGACCTCACTGGACGGCCCGCCAAATTTTTTTTACACCTCTCCCGCTTAGCGGACAGTGTGGTATTGTAGAGGAGGTCTCCCTGAACGTGTGCCTATGTCCAAAGTGTTGCCTCGCGGAGCCGTCTCCTGTGCAGCGCCCACTATTGTCTAAAAGTGGCACTTTTCTGACCTCTGACCTCACTGGACGGCCCGCCACACTTTTTTTTACACCTCTCCCGCTTAGCGGAGAGTGTGGTGTTGTAGAGGAGGTCTCCCTGAACGCGTGCCTATGTCCAAAGTGTTGCCTCGCGGAGCCGTCTCCTGTGCAGTGTCCAATTTGTATAGGCTATGCACTCCTTTGAACAGCATTTATCCATTTATATAAATTATTAATGTTTTAAATCCCTTTTTGTTACACAGAAACATAATATGTGTTGTATAGAAACATAATATGTCGTTTAAATGCTGAATTTATAGTTTTAATGTGCAAATTAACCGTTTTTCAATGGCTCCTTTTTGCTCTAGAGGGTACTCTTATTCTGAAGAGATCGTCCACCGGAAGTCTTATTGTTGCCACCTTATCGTTGCTGACGGAACACAGCTCACTTGTCAACATTTGGAAGCATTGAGGTAATACATACTGTCTGTTTTGGTGCCTTTTCTTTTCCTAAAGATGAACGAAAGACAGATAGGACAGTTAGTACGGTGTTTAGTAGTAAAATAGCTGTAACTTTTTGCGTTTTGTTGACAGTCGCAGTCCATGCTAACTAAACTTAACAAATAGCTAGCAGCTAAACGCCAGAAGGACACCAGCGGGTCTTTGTGAATAATTATTATGCTTTTTCTTTTTCTGATGACTTGCTTTTAGAAGCACTGTGTGTCAACAGCAAAGATGGAATGAACAGTACAGTGGTATTAATTTTGTCGACGACGGTCTCTTGTTATCATTCTAGGGGGGGCAAACACCTTAGGTCGGTGTTTCTCTCAAACCTTCTCATCTGTACGAGACAACACAAAGCAATGTGTGTGTGTGTGTGTGCAGGAATGAATTGACATAAAGACTAAATTGGGGGGAAACCGGGTAAAACACAACAAAACAAGGCTGTTCTAATGGTCAGGCGGCGTGTCTCCTGTCACAGCATCCACCATGACAGCCATCAAGCATGCCCTCCAGAGGGACATCTTCACACCCAACGATGAGCGCCTCCTCAGCATCGTTAACGTCTGCAAGGCAGGCAAGAAGAAGAAGAACTGCTTCTTGTGCGCTACAGGTAAGATTCTTAATACACAGAACAGCTCTCATGTGTCAGACCTTCTGGTTATGAAGGTCTGACACATGACACGCATGATGTCAGGGCTGCCAACATTGGACTGTCAGAATCCAGGAGATTTTTTGGCGGGCGGGGTTTGGGGTAAGTCAAGTAATTAGTCAACATTTTTGCACAGTCCAACGCTCTAGATTGAATGTGTATTTAGAGTAGGATAGTATTAAAAATCACTGAAGTTCAAACCCCCTAGAGCAGTGTTAGGCAAAAATACATTTGAATTGATTAAATCAGGTATGATGACAAATATTTCTATGTCCATTCTTTGAATGTATATGTTTTCACTGTCAACTTTCCTCTTGAGACTTTAGGATGAAAAACTCCTCTCACATTTAAGAAACACACCAAAGCTGTGTTTCACATGCCTTAAATTATACATCGTTTCTCTCCAGATAAAATGTAAACTAAATATCCTCCAAGTGAAACATTCAACGATGACGCCTGCACAAAAAGGATTACAAACATTTCTGTGTGCACTTACAGCTAACATTTGATTCCACATGCTTTTCTATTCATTGTTATACCACATCTTTATGTAGTAACTTTTATAACAATACAGTTATTATTATTGTATATAAGGTTGTTTGTTGCAAGTTCCAGGTCCTAAATCAGCCATTGTCCGCGTGCTCGTGCACAAACCAAGTTAGCACAGTAACTGGGTTAGCAGACAGACTGCAGAAGCAAAATAACAGCTCTTCTACTCTAACTGTCCGACTGCATAACAAACAGAATAAGGATAGAGTAAGGATCAAGCCACACGCTTCAGATGCTTTGTCAGGACTGTGGGGAACCATATTTAGCTTCTTAAAGACTATTTCAAAAATAGTGAAAATGTTTTTTCTTGAAAAATAAAACATCTGCATCCTTTTTATTCTAGTCACAACAGAGAGGCCTGTCCAGGCCAAGGTGGTTAAGGTGAAGAAGTCGGACAAAGGGGATTTCTACAAGCGACAGTTGGCCTGGGAGCTTCGAGACCTGACACAAGTGGATGCCAAAGATGCAAGCAAGGTCAGAGCCATGTCTCGCTCACTCAGTGAGCATTAAGACCTCTACACACTGTACGATAGTTGAAATGGTCAGCGAGCGAACAGTAGTGTGTGTTGCAGTGTAGTGTAGTGTAGTGTTGCAGTAGCAGTGTTGCCGTGTCCGCTTATTATAAGCGAGTTGCTTGTACAAAATATTGGTGGTTGCGTTTCTTTTTAGCTTTTTTCCAAAGTTTAGTTGCTTATTTGGCTTTATTTCTTAATGTTGCTTTTTTTCTTTGAAAATAGTTGCGACGTGTTGTGAGCTTGTAGATCGGCTATTTTATTTGTATATAGGTTTAAAGTGCTCATGCAGCCTATAGTCGCTTTTGTTGGGCTTGTTTTCATAGACCTGGCTGCTTATTTCTCGCGCAAAACCTGGCAATACTGTTCAGAGATACGTGCGTCATGACTATAGAGATACTGTGTACCGATTTGCGTGACGTTTGGATAAAATCTGTAGGAGTAATGTCCAAAAATGTGTTTTGCACAAATCGGCCTCCTGGTGACGCTATAACAGGCCCATGTGAAAAATTTGGGGCAGAGGTTCTGCTGTGGCATCGAGGGAGTGTGTGTGTGCAGTTTCACAGCGACCGGGGCAACGGTGGCGGAGATTAGCTGGTAACAGACAGAAGGACGGACACACGGACGGACGGAGGGTAAAACATACTCTCTCGCCATGCCTTCGGCCTGGCGGAGACAATTAAATTGCATGTTTTCACTTCAAGGAAGAAGAAATCCATGATTGTGCATGTGTCGCATACCGTTGATCCCAGGGATGTATTGTTTGATGAGCTCTCCCAAGTGATTGAACTAGGCTGGCACTCATGCACATTTTGAACGTTATGTTAAAAAATAGAAGTATAAGTGCAATACAATGCATTCACTGAAATGAAACATCAAGGATAAAAAAAAGTCAAAACGTATTTCCATTGCGGTCCTTTGTCTTGTACAAACAGACATAACAACAAAGAACAGACATTGATTGAACTCTGTGATTGTGGGATATTCTGTGTGTGTTTTTTCCCCCCATGGTGCAGGAGAACCCAGATTTCGACCTTCATTTTGAGAAGGTCTACCGCTGGGTGGCCAGCAGCACAGCTGAGAAGAACGCCTTCATCTCCTGCATCTGGAAGCTCAACCAGCGCTACCTGAGGAAGAAGGTGGAGTTTGTGAACGTCAGTTCTCAGCTGCTGGAAGGTAAGAGACGCAACTCTGTCCTCAGCCCACCCAGCGAGTGGAACCAACCAGAAAAGCCTGAACCATAATTTAGTCGACCTGCATTGTTCTTCAGGTGAAGGATTGATTTAAAAACTTAAAATGTTTTTGCCAAAAGACTAACTAGTAAAGAGCAGAACAGTACTGTCTGTTATTTACCACCAACCGCGAGCTTCCTTTTTTTTCCTTTTTTTCTTTTAAATGGCATGTTTAGGGACCGATATTGTGCCGTCTCTTCTCCTGTCCTGATGTGTGCTGTGTTGTTTTTTCTCGTGGCTTAACTCTGTCTTTATTCTCACTCTTCTCTCTTAAAACTTTCTCCGGCCAGAACTTCCTAAAGCGGAAGGTTGGTAGGACTTCACTTTCTCTGCTCATTTCACTACATTTCGTCGTTGTCGGGCAGAAACCTTGAATCTCCATATTACAACTTTTTTTCCATTTCCTTTAATAAAGGTAAATGAATGCTCTATTTTGTCATACGAGAGTGCCACACAAAGGTAGGAAAAGGAGCCAATCTACAAGCTCACAGCAATTTGCAAGCTTGTAGATTGGATATTTTTTAAACTGTGTCTGTGGGTTTTATAATTATAAATATAAAACCTGTTATATATAACAGGATCAGTTTTATTCTCACATCACAGGTTTACAGGTGTAAATCATTAGCTTTTGTGCAAGCTCAATCATTTAGTTGTTTTCAGAAAAGGGAGAGGCAGAGAGAGGGAGAACAATGAGAAAAAACAGAAAAAGTTAAAAATTAACTAGTGAAAAGTATTAACAAGACCTTGTGAATAATTTCTATTTCCATTAAACACAGGTAATATTTTCCCATATCCCGAAAAACAGGCGTTTTTGTCATACAAGGTTTCCAACCGGGCAGCGATGATATGCATTCTCACGGCATCAACCTCCCATCCCCATGATCCCTAAAGTCCTGTCGCTCTTTGGAGTTTGGCTCCAGAGTGCATGGATGAGTGTTTGTCATTAAAACGGGGATGTGCAGGGACATTGTATTTGTGTTCTGGGAACAGATTGGTAACCGGGTTGATACATAAAGTCATTCAAATGATCTGTGAAAATCGATTGGCATGATTGGCATGGCACATCCCTGTTAAGTGACTGTTCATTTGTGGGAACGTGTAAGCTACATATGAGCAAAAGGAGCAATGAGAGACTGTACTGTACACTGTGGCCATGTAGGGCTGAAACTATCCATTATTTTCGATTTATCGAATAATCGAGAAGCGTAAATATTTTTTTCACTTTTCACATTTGCCAAAATAGGGTACGATTTTTTCATTCATTATGTCATTAAATCGATTATTTTTGATAACAGATTCAATTTATCAGTTCAATTAACTGTTAACTGCACCCCTACTTCGTTTCCTGTCCTCCCCGGCCCCGGGTTAGAATCCGTGCCGAGTGGCGAGAGCCAGAGCGTTGCCGGGGTCGACGAGGATGCCCTGGACGACTACCAGGAGCTGAACGCACGGGAGGAGCAGGACATCGAGGGCATGATGGAGGTGTGTGAGTGTGCCATCTCCAACGCAGAGGCCTTCGCAGAGAAGCTCACCAGCGAGCTGCAGGTGCTAGATGGGGTAAGTGAAATGTTCCTTAAGATTTTGGTGTTTTTAAAAGAGCACTAGATGTGTACCTATTTAACACAGCGTTTATTTAGCTACACTGGCTGTACCTCTTAGGCTTTATGCCTTTATATATATTTGTATGTACTTTTTAGATTTGTTTTAGGCAAATGTTTTTCTTTGTCTGTAGCACTTTGAGATTTGTGTCAAACTTAAAGTATATTATTATTATTATTATTACTAACATAACCATGAAGTATGGCTGGGAAATTAACTGAAAATACATTTTTGAATATTTTTGACACATTTTAACAACACAAATCTTGTATGGGGATCCGTGGCACAAAAACAACCAAATACATATCAATTCAGGCATCTTTGACATGAAAAGGTTTGATAAGCACTGAACTATAGGAACAAATCCCATCCGACTCGAGTTTGATGGAGTCAACAACAAAATAAACATGCCACACCATTTCTCTCTCTCTCTCTCTCTCCCCCTCCCCCTCCCCTCTCCCCCCTCCAGGCCAACATCCAGTCCATCATGGCGTCAGAGAAGCAGGTGAACATCCTGATGCAGCTCCTGGATGAGGCGCTGGGCGAGGTGGACACCATCGAGGGCAAACTGAGCAGCTACGAGGAGATGCTGCAGAGTGTCAAGGAGCAGGTACCTTCATTTACTTCACCTGCTGCTATCTTTTTGCGCTGTACTGTATGTCTAACCTCATGTACAGATCTGCTACTTTTGCACCTTATGTCTAACCTCATGTACAGACCTGCTACTTTTACGCCTTGTACACTCCTGTTCGTTTTTTTATGCTATATGTATAAATGTACATATCTGTGATTTTTCCTTTTTCCCTGTTTCTTTCCTATGTTTTTTTCTCCTTGCTCCCCCCCTTTCCTGAAAACCACAAACGATGGAGTTTGCACAAAAAAGAATTTCACCCACTTCTTTGCACCTGTAAACCTGTGATGTGACATTAAGAATTATTCTGATCCTGATTTCAGATGGACCAGATCTCGCAGAGCAACCGCCTCATCCAGATCTCCAACACCAACAACGGCAAGCTGCTGGACGAGATCCAGTTCCTGGTGGTAAGGAACTAGTACTGCGACCGTTGAATATCTTCTTCTTATTATTATTATTCTATTGATTACTGTATTTTTTTCCAATAATTGAGAAGCGCATAAAAAATATATAGCAACAAATCTATTAACCACGTAATAATAGTTAAAATATAAGATCTACAAGCTCACAATGTTCCACGTTATCAATAGCAGATGGCGTACATCAATACGCCATCTGCTATTTTCACTGCCTTTGAAAGGTTTTGAACGTTTTCAAATGTTTGAACTTTTTTAATGTACCACCACGATTCATTCTGGCTGTACCTACACAATGTGTGTAACGACTCTCTGCTGTTCTGACTGCGTGAATTAGTGATGTATCGGTCATGATCGATTCGTTCAAAAGAACTAGTTCTTTGCCGTGAACAAGCTCGTTCACTTTCTGAAACTGTAACGTTCACGATATCGTGCATGCCCCCATCCCCTCCCCCCCGTACATAGGACGGGAGGGAGGGGAATGAGGCAAAGCAAGTGCTTTTTCCAATGCAGACTTATTAGTCTCATTGCGGTGTGTTTGGGGATTTAAAGAACAGTCTTGGGATTTGACACTCAGAATGTGAAAAGGTTATTGAAATTTTGGGTTTAAAATAATAGAAACAAGTTTGGTGGACACCAAGTTAACCAGCGATCTCGCCCATGTTTAGGCTATTTTACACGCACCATTGCAAAGTGACAACGTTTAAGAGCAAATAAATCAATATATCTGTATAACTCCGCACTTCTACAGTTGCAAAATCTCCATCTCGTTTTTTTAATTCCGTACTACTGAAGTTGCTTCTCTATCGAGCTCTATTCTATAAACAAATGCAATGTTTCATGGAGTTCTTCTAACTAGTAAACTTGATTTTCCCTTAAATAGACAGTCAGACAATTTCATTTACATTTACAATCTAGGCATTCTTGGTCTTCATCAAAGAACCTTATAATTATCAATTAACAACACACTAAAGTACTTAGTTAATTCAACACCAAAACGAAGAGTGTAATATAACCACAATATAATAACCATGGACTTGACAGTGAACTTTATGACGTCATCGTCTGGCCACGCCCACCATTATTGTCCCCTCACATCTTTTATTAATCCGGCTCCTCTACTTTAGCCTATAATGACATGCCCAACATAGGGATCGATTACTAATCGAACTAATTGAGTTTGATCATCTGTTGCACCACTTTAATGAACACATTCACCACTGCATCCTTGTCAGTTCACTCAAAGGAAAGGCCAAGACTTCTGCTCCATTTTGTACACTTAAAAGGTGGGTTTTTGGTCTCCAGTACACATAGTACTCTATAGAGAGAGAAAATGTTTGTACTGAGCATCTCCACACTAGAACACTTAACTGAGATGTAAAACGTATATTTAGTACTTAATACAAATGTATCGGTCATATTGTCAACAACAACGCAATTGTACTTGGGCTGGGGATTCACCGTGTCTCAATACGCCATCTAGTGGACAAAATGGGCAAGAAAGTGTTCACTTGGAGATGCACTTGAATTGTGTTGTGTGTGTGTTCTTCCTTTCCTCGTGCAGAACTACATGGACCTTTCCAAGGGACACATCCGGGCGTTGCAGGAGGGAGACCTGTCCTCTCCTAAAGGCATCGAGGCCTGCATCAACGCCTCCGAAGCTCTGCTGCAGTGCATGAACGTGGCTCTGCGGCCAGGTGGGTTTACACGCCGCAAGCCCTAATCGGCACCATCTTTCTTGTTGTTGTGTTGTCAGATAAATAAATAGGTTGTTCCTTCTCAACCTGGAGGGCAGTAATAAAAAAATAAAAAATATAATTGAAATAGATCTTTCATAATCGACTAAACCCATTTGTCTGATTAACCACTTAAGCCCAGTATTATACTTCGTCATACAACGGTGGCATGCAAAAATAGCGATACAAATAAATTGTGAAAATAGCTGTTAGCTTGGAAGATGTCTATTTTCAACGTTGTTTTCCTTTTTAAACATTCATTGATCGTAATCAAGGCAAAAGGTTGAAATAAATACTGATATTGTTTTGCTTTCTCCTCCCCCAAGGCCATGACAAGCTGATGGCTGTGAAACAACAGCAGCATCTGTTCAGCGAGCTCAGAGACACGTTCGCCAGAAGACTCACAAACCACCTCAACAATGTGTTTGTTCACCAGGTAAAACACACACACACACACACACACACACACACACACACACACACACACACACACACACACACACACACACACACACACACCACCACCACGTTAACACAAGCTCACTTTACTATGATCCTTTTTAAATGTAGCACTTGTTCCCTGGTTTGACTCTGCTAATTGTATCGTCGCTGTTGTTTGGAAACATTGTATGTCCAGAACTGTTACTTTTCAGAAAATGGAAAATATAACCCGTTTTCCAATCGATGTAGTTACTATTTAGTCACAAGCTCTTTGTAATACTTTTCTTTGGTTCAATACTTATAAACCCACAGACACACTTAACAGGTTTAATTTTCACTTTCTAACCGTTTTGGAAATAGCGAAAATAGCCAATGTGAGCTTATAGATCAGCTATTTTTTTTTCTAGAACAAAGTAGAGCCTTAATTTACACAAAAAAACATAATATGGAGATATAAGATTTCTACCTGACAGTGACAATATGTTATTGCCTTAATGTTGGAAGGTTACAGTTTGTGTGATTGTCAGTAACAATAGCCAATAGCCATACACCCAATACAGATGACGCCATGATAGTTTGTCGTCCTAAAACTCAGATGTCTTTTAGCAATGGGTTCCCTCGACAGATTTCATTACCTTACAGTATTACTGAGGAATAGAAAACACTGATGATATTATGATACAGCCTCCATGCAATAATGATAGTTAGTGTCTGTACATTATTGTACAAATGTTACCAAATGGACACATAAGGTAACTCTCAGAGTTACAAACCTGTAAGGGTGAGGGTCCATTTGCAACTCCCTCAAGGAACCCAGAGGATTTGAGAACCACTGCACTCGACCCCTGGGGGATGAATTGCTGAGGTGGAGCACCACACCTATTGTCAAAAATTCAAATTGACATCTTCCTTGAAGTCTATTGCATTCACTTTATTTATGAGTCCTTGAAAAAACATATACTGTAAGAGCAGTCTGCAGTTGTGGTGTTCTCTTCAGGTTTTCCATGTATCGGCTTGTAAGAAGCAACGCCTTCTCAAAAAGAGCATTTGTCCCTAGTGTAAGAACAATCTGTATGCATCTGTGAACATAATTATCCCTGCAAAGCCCTGGGATTAAACATTTAACTTTTGCAATGTATTTTCACGTGGAATCTTGTGTTATCTGTTGGAGACTTGGGAGCCACAGAAAGAAATTGTACATTTATTTGTAAGGTTAGCCAGTAGGAGCTTAACTCAGTAAGACTGACAAGAATTTACACGAGAGAGAGGCAGTGCCGTTTCAGCAGAATGAGAGCCGGAGTCAAACTCGCGAAGTTGTGAGGACACAGTTCGCAGATTAGTCTGCCGCACCACAGGAGTGTCCCGGTGTTTCCTGTTTTTGCAAGCCCCCCCCCCCTCTCTCTTTCCCTCTCTCCCCTCGTTGACTTGCTGGTTCACTGTGAACCGTCTTGCTGTGCTTTTCCTGTGCCGTCTACTTCCTGTGTGTGGCTCACTTTGAATCACCCCACTCTGCTCTCTGTCTCTGTGTCAGTTCAACCACTTCAGTCACTTCAAAATGACCATCCCTCAGTTCTATAGGTCCTCCTGTCTGTCTCTTCCCGTGAGTACCCTCACAGCAATGCCACCCCACCCTCCCCACTACTATGTTTGGCCTCTCACAACCTCATCCTGCCCCCTCTCCCTGAAACTGACATGCCATTAACTCAAGCACTCCCAGCCGTATGCCATTGATTATGTGCATGGGATACGCTCATAACATCTTCCTCTTCATCCGATCCCAAAGCCAAGGTGATGCGGACCGTCTCTCTCCTCCATCCAAGGCCCTGGCGTGTTGCTCTCTGCTTTCTGCACTGGGGTGTTAATGTGTCTTAGCTGTGCGAAGGGGTTCATACTTGTCATGAAATCTTCTGCCTGTCTACTCTGCTTGCATGCCTGGGCCTAGGTGCCACCGGTAGAGAGTGAGTGCAGAGCCACAAAAAAGGAAATGGAGAGCATATCAACATGGTATTTGTCAGAAACATGAGCTTGTTTAAGCTGTTAATATGATCACCATGACCTAGATCCTTACTAACGTATGGCTTGTTGTTGTTATTCGTAATCGTTAATTAATCTTAATATAATTCCTGTCCACCTTCGACTGCCATAGGAAACAAGACACGGCCTCTTGCTGTGTTTTTAGTGTATGTACCGTGTACACAAAGTATACACAAAGAGTGTACGTAAGGATTGGGTATGTGTGTTTGTGCACTTTTTTGTTGAGAGTTAACTGAGTATTGACTGTATTGTGTCTAGACTCTAGAGCCCAACCGATGGCAGATTTTTGGGTCAGATCCCAATTTCGGAGAGACTACCACCACCGATTACAGATGTCTTGACCCACATTTTGTAAAATTCTAAGGCATTTGAAAAAGTTTTCCAAAATTGTCATTTTAGTAATGACATTTTTGGTCAAGTAAAATTATAGCTATATCGGGCCGAACCATTATATCGGCTTGGCTCTAATCTTGTCCATTGTTTTGTCCAGGGCCATGACCAGAGCTCCACCCTGTCTCAGCACACGACTGAACTCACCCTACCCAAACACAGCCCCCTCCACAGAGACCTGCTGCGCTACGCCAAGCTCATGGAATGGCTCAAGAACACCCACCGGGAGAAGTACGAAGGCCTGTCCAGGGTATGCCAGTCGCAATTCTTACATACAGTAATTGCCTAAATGCAAATTGAGTTTTGTGTCATCTGTATAAATTCATCTGTTTTTTGTTTTTAAATATGGCCTATTTTGGCCATAGTAGGCTACATTATTTATTTTGATTATTGGTATTTATTTTGATTATTGGTACTGGCCATGGACTTCATTTATTTGTATATTTAATTTATGTGTCATATCTGCCCTGTGCAATTTTTGTTTATAAAGCCTAAAAGCCAAATGGAAATGTTTGGCTTTTAGGTCAGTACCCTCATTTTACTCTGGTTCTCCTGTATGTTTACTGATTAAAAGGAAAACACCACTGTCAATGTGTGACATTAATCATGTCAACTGACAAGAAAAAAAACTGACACCTTTCATCATCATCCGAGTAAAATGATTTTTTTTTTACCATATTTGTTTAGATCCAGTAAAACTAAATACTCCAGTGGCAGAGGTCAGAATGGTTGTTGATTGTACAGTGTGTACAGATAAGACACAGTGAAGAGAATCCCTTTAAATTAGTTCATAGACATGCCTTGTGGTATCAATCTCACTTCTCTGTCCAAGCTAACTTTGTGTCTCGTGTCTTAGACCTATGTTGACTACATGACAAGATTGTATGAACGGGAAATCAAAGATTTCTTTGAGGTCGCCAAGATAAAGATGGCGGGTACAACCAAGGAGGCAAAGGGCAAGTTTGGTAAGAAGAAGGTGTCATAGAAAGACTTATGCATGTTGTGAAATTATATTGTTGTTATTGTTTTTATCATTTAATACCTTTATCATGCCTTTTATTGTTGTATAATGCATAATTGACGGCATGGTTTGTCCATGAGCAAATATCTACCTCTTATCATTATGTTGAGGAGAAAAAAAAGGTTTGATCGTTCTGACCATGGAAAGAATATTACAAGTCGAACACCATTAAGACTGATGTTTTATACTCCATCGCACAACGGTGTCGCTTGTCAACAAGAGCAGTTCAAGCTCAGACGTTGTGAGGTTGTAGATGTGCTGTTTTCTGCAAGTGACACAGAACAACGCTGTTGTTGTGTGATGGAGTACAAAATTAACTTTATACCTATTTACTGTCCCTTGCTGAAAAACACCACATCATTGTGGTCACTCTGTCTATGTGGCATCTTTTCCCATCTGAATCTGCCAACTTTGTGAACGTCTTCATGTTTAACCCTTTCAGAATGCTTCCTCTGACTAGTTTTATGGTATCAGTGGTAAAGCAAGGCTCTTGGTTGGGATTTGGATTTTGGGCACTCAAGTGGCACAGGGGTATAGTTCCTGTCCACCACTGCGGAATCTAGGTGTGTGAATCCACTGCGGTGCATACTGCATCCGGCTTGGCCAAGCAATTATACGAACACAACTGACCGTGTTCCGGGGAGGCCTGCCAGTAGGGCCGTTGGACAGAAGGGTAGGACGGAGGCCCTACGTCCTCCCGGTTGGGGCTCCTCACTGGCTGGTGAATCAGTAGGGTACAACAGCAGTGGCAACACAGAAATGTATGGGGAGGACTTGATTGGCATAACGACTAAATTGGGGGTCAAAATGATTTGCTGCTTTATTACGTTTTTTTTTTTGGGGGGGGGGGGGTAGCTTTGGATAGTGGCACACAAAAAAGAGCTTTGCTTTTTTTGCATTCACTGTTTGCTTGTTATCCTTCCGAAGTGAAAAAATAAAAAAATAAATTGTTTTCTAAAGAACTGACCGAGCCACAGTGCCACCTAAGCTGCTGTGCTGTGCATGCCTATGTCTGCGTTTATGACTTGTTCCAGCTAACATCTAGCGTCACCCCAGCACCACCACAAACATGCTGCATGTTTTAAGCCTAACCTCTCTCTGTCTTTGACGCATTCCCTTTTTTCTAACCGGCCACCAGCCACGCTTCCGCGGAAAGAGAGTGCACTCAAACAAGAAACGGAAAGTAAGTATTCACTGCTCCTCAGTACTCAGACAGATTACCTTCCACTCAGTAAACCCCTGGCTTCTTCCTCTACAGCAGTGGTTCTCAATGTGGGGTCTGGGGTCCCCAGGGGTCCTTGGGAGGGGGTTATGAACCAAATGGACCCTTACTGGTCCGTAAGTCAGAGAGTAGTCTCACATAGCCAGGCAATCGGATATCTCCACCTATATCTGTCCACCAATTATCTGGATACATAAATTCATTGTATGGGCTTGGACGGCCGGCGAAGACAAACCGGTGGCAATGCTACGCCCACAGTTTTTTTTTTTAGGACACACCTTTACAGCCTTTACCAGATCGACTGAATGCCTCCGCCCAGATTAGGAAGGCTAGTCCTCCGTTTTTCATATTGGTTCTGCAATGCATGATTTTTTTTTTCTTAATTGTTAACTATACACCTATAGCCCACACAGAATTGGAACGTCACCAGACTTATCAGTAGGCGGAGATCTCTGAAAGTCTGACTACGAGAGACTACTTAAGAGTGTACAAATGGACCTGTAAGGGTATGTACACTTTCAAAGTTAGATTAAAATTCTATCAGAATGGGGTTCAGTGGCCTAAATGCATATCAAACTGGGGGTCCTTAAAATGAAAAAGGTTGAGAATCGCTGCTATAAAGTATCTTTCACCCTTGTACTCTGCCATGTGCCAGTGCAGCTGAATGAAGCCCCACTATAATGGCTAACACTCTTAATCTCAGCTTCACCTTTGAGAATGCGGTGTCTGTGTTTTGAATGCACTTAACCACATAAACCCTATATACTTGACCGAGGTCCCCCAGGGGTCTTGGTCCCCTCCCTTTTCCCTCTACAACAATCTTTGCCTATTATGATATGCCCAGAAAAGGTATGCTAGGGGTTCATGGTGTTAACTTTCTCTCATTGGGCCTACAGTGTGGCTGGACTGAGATCCCTAAAACAGTTTCCACAACAACACTGTTTCTCAAAGTCTGGTCCAGGGACCACCATGGGTCCAATTGGACTCTTAGGGGTCTGTAACTCTTGAGAGTGTACGAATGGAACCAATTTGGTTCCATTTGTACACTCTCACAGTGAAAGAAACACTGAGGATTTAACAATAATAGATTGAGGTTCCAGAGATGAACGAAATGGTATCAAATGGGTGTCCGAGGCCTTGTGCAAAATCAAACTGGGGGTCGGTCAAATGGAAAAAGGTTGAGAATCACTGCACAACAAGACACTTCTAATGGCCATGTTTAATCCTTGTGGTGGCCCAGGCCTGCACGGCGGCCTACATGGCAGCTCTGGGAAGCTGACAGGCTCCACGTCCAGTCTGAACAAGCTTGCGGTGCAGGGCTCCAGCAGCAGACGTTCCCAGTCCTCCTCGCTGCTCGACATGGGCAACATGTCGGCATCCGACCTCGACGTAGCCGACCGCACCAAGTTTGACAAGGTGAGCTAGTCGGAGGGACCTGTTTTACGACATGGCTGCAGGAGTCTAGCTGCCTAGAAAAGAGGGTCTGTGTGTGTGTGTCCGGAGATAAAAAAGCAAATCGCAAACAGCTGGACCGATCAGCGCCAAATGTATAGTGCACATTGCTAATACGCCACAGAAATATTTGACTTATGACCTTTTTTCTACTTCTGCATTGGATCGGGAAATTATGTTTGAATTATGTTGAAATTATGAGTTCTCAGATAGGGCCGGGCCGGTTATTTCATAATCGTGCAAGGGATGGGCATGGACACACAACATGCCAAAAAATCTGTCTTAATTGCCATTGGTTAGTGTTAACTGCTTCTCTGTCTGAGTGTAATGTAGTTAAGCAAGCTTGTTGAAGACATGTCCAATCCCTCCCGATCAAATATCAACACAGTGTCCATAAAGATGCTGGTCAGTTAAATGAAACCTGGTGTGTGCTTCTCTGCAGATATTCGAGCAGGTCCTCAGTGAGCTGGAACCTCTGTGTCTGGCAGAACAGGACTTTATCAGCAAGTTCTTCAAGCTCCAGCAGCACCCCACCATTACACCACCCCTCGCTCAGGTACATATCTGCTTCACCCACCATTACACCACCCCTCGCTCAGGTACATATCTGCCTCACCCACCAATGGCCACCATTACACCACCCATCGCTCCGGTACATATCTGCTCACATGCTGTATATTACTTTGACAGTGGTGCATGGCACAATTAAAGCCAGGTGGTTCATGGGAAAATTATCTTTTGCTATAATAATTGATGACAGTTTCTGAAATTGGTTCCTTTTTCCCCTGGCCCCTCAGAAAGAAATATTAGACACATAAGGAGCGTTATGTCACAGTGTCATATGTCGTATTAACTGCTGATGTTTGCATTGGCTTTCTGTCTCCTGACAGCCTGAAATGGAGGAACCGGATGGAGTGGTGCAGTCCAGAATTATTCCTCAGTCAGAACACAGGCAGTCCGTGTCCTCAGAGTGAGTAGTCCCTGTTCTCACAGCACTACCATTCACACTACTGCTACTGCTACTACACACACACACACACACACACACACACACACACACATTTCATATTCAAACATACGCGTGTGTGTTTGTGTGTCTGTGTGGGGGTCTCAGCTTGTGTCAGATGAAGAGGGGGGGGGTCCAAGGAAAAAAGGTTGGGAACCACTGCACTATCCGTCATTGCTCTCGCACCTTCCCTCCCCCCCCCCCCTCTGTGGTTGGTGTCTTCCAGGAAGGACATGGTGCGTCTGATGATGAACAAGATCTTCCAGAGCATCGAGACGGAGCTCAACAGCCTCATCGCGCTGGGTGACAAGATCGACAGCTTCCACTCGCTGTACATGCTGGTGAAGATGAGTCACCACGTGTGGACGGCTGAGAACGTGGACCCCGCCTCGTACCTCAGCACCACGCTGGGAAACGTCCTGGTCACCGTCAAGAGGAACTTCGACAAGTGCATTGTGAGTGGGGGAAGTGCTCCGATGTTTTTACTTAAGTAAAAGTAGCAATACCACAATATAAAATACTCTTGTTACAAGTAAAAGGCCTGTATTTGGCACAAAATCTTTTCAGATGGGCCAGATCAGGCAAATGGAGGAGGTGAAGATTTCTAAGAAGAGCAAGGTGGGAATCCTGCCGTTTGTCACAGGGTTCGAGGAGTTTGCTGAGCTGGCCGAAACCATCTTCCGAAACGCGGAGCGCCGGGGAGATCTGGACAAGGCCTACGTCAAGCTCATCAAGGCTGTCTTTGTCAACGGTGATTTCACTCTCCTTTCCAATTGCGCCCCTGGTGGCCCCCACTTTGAACCCCTGTGGATTTAATTTAACCCAGTCATTTAAAGGTGTAGTAAGTGATATTTGTTGTTAAAATTAGTGTTGAGTAGCTCTATATTCTGATATGGAGTGTTTGTTCAGTAACTGGGGTCTCCAAGTCTCTCCAGCTCTTTAGTATACAGAAAATGCATTTTCAGGTTGGGATACAGATTTGATCCAATTAGGAGAGAGATTGCATACAGGATACAATACAAGCTAAACGGGTGAAATTGGAAGTGATGACACAAAGAAGTGAGAAGACAAAATTGGAACTGGACTACTATATATTTAAGTTGATAAATGGGTACTCTCTCCTGATTGGCTGAAGAGCTGGAGAGACGGTGAGAGACCCCTGTTATTGAACAAACACTCTATAGCAATGACTACTATCAGAATATAAAGCTTTGACCTTTTAACACAATACTTTGATTTAATAAAAAGAAATACTTACACCACATTTAATTATAGAACATTTTAGTACATTTTAAGACCAGCACTCTAATGGGGTCTGCTTTGTGTCTCCAGTGGAGAAGGTGGCGAATGAAAGCCAGAAGACGCCACGGGACGTGGTCATGATGGAGAACTTCCACCACATCTTCTCTACTCTGTCCCGTCTGAAGATCTCTTGCCTGGAAAGCGAGAAGCGTGAAGCCAAGCACAAGTACACAGACCATCTCCAGTCGTACGTCATCAACTCCCTGGGCCAGCCTCTGGAAAAACTCAATGTAAGAATAAATGGAATTTGTAGTACAAAACATTATCCATTTAAATCCTCTATACTTAGTAAACACATTCTAAGTTGACTGAGAATGTCAAAGAGCTGTAGAACTGTACTTGGTCAGCTCTTTTTCCCCCTCCACACCAAATATCTTTGACCAAAATAGCCTATCCACAAGCTCACAATGCGTCTTGACTCGCTTAAAAGTTTGAGAACCATTGATTTTTAATATGAGTTAGGAACACTGTATTCAATGCTACTTGATTGTTACCTCTTCACAGCACTTCTTTGAAGGGGTGGAGGCACGCGTGGCACAGGGGATCCGTGAGGAGGAGGTGAGCTACCAATTGGCCTTCAGCAAACAGGAGCTGCGGAAGGTTATCAAGGAGTACCCCGGCAAGGAGGTGAAGAAGGGACTGGACAACCTCTACAAGAAGGTGGACAAACATCTGTGCGAAGAGGAGAGTCTTCTGCAGGTAAAACACATAGACAAGTGGTCTTCAATGTTTTTCAGGCCAAGAATCCCTTTGCTGAGAGAGAAATTAAGCTATGTAATAGAACCATATTTAGCTAATTGTCTCATCAATGTCTGTTGACCGTTGAGAGATTTGAGACTAGCTTGGAAGTATTCCACTGTTTTAGGGGTACCTTCCAAGTGATGCTGCAACTTTGATGGCTCCATATATTTGTCTGACAGCACTATCATCAAATTAAATGTGTTTTATTTGTTTGCACAATATCTAATAATAATATATTGGATTCATATTAAAGTGTATTTTCAGACATTTAAATAAAATACATTTCATTTGGCTGCCCCCTGTAGTAACTCTGAAGACCCCCTAGGGGTCCCGAACCCCCTGATGAGCATATTTTTTACCACTTAAGCCCTACTTTATAGCCCTACTGTATGTCATTAAAAAATACTGGGTTGATATACTTTTTTTTAAGAAAACTAATTGAGAACTTGTATTTGTTTTTTAACTGCACCAGGTGGTATGGCATTCCATGCAGGATGAGTTCATTCGTCAGTACAAGCACTTTGAAGACTTGATTGGCCGTTGTTATCCTGGATTTGAAATCACTATGGACTTCACCATTCAAGACATGCTGGAGTACTTCTCCAGCATAGCCCAGTCTCATTAGGCTGGCTGCTTGTACCATAGCACGTTGTTACTGTTTGCATCTACTTGAAGATACACTACTCACAAACATTTCTGCATTGCTTTCAGCTCATTGGCAGTTAGGTGGGGGGTGTACCATAGATTAAAAAATATGGACGAAGGGAAAGTGAAGTCAGCCATTGGTTTCTACAGACCTGTTTTGAAGCCACCTTTTCTGCCAATTCAAATCCACCTTTTCTGCTAATTCAAATCCAGTATCTTGGAATTTCCGGTCTGAAAAAGCAACCGGAAACGAATGCTATTGGCTGGAAGGGCAGCGAGGGCAGGTCTTCACTCGGTTGAAGAGCCAGTTGAAGCATACCCTACTACCCTACTACTACTGTAATAAAAATCAAGTGTAAAGTCTGGTCAAATCCCCATTATAATCAATGGCGTGGTAATTATTCTGCAGCCAGCAGGGAGGAAATAGCGATTAGCAATTCTTGCCATTAATAAGAACTACGTGCTGAAATTCAGCTGAGCTTCCATGCCACCTGATCTGTACATCATTTAAGCCTACTTGTTTTTTTTCTCAAATGATTCAGCACCTGTTCAATGTGCATTTCTCCTGATATCATTGTTCTGTAAGTGTATGCCAAATGTAAATATTAAATTTGTTCAGTTGTCAACCCATTTATTAGTATTTTCTTTTCTTTTCTTTTATTCTTGAACTGGATTATTGACCTAATAGAACCCTGCCCACACGGAGGATGCTGGGTCGCAAAACAGGCTACCCCCAAGCTCTAGGATGTTTGACATTTCCATGGTGATGGGAGTGAAAGACTGTGCTACAGTGGATTTGGTGACTTATAGAATTACCTGAACCCAGAGGTCGCTGTCGACTCACGCTTCATCGGTATTCCTTGCAGAACCACATGTACATGTCATGATGTGTGACATGTGGTTCTACAGTTAACTAATCACTACCAGCACATAGCTATATCTTAATTACTTTAAATTAAAAGGGAGTCTTCCACAGACAAGTTATTAATTCGTCTACTGCAGTCACATAATTCGACAGGAAACAGAGGTGGGTGTAACACGACATCGTCGGCGCTTTTTTCAAACCATATTTCCGCGACGACGTGACGTTCTCCACATTATTAGTTAATTTAAAAGTTATTTACATGTCGGGGCGACAACGCAGCAACACACAACAGCTGCTAATGAATTCCACTGGTAGTTGGGTTGGTTACCGGTGATGTAGTAGCGTACTAACTGTCGTCCATTGCTCGAACCAGCTGCAGTCAAATCAGGACGCCTCGTAAAGAAAGGTAACTAAGGAAGGGGGTCATTTTGCTTCGTGGACATGGAGGAGGCAGCCGACCTGCTTGTTGGTTATTGTTTAACCTCAGTTGCTACGTTACCTCGTAGTTTCTAATGTCAACTAATCATAATGTCACTTGCTACAGAGCTCTGTGTAGCTAGCCGTAGCTAATGCACTGTTGTGTAGGACAGGCTACCACTGCTTGGCAAGCAGCCAACAAACAAGCATCAAGTAACTGTCACGGGTTAGTTATAGCTTTTTACGTACATGGATGAAGGTGGTGTAAGTGATATTTGTTTTGTTAAATCAGAAGCAATCTTTATTGTCACATCACATTACAAGTATGGTGGGTGAAATTCTTAGTTGTGCAGGCTCATCATTGCAGTTAAAAGATCTTTTTAATCGCATAAAGAGAGAGGAGAGATAAAAGTCATGAATGTACATGAATAAATGGAGTCACTTTAAAACACATTTCTGTTCAGTCTGTGCAATGTCACCAGACTTCGCTCTTGTTCAGCAGTCTAATTGCTGCTAGGTAAAAACCGTTCAAGAGTCTGGTGGTATCTAATATCTAAATATCTATCTCTATTTTCTTTCTGATTGATAGTAGCTAAGCATTACTTGTGTTTGTTAAGTAACAGGGGTCTCCCCATCTCCTGTTCTTTAGTAAACAAAATACATTTCAGGTTAGGATACCAAATGTTATGATCCAATCAGGTCAGGAGAACTCATACAGGATATAGGTTGAATAAGTTAAATTAATTGGATGTGATGACACAAAAATGAGCAGACAAAATTGGAACTGGAACACTATTAAATTGAAGTTGTTAAAAGTTGTTAAAAGTACTCTCAACCTGATTGGATGAAATTTGCAAACCACCTGAAAATGTGTTTTATGTACAACTTCTTGTACTCTGTCATATACTATACCCTGTAATTGAACAAACACATTGAATTGTTATTACTACCTGAATATAGCTGTTTTAACATTTTTACAAAATAACTTTGTTTGAACCAAAACAAAATATTCCTTACACCAGTGGTTCTCAACCAGATTTTGGGGTTTCCCCACAAGTCTGTCAAATTGTCAAATAATGTAAGAAAGAGGCACGAATTGTGAAAATAGACGTTGTGAGCTTGTAGAGCTGCTATTTTCACTATTTATCTGTGGAACTGAGTCAAACTCAATTTAATGCCTCAACTCCTACAATTCCAAGCGCTTATCAGGGTGGGGGGTCCCCAGTTCAAATATAATTATTTTGGAGGGTCCCGGCCTGAAAAGGTTGAGAACCACTGCCTTACAATAATGATATTCCAAGTACTGATATTCAAATATGGTTGTGAGTTGTTTATAATGGTTCTAACTATATACACGGTGTCAGGTTGTAAGCAATAAGCATCATGAGCACCAACGTGGAGAGGAAGTTCCTCAGTCTGAGGAAACGTCTGGATCAGTTTGGCTACAGACAACCACTGGGGATTGAGAGCCTGCCACTGGTGGACAAATTGTTCAGGTGACTGTTCAATAACCGTTTACCGTTCTAGAAGGTTTCCTGTACAATTAATATTCAATATTCTTTAATAATCTTTATAATTCAGTACTTGTTCAGTACAATACTGTGAATTGAGAGCCTGCCACTGTTGGACGAACTGTTCAGGTGAGGTGACAATACTGTCAACACACTCAGTGGTGGGAGAAGTACTCTGAGTTCTTGACTTGAGTAATAGTAGCAATGCCACAAATAATTTGTGTTACAAGTAAAAGGCCTGTATTCAATATTTGACTTGAGTAAAAGTACAAAAGTATTGGCATCAAAATATACTTTTAAGTGCCAATGTAAAATACTCATTTATATGAATGGCCCATTTCAAAATTACTCTCAAAATCGTTCCAAATTTGCCAAACGTTTTTTGGAAATTGCAGATTTACAAGTTTGTGAACTTGTAGATGGACTATTTTCAAATTGACCAATCATGAAATAGGGCTTAATTGGTTAATGTACGTTCTATAATAATCTAAATCTGCTAAGTAACTACTAGTAACTAAGGTTTTCAAATAATTATAGTGGTGTATAGAGATGTATTGGAGTAGAAATATAAAGCATTGAAAAATTGACTAAAGTAAAAGTACCTCAAAATTGCAATAAAATACGGTACTTGAGTAAATGTACTTAATTACCTCCCACCACTTCTACACATGTTATCGACCCCTGTCAAAGTAGTTTCATTGTTCATTTTAATCTCCTGGCTCCATTACAGTGACCTGATCTATACGACGGAGAACTTCCGCAAAGCCAAACTGTCAGCGGGGAAGACGGAGAAGGACAGCCGGAACGTTGATGCACTGCTGGAGCCATACAAGACGGACAACGCCCGGCTGGTCAGAGAGAACAATGAGCTCCACCAGGGCCTTCTTAAGCTGATGGAGGAGAAGGAACGGGTCACCAGAGGTACGAGATGGTACAGCGGCCAGTAGGTCTGTCACAATTGTTACACAATCGCCTGATAGCAATTATTTCACATAATCGCAAGTATTTTATCGTCCTTATAGTTTCCATGTTGATTTTTTTCCCATAGCGGAGATAGCAGATCGTCAAGCTCACAAGCGTTATGAGCTTGTAGATCGGCTATTTCCACTACTTAAATTTTCTTTGAAAATAGTAAGTATACAATTATTAAATATAGTCTATTTTGGTCATAGCACATTTTTTCTATTTTGATTATTGGTACTGGTCCACCCTCGCCTCCGAAATACTGCTAGAGAATCACAATCAGCTTTATTGTCACAACACAGGTTTACAAGAGGGTGAATTTTTTTTTCGCACACACTCCATCGTTTTCAGGAAAGAAGAATAGAGAGACGAAGAACAAGGGAAACGGAATAGAAGCAGGTCAGATGTTTCTAAAGTTGTTAGTACTGTAGAGTGGAGAAAAATAAATATACGGTACATACAGGTATATACCAGATATTTGTGAGAAAGGCAATGTATGAGACTGTGGCCGGACCACACACCACTTCTCGTATAACTCCACGAGGGAGGGAAGCTCACCTTCCACAATGCGCTGGACCGTCTGCACCACCCTGTAGGGCTTTACATTTGAGGGTGGTGTAGTTCCCATACCAGGAGGTGACACAGCCGGACAGCAGATTCCCCAGCCTTGACATGTTTGTCTCTTTTCAGAGCTCAAGGCCTACGTTCGGAAACTGGACCATGATTCCTCTGACCTCAAGTTCCTAAATAATCAGTATGTGCATAAAGTCCGCTGCCTGGAGAAGGACAGCAAGACAAAATCGGAACGCATCCAACAGCTCCAGGAGAAAAATATGCAAGCTGTGATTGCAACACCAGGTACTTGAATCCTTAACTAACTACAAAAACACCACAAATGAATTGTTTATATCACCTAATATGTTAAATATCACCCTTAGGGGTGCCAGAGGTTTATTAAAAAAATGTACGTTGAGTGCCTGGATTTTTAACCATTTTTTAACCTTTTTCAAGTAGTCACAAAATATTTTCAGTGATCACCGTCCTCACGGTGATCCCCTCATTACACACATAGAGGTCTCGTACAATCGGGGGGAAAAAAATAGAAACATTCGGTAATCCGTTCCATAGTTGCAGCCAGTTGAAAATAGTCAAAAATGCATTGTAAAAAAAAAAAGTACACAGGAGCAGAGATACAGGCTTTTGAAGTCATAAGTTAACCAGGAAGTGGATTCAAGTCTAAATCTTCGAAAAATGATATCTCCTGGTGCTGTGAAGGAAAAAATTTTTTTTTTAAAAAGATTTATTTTTATTTTTTTCCAAAAAACGTATATATACGGTTTTGGCACTCCATGATTGTATTTCCAAAACCGTATATATCCCAATGTGTTAAGTGCATTTTAAGCTTTGCAGAATATTTTTTTATTTTTAGCAGCGAAGGCCTTCCTCTCAGCTGTCCAGCTATCTGTCCCTATTACGAAAAAACACAAAGCAAAGACTCCCCCAAGGCTAGTATAGAGCCTTGGGGGACTCCAGTGTCGTCTTTAAAGAAACGGTTGACCATTTGTACTTTCTGCTTGCTTTGACAGGTGGGAAAAAGCACAGCATTGCTTTCAGACGTCAGAGGATGCAGATTGACGGGCTTGTACCCCCCTCTGAAAACTCTGCGTACCCCGTGACGCAGCCTGATGACCCGTACATAGCTGACCTGCTGCAGCTGGCCGACGGAAGGTTTGCTCTCGTTTCATCCTATCTATCCTTGAGAGCAGTTGCACCCCTACACACGATGGCTGTTTAAACGTGCATCTTTCTTTTTTACACTTTACATTACACGATCACTGCCTCACTTCACTGTGAACTTCATTTGTAGGATTCAGGAGCTGCAGGACGACATCATCAAAGTGAAGCTAGATGTGGAAAGAGCTGAGGAATGTGTCAAACACTTAAACACTCAGGTAAAGAAACTGACACACTACTGATAACGGTGGTTTCCAACCTTATGACCCCCCCCATGCCGCACGCCTTATACTTGTATGACTTAAGCCCTTTACTTGTATGACAAATAGCTGATCTACAAGCTACGTGCTTGCAGATCTACAAGCACATTGTAAGCTTGTAGATCTGCTATTTTTTGGGATCTTTGGTGCCCCCCAAAGGTGGGGCCGGACCCCAGGTTGCGAAACACTGATTTAGAAACATGTCACATTGCTAAATGTGTTTGTTAAAAGTTATGGTGTATGTTGCGTTAGGTGGAGGAACGCGACAAAGAGATTGATCGCCTCAATCGGGCGCTTGACGGAGGGCGTCCTCATGATGTCATCTCCCTGGAGGCTCAAACCGTCAGCAATGAGAAGCTGATTGCCCACCTCAATCTTCAGGTGAGTGTACCAGTGCCACTTATATGGACTAGAGAGCCGGATCCATGATAGATCCGATCCTGATTTTGGAGAATCCTAGACCACCGATATTTTGACAGATATTTTGAGAAAAAAAGGGAAAACATTTGCAAAATCTTAAACTCAATTTGAAAAGATTGATTTAGATTTGATTACATTTAAACATTTATCTTATATAAGCAAACAAATAAATAGAAAGAAAAATAACTTAGATGAATATATATGATACAATTAAAGCTGCACTTTCCTCTTCTACCCCATATTTGAACCCGGTTTCCTGCTCAAGTGCTGACATTTTTAACATTAAGCTAAATAGAGCCTGCCTTCTTGCTCAGGGGATAAATTGAATCTTGACCATCAGGTCAGATCCTGTGTAGGTGAGACATGACCTTTGACATGATCTAAATGTCAGAAGAAAAGGGACACAAAATAAACCACCCCAATTGTATTGTTATATATATGTCATATTGTATTAATAATCTACCATACAGATTGGACAATTATATTTGATTATTTAAAAACAAGTTACAAGTTAGTTGCTTTAAGAAACAAGTAAACATAAAAATACACACATAAACTGAACTTAATTTTATTTAACCACTTAGCCCCATTCAAAGAATTATAAAAATAGCCGATCTATAAGCTCACAACACGTTTTGCAGCTACTTTTTCTCCCCCATTTGGTTCTATTTGTACCCTCTCAGAGTTATGGGGGTCCGTGGAGTAATGCGTAGTAAAACTGGTGGGGGTCCTTAAAATGAATGGGTTTGGGATCCACTGCCCAAGATAACTGTTGCTTTTGGTTCCACAGATAGAGTACCTGCAAGAGGCCAACAGGACACTGGAGAAGCAGGTAGAGGGGCTGCTGAAGAAGAAAAAGGACGCCTCCAGCGAGGTGGCCGATCTGTCGGTGAAGAACCAGGAGCTGTGTGAGGAGCTCACCCACATAGACCACCTGGCCAAGCAGATGGAGATAGACCGCGAGCGGGTGCTGGAGACCGCCGACGTGGAGCTGCTGGAAGCTAGGGTGGGTGAGAAAGTTGGACATTGTTGGGGGTGGGAGGGGTTAACCACTTAAACCCTATAGTAGTTCAGTGGTTCTCAAACGTTTTATGTCAAGGACACCCAAATGTATGTAATTGGCCGCAGACAACCATCTGAAAATATCTGGAGCCAGGGACCCCCATACAATATTTATACTTTTAAAAAGTTTCAAAAATATTCCAAATTTGTGAAATTCGTTTCAAGATTTGGGGAAAATAGCCAATGTATATGGGTTTAAAAATGTTGATGCTATAAACCAATTTTTATGGGAACCCCTTCAAGGACACCTGGGGGTCCCCTGGTCCCACTTTAAGAGCCACTGACTTCTGCCTGTTATGCCCAGAATAGCGAGGGTTCATGTGGTTAAATTGGTGTCCTTCATTTATGTGGAGGAGAGCATAAGGAGCATGTTTGTAATGTCGGTACACAAAATGTTGAAAGACACTGAAGTCATCAGAATGGAAAACTAGTTATAATAATTGAATTGCTTTTGTTTTCTCATCAGAAAGAAATTCAGAGGCTACGGCAAGCTCCTGAGGACTTGGAGGACATTATCGCTAAATTACGACGGGTAGGTGTATCCTCATGGCATATCAGTGAATTTCAGCTAGGGATGTAAAAGTTTGGAAATTGGACATTTCCTAGCCGTGAAAGTGACGAGTTCTAAATGGACCTGAATTCAGCTTAAGTCAAATCCAAACATGGAAACTCTCCCAGGCTGAGGCAGGTCTGTTGTGTCCGTGTGAGCCAGTTGTACGTAACTCGTGCGTGCTTCTTTCCCTCCTCAGGAGCAGTCTGAGGGGGATTATGAAAAGGACCGTCTCAGGGACCAGCTGGCACAGGTCAAGGAGCAGGAGGAGAAAATGGAGGGATTGATGAATTTCCTGGAGGAGGAGAAGAGGAGGCTACAGGACAAAGTGGAGAAAATGACAGCAGCTGGTGAGCACTGCCCCCTGCTGTGGACCTGAGTGGTCGAATGTTATTAACTTGTACTCATTTGAAAATGCCAACAACACAGCTGTTCACTGTGCCTGGCAGACTCGTTTTTAAAGAACCACTCCCCCCCTCATTTTCAATTTATCTTCAAATAATTGGTCTTCACTAATGCTCATTATAAGATGGCACCATTTCTGTCTACTCTCTGTGTCTCAGAGGAGGGCTATGGACAGTTCAGAAACCTGCTTAGTACTTCCAGTGACATCATTGGTAGACGGGTTTGGTCATTTCAAACAAGATTTTCTGGCTCAAATATAAAAAGAATTGATGAAACATTGATGAATTTGATAAAATGCCCCCAGACCTGAGACAGTTTCCATGGTGAATAAATACATTTCTGACAGGCTGCTGTTCTCCCAGACAGAGAACTGGTCCTGGAGTTAGAAGCCATGCGGGTTAAATATGGCGTGTGTGGGAAAGAGCGCTCCCCGTCCCGCCTGGATGCCTTCGTCCGGAGCCTGGAAGAGGAGAGGGATTACTACCGCCACGAGGCTGACCGCTACAAGAGGGCCAGAGGAGCAGGTGGTCTGGATGGCAGCCCCACCCGCACTCCAACCAGGGGCAGGAGTCCCAGGGCAAGGGTAAGCAATATCGATAATTTATTTGAATAAAAGATAATTTGGAGGTGACTATTTTCGTTTATTTGTTGTGCAACAGGTGTACACATTGAGGGCTTCAGTGGTTAATCATACTAATAGATTTAGTTGATCACTAAGAAAATAATTGATCGTTGCTGCCCTACACTGTTTTACACCAGTGTGTTAGCATGAAAACTGTAGCTGTATTTCTGCCTTTCACCACTAGATGGGCTGCTTGGCCTCCTTAATAGTTCAATGTGTGCATTGCTCTCAGTTTTGTTGTTGACATAGTATTTCATCTTAAAGTCAAATCCTTCCCTGCCTGGAGCAAGTGTATATGTTAATTTTGTAATTATCAAATTAATTACATTGACAGTTTACAGTTAAAGGTGCATGAAACACGAGGCTTTACAGTTCAGGTTAAAAAAAACTACAGATTAAAAAAACATGGCAGCCTAGTAAGCAATGCAGTTGCATCTCATCAAATGAATAGTGGGTGTGTTAGATTTATGTATGCCCAAAGCCATGGGTGTACCAATGTGAAAGCACATACAGTAGGTACACCCAATTCTAACACACCCATTATTAATTGCATTAGCTACAGCTGTGTTGCTTACGTCACAGTATACTATAGGGTCATGTTTTTACTGTACTGCTGTACTGTAGTCATTAACCTGAAACTGGAAAACAGACTACAAAATCAGCCAAAGGTTTCATATCCCTTAAATCACTGAAGCCCTATATACTTTTTTCAAACGAAGAATAGATGAAATAGCAGATCTATTAAAGCCTACTGAGCTTAAGCTTACTGAGCACTATAACTATAACTTTAAAAATATAGGTTTAAAATGTGTGTGTCTAAGTCAAGTGGATGTTGTTCACACCACAACTATAAGAAAGACCGATATCAGTTATAGTGCTCAGTGTGAACAGCCCTGAATAGCTCACAATGCAGTGACATGTTGTAGTCTTGTAAATATGCTATTTTTGCTTTTATTATCATTTTATTTATGTATTATTGCCTATAATGACATGACCTAAATATGGACACCAGGTTG
Source organism: Gymnoscopelus microlampas (assembly GCF_963454915.1). Lineage (NCBI taxonomy): Eukaryota > Metazoa > Chordata > Actinopteri > Myctophiformes > Myctophidae > Gymnoscopelus > Gymnoscopelus microlampas. The sequence continues at coordinate 25,847,084 of NC_139946.1, forward strand.
AAAGCGATTAATAATTATCGTATGCCATTATCAAATGCTGTGACAGTCTTAGTAAGCATGGCCAATACTGGACTAAACTTGGTGTTAAAGGCCACTGGACATGCATGTAGAAGCATGGAACAGTTGGGGAATGCAATGCATTCAAGTCACTGAACCCGTAAGTGCTGCCAATGAGCAGGTTGGTGCCTTGCATGGTTTCCTCCGCCGTTGGTGTGTGAATGTAAAGCGCTTTGGAGGAAGGCGCTATATAAATGCAGTCCATTTACCAATTTGTTTCCAGGGGGACACGGTGGAGAAAGAACTGGCTCGCGTGGTGAGGGAACGAGATGAGCTGAGGGCCGCTCTGCTGAGCTTTGAGAAACAAATGGAGGACATCCAGACCAACGCGAGGACCCTCACCGCTGAGAGAGACCAGCTGAGGGCACAGCACACACACGTACGTCTGACATGTTTACACTTTACGTACAATTACTTTGTTTACCATTTGCGTGGATCTATTCAGTTAGGGCCAGGCAATATATTGTTTCAAAACTGTTGATGTATGTCAGTGAACCATAATATTCTTCAAAGGCCACTCGACTTGCATACAGAAAAGACATGCATGCAAATGAAAAAATGCATGCGGAAGAAGAAAGAAAAGAACATTTCCCTGTAGTCATATTATGACAAATTCAACATGGGAAATGTTCTTTCCTTTCCTTCAACGGTCTAAATCTACTCTCAGCCTCTTGGTCGCTTGTTAATCACAAGTTTGATTTCAGAAAATTAAGATGAAGAGTAAAGCATGGAGATGCATTGCTGAAGCATGCAATCTCATATGATACTATATGGACACATTAAATATGGAAAATGGGTCCCTAAATGTGTGTGTGTGTGTGTGTGTGTGTGTGTGTAGATGCAAGATGAGCTGACACAGGCCCGTAACTCTGCAGAGGATGACGCGGCGGGGTTGAAGGATGAGAGGGAACAGGCGGACAGGGAGCTGCAGCAGGTGACCTCGGAGAGAGACGCTCTCAGGGAACACTTAAAGGTCTCTAGATATCTCCACAGTACCCCTCTCTCACCTTCCACCCAGGCTTGGCCCTTCCATCCTCCATTTACAACATCTACTGCTAACATTCCTACTAATGACCAGCTCTGTGATTGTTCATGGTGGCACAGTGTAGTCTATTAACCCTGTGGTTTTTAATTTCAAGGAATCCCAATTTGGCCACGCATCCCCATAACTTTCTCTGAGACTGTATAAATGTACACTGTCGGTTACAGACCTGAAAGGGTCCATTTGGTTCCTAACTATCAGTGAGTTAGCTGGTAGAGAATGAAGATCGGCTATTTAGGGTTCTCAGGACCCCACTTTGAGAACCACTGGATTAACCGCATGAACCCTAGCTTCCCAATTCTGGGTATATCATAGTAGGCGAAAATGTGTCCAAAGCGGCCGATCTAAAACAGCATTATTTGCTCAAGGATAGGGCTTCAACTATCGATTACTTTCTTAGCGATTATTCTATTACCATTACGCCATTTCGATTTAATCGGTTAATTGAGAAGCACACTTTTTGGATGAGAAAAGTACAGTACCTGTATATATCAATGAATCAACACCCCAAAATTCAAATATACATATTTTTTTGTCTAAATTGATTAGCCTGATTAACCACTTATGGCCTATTTTATACTTTGTTGTACAATGGTGCAAAAATACAGAAAATAGCCGATCTACAAAGTCACAACATGCAGCATGCTGTGAGCTTTTAGATCTGCTCTTATGACTATTTTGATTATAAACTATTTTTTTTCCATAATTGATTAAATCGATTAGTTTGATTAACTGTTGCACCCCTATTCAAGAACTCAATTGATTGGGATTCAAATTGTTCTGGTCTCACTCTGCCTTGGTCTTGGTCTTCTTGACCAACCCTCCTTCTGTCATCATTTATGTCACTGAAAAGCTAATGTTGTGAACTGGCATTGAACTACTTATTTGATTTGTTCTCTTTATGCCACAGTATTGACGTGCTTCTTATTTTTCAAGTAAGGTGTCTTCTGTCTTGACTTGGAATCCACCTTGACATGCTTTGAGCCCTAATTAGTTTCTTCTGGATTGTTAATATTTTAGACCGTTTTACATGATATCCATTCCACACCGTACAGTATTCTTTAGTTTTCCATCAGTCTTTCTGTATATTAAATGTTGGGTACATGTTTGGCTTTTTAAGGACTCCATTGAAGGAAATGCTGAAAGCAAAGAACTGGAAGAAACGGTCAGATCACTGTCTGAAGACATAAAGAAGGTTGGTGATGAAATATAGAACTGCGTTCGCTTCCAGCGTTCGCGCGTCTTACTTGTGTTACACTACTTTAATCTGTTTTGTTGCTTCATTAAAGTTCACAGTTCATGTACGAAAGTAGAGTGACTAGTTTTGGGACGAAGTTGTTTAGTGCAGTGGTTCTCAACCTTTTCAGGCCGTGACCCCCAAAAAATCATATTTGACCTGGGGACCCCCCACCCTGGTAAGCATTTGGAATGTAGGTGTTGAGGCATTCAATTTATTTTGACTTATAGTACAGTTTGTTGATTACTTTTGATGCAGTTATTTCAATCTTTTTCTTTCTTTCTTTCTTTCTTTTTTTAGGTATTAAAAAGGTCTTAAAAGTCTTGAAATTGTCAGTTCACTGTCATCTGGGGACCCCCCCCCCCCCCAATTGTCAGTTCACTGTCATCTGGGGACCCCCCCCCCCCCCCCCCAAAAAAAAATAAAATCATGTGGGGCCTCCCTGGGGTTCCTGACCCACAGGTTTAGAACCACTGGTTTAGAACCACTGGTTTAGTGCAGAGCAAAAACAGAATGGGGCCTAGTATAGAGCCCTGAGGGGGGGGGGGGGGGGGGGGGGGTCAGGTCAACTAAGTATATAGGGTTTAATGGTTAAATAGTTTTAATAACAGCATAGTTACACTAGACTTAACCTGTTTTTGTTCTTCACCCAGGCCAATGAGATCATTAAGAAGCTTCTTGGAGAGAATAAAGAATTGGCCCGCAAAAACAAGTTGAAAAACGCGGTCAGTGTGTCACAAGAGAAGGTGCTCCAGGAGACAGAGGAGACACTGAAGGCCCGCTCCAGTGCCCTGGCCCACAGTGCCGAGGAGATGGCCCAGCAGAGGGCCGAGTCCAACGCCCTGAGGTCTGTATTCACCAGTGGTGGAAAAACTACTCAAATGTTTTACTTAACCCATGAAGACCTGAAGCCGATTCTACATGTCTCCTAAATCCCAACAGTATTCTGAAAAACGTATGTTTCTATATCAGCGGTTCTCAAACCTTTTCATGCCAAGGACCCCCAAAATGATATGTATTTGGCCGCCAACCCACATCTCAAAATATTTTGTTCCAGGGACCCCCATGAAGCAAAGAATAGAGTTAAAAATGTTCGCTTTAAACAATATATTTTCAAAGAAAGTAGAGTAAAAATAATTTTATAATTTTTGAATAGCCCAAAGTGTAAAATAATGCTTTTTAGCTCAAATCTAAAGATGACACAGTTCCAGGTCTTAATGGGTTCAGTAAAAGTATCAATACTTCAATGGCGAAGTACTATGTTACAAGTAAATGTCCGGAATTAAAAATGTACTTGAGTAAAAGTGCAAAAGAATTGGTGTCAAAATGTACTTAAAGTACCAAAAGTAAAAGTACTAAAGTGTTTGAAAATATCAGATCTACAACATGTCGCGATGCGACGCGTTGTGAGCTTGTATAAAATAGGGCGAAAGTGGTTAATGTATGTTTTATAATGTAATCATTTATATCTGCAAAGTAACTACAGTAGTTGCTAAAAAGTTTCAAATAATTGTAGTGGAGTAAAAGTACAAAATTTGCCTCTGAGATGTACAGTAGTGGAGTAAAAGTATAGACAATTGGAAATACTCCACTAAAGTAAAAGTACCTCAAGATTGTACTTAAGTACGGTACTTGAGTAAATGTACTTAGTTACTTTACACCACTGGTATTCACTGAGGAAAGGCTGCCGTTGGCGTGTGTAGAAAGAGAAGGAAATGTTTAGCTGATCATTACATGAAGTCTTCTTTTGGCTGTATCTGGGCATTAGTTTAAAGATGGGTCAGGTTTAGGCATGGGATAGTTGGGGTTCAGGTCTGAGTGAGCGGTTAGCCAATGTCATAGTCGCTTAGTGATTTAAACCTGGTTGATTGTGGAATGACACATTTGTGAAGTGTTTCGTGTCTTTTATTTCGGTGTGGTTTTGAGCTGCGTTTGTTGCGAAGTGGAAAAGCAAAGTAGGGCACTCACAATGTTTTTTTTAAATAAATATTCATTTTATGAAAATGTTATGTAAAAAGTATTGATTGTGACTAAATAGCTGCATCGGATCCATTGGAACGCAGGTTCTGTTTTTTCCATCTCCTCAAAAGTAATGGTATTGGACATGCAAGGTTTCCAGCCGACAGCGCCGACATGTTTAACGCACCATCGGGTGGAGATGTCAGCTGCCAACGTTTCATGCGTGCTGATGATGATAATGATGATGATGATGGTGTGTTTTCAGGCTGCTCCAGGAGCAGATGGAGCGCTCACTGTGTGACATCCAACACAGACTGTCTGTGAAGAGCAGTGAGCTGCAGGCGGCCTGCCAGCAGATCCACAAACTGGAAGAGAGAATAGGTGAGGGTTTACACACTTTACTCACTAACAAAGTACATTTACTTACTTACTGTGCTGTACTTAACCTGTACATAACCCATTAAGACCTCAGGCCGATTCTATAAATGCCCTCTAAACCAGTAGTTCTCACACTTTCAAGATTTAAAAGAAATGGTAGATGTACAAGCTTGCAGTTGCTTTCTGGGTTTTAATGGGTTTAAGTACATTTTCTGGAAGAGAGAATAGGTGAACATATGCAGTTAACAACGTAAGCCTCATTTTTTTTAATGGCTAATGTGACGCATTGAGCTTGTAGCTCTGCTGAATAAAAAATAGATTTTTTATCTTGTTTATTTGTACATTTCTTAATTTCAATACAACAATGCATTGATATTAAAAAATACTTTGTAATTTGTACTTTTGAAAAGCATATACTTTGAACTCTTAACAACAGTATTTACTTTAAAATAAGTACTTCCACTGAAGTACAAATTTGACAGAGCAACATTCACTTTTAGTTGAATAATATTTGACTGTCAGTATCTATTCTTATGACTCAAGCCCTGGGGTTGAGTGCTTTCATCCACCACTGCTAGTGGTGGACAATCAATTTAAAGCAATTAGTTTGATTTATCTGTTGCACCCCTATTTGTGATGTGTCCGCCAGGCGAGCTGAGTGTCCAGGGCTCTGAGCACAAGGAGAAGGTGTCCAGCCTGCAGAGGTCCATCGTGGCCCTGGACAAGGAGAAGGACACCCTCCAGGATGAGGTGGACCACAAGACTGAGAGGCTGGTGGAGCTCCAGCAGGAATTGGACAAGAAGGTAACCGTCTCCACCGCCACCTCAATGACAGCCTCAACAGGTCCTCTTTATAAAACCCACCTACAGATTTAACCACTTTCCGTTTGGAAATGTTAAAAGAATAGCTCAAATATGTTTTGCTACTTTTGCGCAGCACTCACGACGAAGTAGAGCATTAATTTAGCTTTTCCATCCTTTGGTCTTAGTGAATAAATGAAGAACAACTTGTGGATGACTTGTTGTGCTTTCATAAGGATTTGCATACAATTCTTTTTTTTTTTTCATTCCCTCTAGGAAAATACCCTCGAAGAAGTCAGAATCACAGTCAGAAACTTGGATAACTCTCTAGAGTAAGTATGTGGGGCTTTTGGGGTGCATGAGAAATTTCTGTAAATGAGAATGATTGATTGCAGAATAAGAGAAAAGCCATCCCATGCATCACCATGAGGGATGTTTACAGAAACCTTTTCTGCCATCTTAAAGGGATGCTATCGTGATACCTTTTGAATATTGTTCTAAAACATAAATTATCATTTTTACAGAGTATGTGTATGCTATTTTTATGCTATGTCGATGAATTTAATACAATCGTCTGCATTGTGATTACAAACTACTCTTGACCTGTTCATAACACTGAGCATCCTTCTGTGAGTCGATGAAACACCACCGACTTCGTACTGAAAACTTTTACTCCAGTGATGTTAAATCTGTAAAATGTGGAAGCTAAAACCCTTATTGTTTTGCCACTACCCTTGGTGGCTGTGGCATTGTGCTGGTTCCCTCCCTGTGTTTTATGGCAAAATAGAAAAAAAGAAAAAAAACATGGATTGGGTTGATATAATGGCAGATTGGTGGCCGTACAACATATGGGCACACCAGACCAAGTGCTTGCCAGAGAAATGCATCATGTATAGAAAGTTAGAAACACAGAAGAAGAAGCAACTTGCAACAGACAAACGTGATAGTGTCCCTCTTGCTAAATTTACAGCCTGACTAACAACTTTTTGTTTGCTTGTGACGATGTTACGTATTAACCTGGCAGTCAGCTGAAGGGGACTCTGAGCAGCCGTGACAGGGAGGTTGGCAGTCTGAGGCGACAGCTGGACACAGCTCAGGAGGAGCTGACCCGTCTCACCAGAGACCGAGACGTTGCACGCACAGAGAACCGGCGGCTGCAAGATGACCTGGCTACCATGACCAGAGAGAACCAAGTATGTAGAGTACAGGAGATGTGACTAATAACACATTTGACACATTCAGTTTCTTTGCATGACAACAGCGGTGTCATGCAAAAATAGTGAAAATAGAAGAGCTCGGCTATTTTCACTATTTAGATTTTTTTTAACTTACTTTTAGGAAGATTTTCGCCTATGATGACATGCCCAAAATATGGATCGCTTACTTTATGAAATTATGGACAATTATTTTTATTATTACTTTGATTAACTGTTGCACCCTACTTTACTGGTGGTGATGGGTTAAACATCAACTACAAAGTTGCCATGTGTTGTGCGGTGCGTTCCAGGCAGTACATGCAGAGATGGACGAGGCCTTGCATGAGAAGGATGAGCTGAAGGCGAGGGTTCATTCCTACATCATTGAAGTGGCCCGAGTAGAGAAGCTGATGGCTGTCAAGGCAAGACAATATTCAACCTAACTTTTGGAATCTGTCAATTTCTGATTTTAGTTCCTATCTGATAATGCATCATCATTATACATCTGGAATCACTTTCAGCAAATTGCATCTAACCAGTGTCTGTTGCCCTGAAATTGAACATACTAATTGCAGGTAAAGATGTTTTTGGGTTGCATTGCTTCTTTAAAAAAAGAGAAAGTAGTGTTTGTTCACTAACAGAGGTCTCCCCATCGCTCCAGCTCTTTAACTTATTGAGTGCCAGAATTGATTAATTATAATGCTGCCAATGCCAGCGTTTTTGAGCATTTTTACTAACCTTTCAAGAGCCACAGAATATTTCACTCCAGGATGATCGACACACCGAGTGTCGCAAAATACGGAGTTGAGTCTCTGCTTCCATCGGGGGGAAAAAGCGTGTCACCGCGACCCTCCGTTCTTTAGTTATTTGCTGTTGAATATAGCTTGTTCTCGGCAAAAACGCAGAAAATAACAAGAAAGCAGAGAAAAAAATATTTTTCTAAACATTTTTCTTTAACATTAGACCGGATGGGCTGGGTTTTTTGTGATCACATTACTGTATTTCCGGGTATAGACGCCTTAACAGGCAACGTCACACTGATAAAGAACCAGTATGCGCGCGCAGGCCGGCACCAAATAAACCCAACCACCAAATAAGATGTATGATTGCTATGCGAATATATTTGAACAAAACAATATAATCAGGGGTGCACATAACTTTTTAGGTCTGGTACGCAGAAGAGCACCTGGAGATGTGACTTGGTGCGCATGGTCCCGTCCCGTTTTGTCAACGGGGGGGGGGGGAAAGGACGCTCTGCTTCTAAATTCCGCCGATTTTCACCGTTTTTTTTTCTCACGCTGTTAGGTAAAGCCCCCAAGGTTGGTGCCCTGTGCTGCTGCGCTGATTTTATCCGCCAGATTGGGACGTTCACGGCATATTTTGCACCATTACGGTGCGTTCATCATCGGTGACGAGTGCCTCTAACAGCCGCTGCTGGCTGCGTGCACGCAGCGAGGCAATGCGAGGCGATGCGAGGCGACGCGAGTCATATCTCTACCCCTGTGCCTAATGGCTGTACATGGGGCCGACGGGTGCTTTAGAGTGATTGTGTGAGTGTGGCTTCAGGAAGTAAATTCCTAGCCTCGATCTCCAGGCTTTTATTTTTTATTTTTGCTAAAAAATAAAAGCTTGGAAATTCCTGTCCCAGCTGTTGGTGCGCAAAAGCGCCTCGCGTCGCCTGATGTGGTGCGCATTTTTTATTTTGGGTGCGCATGCGCACCTGCGCACCAGTTATGTGCACCCCTGAATATAATGTACATACACCATCTTTAATTGTAATTTGTAGCAGAGCACCACTGCAAATGTGTCTTCCATACATAAATAAAGGTTTTGATTTCAGGTCTTATCAGGGCCGAGCAATTTGGTTGGATGTTACTGTAAGGCTGGGCAATATATCCGCATTATATATCGATATTGTGATGTGAGACTGGATATCGTCTGGGATTTTGAATATTACGATTTGGATATATCCATTTATATGCTATTCAAAAATAGAAGATCTACAGGCTCACAGCACGTCACTTCGTGCCACGCCGCAAGCTTGCATATTTGCTATTTTTCAAAATATTTGAAGAATAATGTCTTTATTTTACATAAATCTCTACTGGGGGTCCCTGGAACAGAATATTTTCAGATGGGGGTCTGCAGCCAAATAAATATGAATTTGGGGGTCCTTGACATGATAAGAGTTTGAGAAGCACTGGACTAACAGACCTTTTATCCCACAGGAGCAGGAGAACAGGGACATGCTGGAGCGTTTCCGCCTGGCCCACACCGAGGTGGAGGAGCGCGACCAGCAGATCCAGCAGGCAGAGGGCCTCAACAACTCCATCCGCCTGGAGCTGTTGTCCTCGGACACGGAGCGCAGGCGGCTCCGCGAGGCCACCAGCAACCAGGAGAGAGAGCTCCAGCAGGTGAGAGTGAAAGACCCCCCACCTGTTTATATGCAATACCCGTTGTATTTCTTGTAGTTGTGCTTGTCAGAGTACCCATTGTACACGTTGTCAGAGTATCCAGTGCGGTAACCACTACCATACTTTTGCTCAGGATGTATTGGTTACAGCAGATATAAATTGCTGATGTTGCATACAGATGTTGCTTTTGACTGATTGTTTAAACATTGCATACAACTGGAAATCGTTTACTGTAAATGACAAACTGAATAGAAATGTGCCAGAAATAACTGCATAATTTACACCATTTTCTCAAGTCATTTCATTTATTTTAAATTTTAGTTTTTTTTTTCACTGAGAAATGAGAATAGCATTATGTGCATTCAATTGAACTCATGCATTTGTATCATTAAATGAAAAAAATATATATTTTGTATGATCCCTGTTTTTTGCATTCACCCAGCAGACGACTTGCTCAGATGGCATTTTAATGGTGTTTCATGGGGAGCTGTTGTGGGTTGTCTTGAAGAAAGAGAGTTTAACAGTGCATCAAACAGAAAGGCACTAAGGCAGGTCCGGTGCATCACAGGAGCCGGACACATTAGCAGAAATAAGGAATAAAGCTCTGGAGCATCTTAAACGATTAAATGCCTTTTTTATTTACAAGTCGTTAAGTAAACAAGTGACTAACATTTAGATGCCAAGTGCATCTTCATCAGAGTCGTGACTGATGAAGATGCACTTGGCTTTGAAACGTTAGTCACTTGGCAGCACCATGTAAATAAAAAGCCATTTAATCGTCAGAGATGTTCCAGTGCTTTATTCCTTTTGTTGGATTAAGTGTCTTGCTCAGGGGCACTTACACACGAAGATGGCCGAGCTTAGGGTTGAACCGGTGACCTTCTGATTACCAGACAGCCTCTCAACCCACTCAGCTACGGACATTATTGATGATTTATTTATAATTAAAACGATAAGTTTGATTAACTGTTGCACCCTTAATATGACATTGGCTCTTCCCCCTGTGTTCCTCTCCAGCACATCCAGGCTCTGCAGGCGTACGAGGCCCAGGTGTCGTCCCTGGTTCGTGGGAGGTCCCGTCTGGAGGAGGAGGCGCAGGCCGCCAGGAGGGCTGAGGCGTCCGCCCTGGCTGACCTGGCTTCAGTCAGGGAGCTCTGTGTCAAACTGGACTCGGGCAAGGAGCTCACAGTCCGCCAGCTCACCTCCAAGAGCATGGAGCTGGAGAGGGTATGACCAGCGCTGGCATAACTCTCACACACACACTCTTAAGCACTCTTACTTGAATGCCCCGAAAATAGCCGATTGACAAGCTCACAACGATGTGAGCGTTACGTGAGGAGCTTAACGCAATCAGGATCAGATTATTAGATATTATTTATCAGATATTAGAAGTATATTGGGTACCAAATGTACTTACCAAAGAAGAACTTGAAGTGACCCAAGTGTATATATTTGTAGGCCAAAGATTTATATATTTGTAATGGTCAAGGTTTCTTTATACCTGCCCAATAAACTATATATATGTGTGTGTGTGTGTGTGTGTGTGTGTGTGTGTGTGTGTGTGTGTGTATGTATATATATATGTATATATATATATATATATATATATATATATATATATATATATATATATATATATACACACATACATACATACATACATACATACATACATACATACATACATACATACATACATACCGTATATCTAGGTGTGCCCTGGGATCTTTTGGCTAAGCCAGGTGTGCCTTGGCACAAAAAAGGTTGATAAACACTGCTCTAATACACTGGTTCTCAACGTCGGGTTTTGGGGGACCAAAGGGGTCCAGGTCCAAATGGACCCTTGCGGGTCTGTAACTCTGAGAGTGTACAAATGGAGACTTGCACGTCCATTTGGTTCCATTTCTAAACTCTCTGAGTAAAATAGCTGATTTTACAGTTTAGATTGGTGTTATAGTTTAAAGTTATAGTTTAATTCAGTGATTCTAAACCTTTTAATTTCATGGATCCCCAATTTGATATGCATTATGTCACCTCCATTTGATACAGTTCTTTGCTCTGGTAGACTGGGACCCAAATCTACACAGCTAAATCCTCATTGTTAACTTAACTGAGAGTGACAGACCTATAAGGGGTCCATTTGGATCCCTGGTGGTCCCCGGACCCTACGTTGAGAAACGGTGCTCTAATATGTGTGTGTGTGTGTGTGTGTGTGTGTTGCCCCGGCAGTTGTCAGGAGAACTGGATGACGTTCGCTCGGAGGCAGAGCTACTCAAAAAACAACTGGCCAGTGAAAGAGTGACTGTCCGCAACCTGGAGGCGCTCCTCTCGACCAACCGCCAGAAGGAGTTCCAAACCCACCTGAGTGCCAGCGAGAGAGAGTCAGAGCTCAAGATCCTCCGTGACAGACTCGTCCTGGCTGACAGCAAAACGTAAAGACGGTTCCATATAGGGCTGGGCAATATATCGATATTATATCCATATCGTGACATGAGACTAGATATCGCCCGGGATTTGGGATATTGTGATATAAAACATTTAAAAAGTAATGGGTCGCACTCGGAGTGACAAGAATGAGTTTACTTTTTATTATTTCACGTCAAACTGGTGATTGATTATATCCATAATCAATCACCAGTAGTGAATATTTGTAAAATGTTATTTGTGTGTGTGTGTCCAGCGCGAGTCATGCCAAGGAGGTGTCTCAGCTCCGAGGGAAAGTCTCTCAGCTCCAGACAGAGATGGATGTTCTGAAGAGACAGTTGACCACTGAACGCTTTGAGCGGTGAGCTGAGAGACAATTATCTTAACGCCACCTACTGTACTTACTTCAAAACTGTAATAGAGGATTCCACAATAGCTAGGATTAGAGATAACTGCTTTTTTCAGCACTCATAATTCATATAATTGTCTTACTTAAGGGTAAGGAAACCCTAGGTCAACCCTGGTACTCTATGATGTAAGCAACACAGTTGCAGCTAATGAAAGTAATAATGGGGGTGTTACTGTACGTAGATTTAGGTGTGCCATTGAGCAAGCATTGACACAGCATCAACAGTATTGTCAATTTACCATGCGAGGTCCATTCATTTTGGACTACTGCCTACTATTGTCATGTTTACATGTTTAAATTAGCTCAGTTCCAAAAGATCAGTATTGATTCAAACACAGTTTGAATGTAGCCCAGAGGAGTTGGACTGACAATTTCAAAGAGTTCTGTTTGGCAAAATGCTTTCACAGTTCCGTAAGTAATTTAAAAGTGCTGTGAGGTTTTTTGTTGTTGTTAAAATCAGTGTTAAATAGCTTTATATTCCCATAGCAATCATTGTTATAGTGTGTTTGTTCAGTAACAGGGGGGTCTGTCTCTCTAGCTCTTTAGTAAACAGAAAATACTTTTTCAGCTCGGGATACTAATTTCATCCAATCAAGAAGATTGATTGGATACTTTTCTGAATACCCCAACGTATCCATAAGGGTACTAGTACCTCCATTTGTGAAACACTAAGTGTGTTAATGGAACAACACACAGTAAAACTGTTTCTGTGTCCAGCGAGAGGGCCATTCAGGAGATGCGCAAACAGGGAGTGTCTTTCTCCTCCCTGCGGAGCTCTTCTCCTCTCAGCGTCTCTCTCAGTCCCCGGCCAGCTTCCCAAGAACACTCCATCCTCCGCACTCCTGACCGCTCCACTGACAAATCCACAGACAAGTAAGTCTGCCGCTACATACTCCCAACGCGGTGTTCTTTTAATTTCCCCAAAAAACTAGGGTGTAACTGCACTGCCACTGGCTTTATTGGGAATTAAAAAGGACAGCATTTCAGCCCAAGTGTTTCGCTACCACTTAAACCCATGGCACTTTTTCTTCTTTCTCTCCCCAGAAACGTGAGCTTTAAAGAGTAGAGAGTCACGGAACAGGGAGGGAATGGAGCAGGTAGTGTTGATGTGTGGACATGAGCGCTCTAGGCCTGTATGTGTCTGGACTTTAACACCCAACAGCTGGAGCTGTCCGTGAAGTTCTATTATATATGTTTATATCTGTTTTTGTTTGTTTTTTAAGTTCTATTACAGTTGTTTATACCCGTTTCTTAAATGATGTTTTAAGTTATTAAATTATAAAAAATAAGGAAATTAATCCATATGCAGACTTTTTTGTTCGGAGTGTGGGTTGTTGCTTTATCCCATTAAAACCGGGAAAGCATCTGTGTCATTTTAGATTTTAGCTATATATACATATAGCACATTGGTTGGCTATTAAAAAATCGTGAACATTTATGACAAATCTTTGAATATATTTTAAAGCGAACATTTTTAACTCAAATCTTTTCTTCTGGGGGTCCCTTGAACAAAATATTTTGAGATGGGGTCGGTGGCCAAATACATTATATTATGGGGGTCCTTCACATGATAAAGTTTGAGGACCACTGAAACGGCAACATACGTTTTTTTCAGGTTGTGTACAATAGAAATGTGTAGAATCGGTCTCGGGTCTTAATGGGTTATTACACAGTACACAGTGGAGAGGAATGGAAACACTTGGAGAGAGAGGTAATCATCATGACACATTGAGCCTGGTTCAAACCCACAACCCTATGGTTACATGGTACAGCATGTGTTTTAGCCTGCTAAACCACCATGACCACTGTTCAACACAGCAGGCCTCTGTCCTCTATTACAGTAGAAAGTAGGGAAGTAACAAATATAGGGAAGTGACAAATATTGGCCTTGTGAGTTTAATGTTGAGTTTCATCAATGCATACTAAATTTTCAGCTTGGAATCTATCAATGCTAACAGTCTATGATTGTTTAACAGTAACAAAAACAGTGCAATTTGGCAGTTGGTAATATTTCTTTCTATCTTGGTCCTCCTTTACAGTTCATTTCAAGTTTTTAGTGGTTTTGACATCAGAACGCAGGACAGATGTGTTGACTCCCACAATTTTCAAATACTTCTGCCTAACAGTCTGTACTTGGGAAGCTCTGAAAATGAGTAGAAAATAAAGCAGATGTCACGTTATATCCCTACTTCCATTTAGTCTGTGCAGTCGCGTAAATAACTCCTAGTGGAAACCACATCAATCATAGCCTAGCTAACTAGCTGCTCATCAGAAATGGAAATTACAAAATGTATTTATAATAGATTTTAAGATACATTTTTGTGAACACTTTGTGATTTCAATACCCTTATCTACCAGAAGAGATAGTTTCGCTTGAGAAATCGGACTAATCGCTTCCAGGCTTCTAATATTCCGTATTTGATGATGCTGCACCAACATGTAAAATATGAACCCGGTATAAAAACGCAGCTTGCTCCTGGAGAATAAAAAATACATCGTACGAGAGATTCCGTATAAAAAATAAATTCAAAACTATACTGTAAAACTGTCCTGTTAATGTCTGCAGTATTCAGTGGTTGTGTTTGGGAGGGGATAAGTGAAGAGGGAAAAGTCTAGGATGTACTTGGGAAGGAGTTCCCTCAGTATCTTTTGAGGCAAGCTGCACAGGTAATAATGCAAGGTGGCCGTGGTGACTGGCTTGTACCAGCCCTGTCGCTCAGGGAAGTGGACGTGTCGGGGTGCACCAACCCGCTGGAGCACACGTTCAGCATCACCTTCAATATGCTCATAGGAGCCGATGAAGTCGTAAGGCACAGCACAAGGCTGGCACAGGTTGTAAATCGGCATCCAGTGCTCGTTCATGCGCTCAACGTCCTCGTCAACCAGGTAGCGTACGAACTCGGCAAAGGTCACGTCGTCTCCGGTCACCGACGTGTCCTTGGCGCGCCCCTTCCGGTAGCGTTTTATGATCTCCACCCCGTACTTCTTCTGGTAGGACTCGATCTCCCCGAACTTGTTCCTGTACGCGGACAGCAGACGCTCCATGGGCTCGCGCACGAACATGAACTTGAAGTAGTGCTTGAGACGGAAGCGTATCTCCTCTGGCTTGAGAGAGGACAGGAAGAGCAGGTCGCTGCGGTGGTCCATCTTGATGTTGACATCCACGCTCTCCAGGGCTCCGTTCAGGACCTTGAGGTAGGGTTGTGACCCATCATGATTAATTGGCATACAAATAATTGCAATTGATGACTTAATTGGAACATATTTGCCTTTTGGGCTTTGTAAACTAAACTTGCACAGGGCAGATATGACAAATAACTTGTATATACAAATGAATGACTGACTTATTACTACTCGATTATGATGTTTTTGCATAGTATTGTACATAGACGCAGATACCGCGGGGGCCTCTGGGCTTAAGCCCCCACCCGAAATGATCAGCCCCCACATCAATCTCGGATGTCGGGGCCCAAACTTACAGTACCATTGCCATTACTATAGCGGAGCGCAGCTCTGAAGGTGCAAATGGGTGCCCGCCTCTTGCGCATTGCCAGCTCTCTTAGCTGGCAATGCGCCGTTAACACCTAGGACAATAGCCCAGACAGAAAAATTACTTTTCCGGTCGCGGCTCGGGGGCGGGGCTAGTGGGGGTGGAGTTGAGCCCCCACGGCCGCACATATAAATCGCTGAGCCTGGTATTGTATATTTGTCTGCCACATGTCAAATGTTTCGGTGACTTGAATACACAGGACCCAAATCACTCCACATGGCAATGGAAGCAAGCCATAATGCTTTCTTGGGTTTAATCCTTTTTAGCATCCGTTTGTATAGAACTGTACTTTCTGTGTTTTTTTTTCAAACTGCTAAATAAAGTATTCAATCAATTAAACAATGGCCGATACCAATAATAGAAATATACAACGGACTATGGTCACAGGCTATAGTTAATCATTTTATACTTTCCAATAAAAAAATAATGGAAATAGCCGATCTACAAGCTCAATTACGCTGTGAGCTTGTAAATCGGCTATTTCCACTATAGCCTATTTAAAAATGAATGAACATTTCTTCAACGGATGAACTTATACAGAGGAATGGAAACGATTATGCAAAAATAATTGCGACTATCTCAAATAATGGCGATCAGGGCAGTCATGTAATCATTGTTGACCTACAGACATACTCAGTGGTGTAAAGTAACTGAGTACATGTACTGTACTTAAGTTCAATTTTGAAGTATTTTTACTTCCTTCAGTATTTACAATTTTCAATACTTTTACTTCTACCCTGCTACAGTACATCTCAGAGGAAAATATTGTACTTTTACTCCACTACAATTATTTGAAAACTTTAGTTAGCCTACTAGTTACTTTGTAGATTTTGATTATTATTACAAAACACACTAACCACTTCAGCCCTATACTGTATATATTTCTGCCGTTTGAAAATAGTAGATCTACAAGCTCACAATGCGCATTGTGAGTTTGTTGATCGGCTATTTCAAAAGATTTTGTATACATTTTTGAAATGGGACATTCTGCACAATGAGTACTTTTACTTTTGGTACAATTAAGTATATTTTGATGCCGATACTTTTGTACTTTTACTCAAGTACATTTTGAATACGGGACTTCTACTTGTAACAGAGTATAATATCTACATTGTAGTATTGATACTTTTACTTATTAAGTATAAAACATGTGAGTACTTCCTCCATCACTGGACATAATACTGTACCTTGAGGACGCGCTTCCAGTTGGAGCAGGCCACTTTGGGCACGTAGCAGTAGAGGAAGCGGTACTTGTCGTTCACCAGGATGTGCTGCAGCAGGGTCTTGCGCTGCGGGGGGCTCAGGGACCACACGCTGTGGGGCATGTTCTTCTGGCTGCACACGGTCCGGATGGTGCGGTTGCGGATCTCCTGCAGGATCTGGGTACAACAACCAAAGGGGAGAAATGTGTGAGGTCTTGTTGGATATTTATGGAGAAAACAAAAGTTCTGCTTCAGTAAGTGGTTCTCAAACTTTTTCATGTCAAGGACCCCCAAATTATGATGTGCGTTTGGCTGCGGACCCCCATCTGAAAAATGTTTGTGTCAGGAACTCCCCCATACAAGATTTGTGTTGTTAAAATGTTTCAAAAATATACCAAATTTTCCAACATTTTTTTTCAAGATTTGTTCTGAAAATAGCAGATCTACAAGTGCACAACGCGTCACATCACAATGTGTTGTGAGCTTGTAGATCTGCCATTTTCAAATAGCCAATGCATATACTGTAGGTTTAAACAGATTGTTATGCTATGTTATTTAGCTGGTGAGCCCCCTCAAGGACCCCTGATCTAGTTTGTTTAAATGTATTATGAACACAATATAAAACGATATGCTTTAATAAAACAGAACTTTTCTGCTGTGGGAAAGGTTTGAAAGTCTAGGCTTGTTTAACTACTTTCAACCTGGCGTCCCTATTTTGGGCAAGTATTTATTTTATATTGTCAAAAATAAGCCAATCTACAAGCATTGCAACATATTGTGAACGTAGACCGGCTATTCTTCCCCTGTTCATTGTAAGAACAAGTGTATAGGGCTTAACCACAAACCCTATATTCTTTGTTGACTGGGGTCCACCCAGGCTCTATACTCGGTTCCCTCCTTTTACCCTCAACACCAAACCTCTTCACTGATAATAACCGATCTACGAGCTCACAACATGTCATGTTACGATGAGTTGTGAGCTTGTAGATGGGTTATTTTGGCTGAACGTTCGCCCCAGAATAGGGACACAAGGGTTGATGTGGTTAGGTGGTTACATTGACTGACAGCAGTTTAACTGAAGAGTTCCATATATAGTCTCAGGCAAAAGCAAATGTTGTGATGAGTGTATTTGTTGCTGTGGTGTAATGTAAGTAACCAAGTATGTTTATGCAAGTACTGTGTAGGCTACTTAAAATACAATTTAAAGGTACTTTACTTGAGTATGTCTATTTCATGCTACTTTATACTTATACTCCACTATAAGTATTTCAGAGAATGGGGAAATATTGTACGTTTTACTCCGATACATTTGACAGCTTAATTACTAGTGTTTTTGTTTCTTAATATGCCGTTTGTTCAGTAAGGTCTCCCCATCTCTACAGCTCTTTAGTAAACAAAGTACATTTTAAGATTGGGATACCAATTGTAGCCAATCAAGAGAGAGAATCCTACATAGATAATTTATTAAATGTCAATGTTATAGTATAGGCTACAATACAAGTGTTCTAATTCCAATCTTGTCGTCTTTTTTATTAATCAGTTCCACATTCACTTGTTTATCCTGTATCCTGTGTATATCCTGAGTGGATCAAATATTTGGTATCCCAACCTGAAAAGGTATTCTTTTCTGTTTAGCTACTAAAGAGCTGTACAGACCCCTGCACTAGATCATAGCAATGATTACTATCAGAATATAGAGATAATATAGAACAAAGAAATATCACTTACACCCGACCCCCTCAAGTCACCCACACCCAGCAGTATATAGTCATTAAAATTAAAAGTTGTACCAGCAATATTAAAGTGAGTGATTGATTGATCAACCCTACTCTACCATTAAAAAATCAATAATTATAGTGCAATAACACAGCCTATCAGAAATAGACACAGTTCTGCATAATGACTAAATGTGTTAGCTACTTTTAAGGAGCTATATAACAAGAATCAAGAACGATTATTTATTTTGTCACTCATACAGGTAGGTCAAACCTAAAGTAGCCAATTTTGGTGCGGCATTTTGGTGCCAACTTTTGTACTTTGACTATGAAAAATTATGAATTGCCGACTTTTACTTACACTGTATGCATCAACAATGCCACAGCATACTGTATGCTGTGGCATTGTTGATACGTTAAGTACTTTAAGTAGCCATGTCTGATCTTAGTTGTTTCTTTAAACTAAAAACACTTTTCAATAACAATTCCATCTTTTTTTTTAAGTATTTCATGAATAAAATCAGAAAATCAAATAGGTTGTGAGCTTGTAGATCTGCTATTTTCACTAGTTTGGGTCCCGGGCAAACGTCTAATTTCTCTTTTTGGTCTTGAGCTAAAAAGTTTGGGAACCACAGATGTAGACCCGACCGAAGCGAGGTGATCGATGCATCGCTGCCTATATAGCGCCCACCTGGGACTCTGTGTCCGCGGACGGGTCGTGCGGCCGGGCTTGTCTGATGTAGTCGGACCGTTGGTTGCTCCCCCGGGGCGGAGGTGTCTCCACGCTGTTCAGCATTCCTTTCTCGATCATCAGCAGCAGGCCTCCGGACGCGACGATCACGGCGAACGTCAGCACGGACGGGAGCACGGCGGAGCCCCGGCGAAAGGAGCCGCCGCCCGGCCCCCCTACCGCGGCTCGAAAGTTCACGCTCCTCGACCCACCGCCGGGCCTCTTCATCATCATCATCATCATCGCCGCGTCCTGCTTTCGAGGAAGCATCTGTTTGTTTGTCAGTTGTTTTCTGCGGTGTTTTTCCAATGTAACTCTCAGCGGAGAAAAGAATGTGAGCGTCGGTTATCCTCCACGTAGGCTGCCCATAGTTAAGACTGACTGAGAGAGAGAGGAGGCTATGGTTGGGGGTCTACAGCTCAACGTCTTCACTGAAAGCCTGATTTCCGAAAAAAAAAAAAAAAAAGCTGATCTACCAGACCAAAAGGCGTCGCTGTCGCGACGCGTTTTGGTCTTGTAGTTCGGCTATTTATTTCCCCCGCGGCCCGCGACACCGTGGTACGAAGGAGTAAATTAAGCATAAGAAAGTTGAGTTGTAGTTGTAACTATGGTTGTGCCCCCGTCACCATAGCGGAATTGTGGGAGTTGTAGTTTTTTATTCTCTCGAAACAATCTCTCCCAGATTAGCCTTTTGATTAGGCTTCTTAGCCTAAAAATGGCAATATAGCACAGGAATGTGTAGGCTATTTATAGCCTATGACTATGTATTTAATAAGTATCACACACAACTAAATAAATGTATTTTCCTCAGCCTGTATTTACTAACATCAACCACTATAGATTATAGGCCTAAAAAGATTGTTGCAATAGTGATGGAAACAACACAATATTGTATTGGTGGAAGGGAGCACTAATATGCCTACATATTGTTCCATTGCCATGTGGAGTGAAGTGAATAGAAGCCTTAAGTTGGTTTGGCACTAATTTTATTTTTTGCTTTATTGTTAAATAGTTGTACTTTTTCAGTGATTGTATTCTTGCTCTGTAAAGCACTTTGAGCTGCATTTCATGTCATGAAAGGTGCTATACAAATAAAGTGTATTATTATTATTAATTAAAATACACGTTTTTGTGCAGAAGTCTCATTCAAGGAGGAAACATATAGACCATTTTTGAGTAGCTACCGTAGTGATAACTGGTTTGTGGTATACAGCTACATCCACAAGATTATTTGTACCTTGTATCTAGTATACGGTTCCTGTGTAGCCTAAATTAAACATTTAAAAAATCTTTTACATTTCCTCTATTTATTTTGAAAGATACTAGGAATTAGGAATGTTGTTAAACATAAGCAACGAATGAACACATTTTCCTAAAAAAATAAACTTTTGAGACAATGTTGCAGTGCCACCCATAGCTTGGCATGAACGTGACATTGTGCACACAATGTGGAGAATTATGTTGATTGGATTCAACGTCGGTTAAAGAAAGAATGTGATTCTTCTCATTAAAGCGAGGCTAAGTATCTGAGCATTGTGGTAAAAAACAAACCTCACCTATAAGGATTCAAATGATTGCATCTTCCAAATCCTTATTTTAACAAACAAACCTCACCTATAAGGATTCAAATGATTGCATCTTCCAAATCCTTATTTTAACATCAGGTTCCTACGTTTTGATAAACCAGTGACTAATACATACTAATAATGCATTTAAAATGATTAGATTATAACTAGGCCTACTTGAAATTATTATAATACGTTTTTAATAGTTTAGCCTACTACTTTAGCAAGAGGACTGGTCTACTAGTTTGGATCATATATATATTGGATTATGTCTGGTGCAAATAAACGTGTGTGTGTGTATAGGTTGTGTATGAAAAGGTGTTGCTCCCCCCAAACAAATCATAATACTTGGTGGGTTTTGTGAGCAGAACTTTAAGTCAGACTAGGAGAAATATCATATGAAGGCATTGAAAATGTTTTTTTCTGTCACTACAGCGCCATCTAGCGGGCCACTTGCCCAGGTCTTCGCCAATCCCTATTCGACCTCACTGGATGGTTTGGGGAGTATGCATGGAAGACAGCAGGTGGAAATCGATAGAACTGCAGAAAATCATAAATAATAGTCATCATCCTCTGATTAATAGGCTAATAGCAAGCAGACACAACGGGGGAGCATAGCGCCTTTGCCCCCATAAATGAACACCATACGGACGGATGGACATCAACCCCTCATCGTGACAAAGACGGTTCAGTTCGCCGTTTCCAATCCCAGCCACACCCTCCTCCTCTCTCCCTCCCTCCCTCTCTCTCTCACGCGTGTGCAGCTGTGAGAGTGTGTGTGTGCGCAAGGGCTGCCTGTCTGTGTGCGCGCGTCGCCGTGGAGAGAGGGAGAGAGGAGCCGAGCCGCAGCATCAGCAGCCAGCGAGCGACACAAAAGACGCACAGAGCATAGAGCCGTGGCGATAACATAGCAGCAGCCAGCCTCCGTTACTCCAAGACTGGACGGCTGGACCGCATCGCATCCAAGGTAGAGTAGTGGCATGATGCGTGTTTGTTTATGAATGAAACCATCATCTGCAATCAAGCCGATGATGACCTTGTCTACCTCTTCATTTCCATGCACCTGCATCGTTTCATCCTTCATAGATGTACACACTGTGTGTGTGTGTGTGTGTGTGTGTGTGTGTGTGTGTGTGTGTGTGTGTGTGTGTGTGTGTGTGTGTGTACGCGCGCGCACGCGCACACGCGCGGCATGTGGGCTGGGACATGTCATTTGATCTGATCGTAAAAATGTGCAAACGCCTATGTGTGTCAATGGGGCCTGAGCATATCTGGCCATGTTCATTCATATGTCATATTTATGACTGTTAGTTGGCATGCGTGCCATATTGACAATACTATGTTGGAACCCCCCCCCCCCGCTCCAAAGCCAGATTCTTTGTTCTCCCGTGCGTCTTTTCGTCTGCAATTAATAGATCTAGACACTGTATAGCCGAGTCTCTACTAGGTTAACGTGTCTAGCTGCCTATAGCCTATGATCCGTAGGGCTATATGTTGACATCTTGATTCCATTGTGTCTATCGGTCTATGTCCATAACGTTTAGTCAGAGACAGTTGCCAGGTCTCTCCAACCGAATGATTCAGTCCAGTCTTTCTTGCATCTGGATATTAGTGTCATCTGGAATGCTCCACGCACAGACAGGCCTACAGTAGCCTAAATCATGGCGTGGGTTTACGACGTGCGTGAATTTTAGATATAGGTTGTTTTTAATCCCTCTATTGCTTTTTTTATGGTTAAGCGTCGCGTGGTTCGCACTGACAGTGACACTGACACCTCATTGGACTATGATTCGCACACAGTCACACCGGGTCAGACAGGGAGAATAAATGACATTCCACCAGAAATGAATTTATAATGGAAGAATTAATTCCTGCTGGCGTTGCAGTGGTGTTGTTAGGCTAGGCTAAACCTGGTTTGGTTGCCATAGCTTACACACAGATGGACTTTTTCAGTAGAAAGTAGCCTGGTTAGGCTAACAGCCATATTCACATCTGTAGTAGTAGGCCTATCATGCCTAAAACATGGGGTATTCAACGTTTTTCAGGCCAAGGACCCCTTAGCTGAGAGAGAGATGAAGCAGGGACCCCCCACTACATAGATTTCAAAGTTTCATTGACATCAATGTTTTAGTTCATGTCAGACATTTAACCTAAACCTTCAATACTTAGTACTTGATTTGCTCCTATTCCCCCCTACACCAAACCTCTTTGCCGAAAATAGTTGATCTACAAGCTCACAACGCCTCGCAGAGCGAGGCTTTGTAAGCTTGTAGATCTGCTATTTTCGGCTAATGTTCCCCTCAGAATAAGGATGCTAGGGTTCAAGTGGTTAATGTAAAAAGAAAAAATCCTATCACACAAAGAATTGGAGGACCCCCTAGGGGTCTCGAACCCCCTGTTGGAGACCCCTGGCCTAAAATATGAGCATCTCTGCACGAGTGATGAGCATATTCATACAATAGCCTACAATTACAATTAGGATACGAAGCAGGTCTTGCTGGACTGCATGTTTTCCAGAAGAAATAGGCCTACGAGAGAGTTTTAGGCCTATACCATAATATAACTTGTTATGGCGATTTGAAGTTTTCTTGGAATCTGCCGTGTTTTTGTAATTATGCACATGGACAGTGTTCATTGTCATTGTGTGAATACATGGGGGCACAGTCAAACTGCAGGAGTGAATTGAAAAATAATTAGGCTACATATAGAATTACTGTAGCCTAGATGCAGAGAATCTGAGTCACTGATTGATCCCCCCCCCCCTTATACATTATACTTGCAGGCATATAATTGCAAATCAGAGATGGATCTCTGTGCATTAACAATTCTGCTACCCAAGGACAAGAGTGATAAACTTTGAACACCCTTTGTAAGCTTGATATCAACAATTTGACCATTTAACAAAGGGTGTGTGTGTGTGTGTGTGTGTGTGCGCGCGTGTGTGCGTGCGTGCGTGTGTGCGCATGTTCTTGACATAGGCCACATTTGGGGACAACTGTATATGAAACCAATAGATGAGAATCGGCACAAAATTGGTGTCTCAAATGATTTACTGAAATTTAGGCAGGGTAGGAATTGGTGTTAGTGTAATATAAGGGGATACGGAATGAATGTAAACGAATGAAGTAAATGCAATGTCTCCGAAGGATTGCAAAACAAACGTGTGCGCGTGTGTGTGTGTGTGTGTGTGTGTCTGTGTGAGAGAGAGAGAGAGAGATCGTGTGTTATACTGGGCGAAGGAGTGCTGAGTCATGCACATTATTACACTTTGAAATGTGAAACATACATTATTTCAGCACCATGTGTTGTATCTGGCCTTGACTGCTGGTTCCGGCAGATTCCGGTACTGGGATCGGTATCAGACCAAGGCTTATCTAAAGACACACAATGGTAATTACAGTTTACCACTTGATTCCTTCTGAGATCTGTCCTCATTTATCCAGCCCTCTGTATATGACTGATATACCAGTTTTTGTGGTTGAAGTAAGACACGTTTAACAATGCCCCTGTAATCCAGTGGTACTGATGAAATCAGAAAACATATCTGTATGTGCATCTCTCGCTCTTGCTTTTCTTTTTCTTTTTTCCCCCAATGGCCTTCAGATTCATGTCAAACCTTTGTTTTATTGACCTATTTCTAGGCTGACAAGTCATCTCCACACGTAGTTATTAAGAAGACTACACAAGCAGGCTATAATAGTGATAGTAAATCCTACATACTACAGTGACCGGAGTACCTCAGGGGTCTATAATTGCCCCCCTCCTTTTTAACCTCATGCAAATACCTTTGCCGGAAATACTGCTCTACAAAGCCAAAGTGCAGTAACTAAACAATTACCTAATGAACAGATATACAATTAGAAAAATATCACTTATATACCGATAACCCATATGACTAGCCAGTTGAAACTCTTTAAAGCCTTTTTTAATCAGTGTGATTATGCATATTTCTGCATTTTTAGAAAGTTTGCCCCCAGAAAAGGAATACTAGGGTTCAAGTGGTTAACCACTTAAACCCTATACTTGGTTGACCTGAGTCCCTCAGGGCTCTATACTAGTGACCTTTCTGTTTTTACTCTACCTTAAATATCTTTGCGACGCATTGTGAGCTTTTAGATCGTCTATTTTCTGCCAAAGTTTCCCCCACAATACGGATGCTGGGGTTTAACCCATTACAACCGGGTCACTGTCACTTTAGATTTTAACCACTTTAAACCATTATTTTATGCTTTGGCTATTTAAAAAATAGCAGATATACAAGCTCATAGCATGTCACTTCATGCCGCGCTATGAGCTTGTAGATCTGCTATTTTTGAAAAATCTTGAAAATGTGTGCAAATCTTTGAATATATATATATTGTTGTAAGCGAACATTTTAACTCAAACTTTGCTTGGGGGTCCCTGGAACAAAATATTTTGAGATGGGGGTCAGCGGCCAAATACATATAATTGGGGGGGTCCCCCAAAAAAGTTTGAGAACCACTGATATAGCAACATATGTTTTTCAGAAAACTGTTAGGATTTAGAAGACATTTGTAGAATCGGCCTCAGGTCTTAATGGTTTAAGTAGTAAATTAGGTATAATGTATACGTTTTGGTCCTGCACTACAACTTCCTGAACATTATGGCTGATTCATAGTTTTTGCGCACAGGTGTCGTGCACCAACAATAGCAGATCTTGCAGTGCGCTGTGAGCTTGTAGATTGACTGTTTTTGGTGCAGCGTGCAACTAAGTAGAATTCAGGCCCAAGGGTCAGTTTTTTAAGTATCCATAAATTGGCGCTCAGGGTTTAGCATGCGTGCCAGTTTATCCCACTATGGAACTAAACGGATTAGCCCGTTTTCCCACGTGGAATGAGTTCCAGTGTGCTGTTTGCATGTGATTGGCTCCAGATTGGCTCCTGATCCTTATTATCAGTCAGATTGGTGAAATCAGACCTCTAATCGTTTATCAATATCTCAACACACGCCTAAAGACTGACACGTGTAAAGGCCATTCACTGGTGCTGCATGGGCGATATTAAGCTCGTTATAAGATGGAACCATTTCTGTCTACTCTCTGTCTCAGAGAAGGGCTGTTGACAGTTCAGAAACCTGCCTACCAGTGACATCTTTGGTAGGCAGGTTTGGTAATTTCAAACCAGATTTCAAACTTTTATTTTCTATTAATGCAAGAACAATGGCTTCTATATCAGCATGCTAACTTTCCAGTGAGAGAAAGACTGTAGTTTCTATCCGCTCGGAATCCTCATTGATGATGTCAATGGTAGGCACTAGGCAGGTTTCTGAACCACCAATAAAATGCAGAGAGAGCAGATGGAAATTGTGCCATCTTATAATGAGCAATAGTGACGGCCAATTATATGAAGATAATGTTGAAAGTGCTCCTTTAAGTGCCAGGAAAAGACTCACACGCCATATATCAGAATATCCCAAATCCCAGACCATATCCAGTCTCATATCAATATAATATCATAACATTGCCCAGCCCTACCATTCACACATGTCCACATTTCCATTAGAACTATGAATGAACGGCTGACATTGCATTAGTGAAAGTAGTGGCTGCTAACTGTGCCACTGAGAACGGCCGAGGGCTGTTGATCTTGGCCTACTGTACATACAGTAATGCTTAATTCATAGTCTGTTGTACGACAAAGTATAAATCAGGCTCTTAACCCTCTATTCACATAACATTGAATGGTCTAGAAATAGAATCATTCTCTCATCTCTCATTCCGCACGTGTGTGTGTGTGGGCAGTTCGCATACTGTAGATGCATGGGCGCAATCATGTGTATGCGTGCATGTATATCGTTGCTGTCGGGCACAAACCTTGTATCTCCATATATTTATGCCTTTTCATAAATGAATGCCCTACTTTGTCGTACAACAGTGTTGCACAAAAGTAGCGAAGATAGCTGATCTACAAGCTTCCAATGTGTAACTAACTAACTAATTGCTAAATAATAACAACACTGAAGCCATTGGAACACGGATACGTTTTTTTCCATTTGCTGAAAAGTAACGCTTACAAGGTTTCTGCCCCGACAACAACGATATGTGTGCCTGTTGGTTCAGTAGGTTTTTTCTATTTATACACGCAGTCAGAGAGAGCAGCAGCCTGTCTTTGAAGTGCTATGCTGCTGTAATGTAGGCAGCCTCCAGGTTGGTAAAGCCCCATCATTACCATATTCTCCTGTGAGGCTGCAGTGTGATGCTGCCAAGCCAAACCCAGAGCGGAGGCCTGGTGGGGGGTGTGTATTCGGGGGGGGGGGGGTTACAGTCTTATTACACGGTAACACTATACCGATGTGCACCCATCATGCAGCCTGGATTAGACTAACGCAGGCATGAAATAAGGGAGTTGTTTTATAGTTCGAGGCTGGCCAATGCAGAGAAATAGGATGTTTCCCCCCGGAATCAGGATCCTATCGTTGTGCGTTACATGCGATCGTCAATAATCCATAAACTACGATAAGGCCTTTTTGAGAAGAGCACATCTACAAGCTCAGAAATGAGGCCTTTTCGAAAATAGTGCATCCCGATGCATTCTGAGCTGGTTGATACGCTATTTTCGATATCATTTAGAAAAGAAAATGGGGCTTACATGGTTTAAATGAGCATAACATTATTAGGCAACTATTATGTTCACACATGTGCACGTAGCTACACATTTACTGTTGGATGACAATGAGCTGCTTTGTCTGCATCTGCCAGTCGAAATGATGAATGCCACACTCTGTTCCCTGCCTGCCCTGGCTGCTATCTGGCTCAGGAAACAAAGTGCCACTTTGTGCTTCCTCAGCACAGCAGTGGCAAACACACACACACACACACACACACACACACACACACACACACACACACACACACACACACAGTAGAATGCCCATCACTCTTCCTCCTCCTGTTCCTCCTCCTCCTCACTAGACATCTGACTAAACCCACCGAGACACCTTGTCCGCTATGCGACCGCGTACGTTCCCACTCTTGACACGGATTTGCACTCGAGAATTTCACGTCGCAGCCCGAGGCCTCCGGCAGAGCATCGTGGCATTCAAGCATGCATACTGTCATTTTCCATTCAGGAACGCGTCGAGCGATCATGTCGCTCCATGACAAAAGTCACAGCACTTAGAGCACAATCGCATGTTCACCACTGTAAAGTGTTGCGGAAGAATATGCCGCTCTCTCTCTCTCTCGTTCTTTCTTTTCTTTTTTTCTTTTTCTTTCCTTCTCTTTACATTATTTTCTCTGTTTGTCTATCTGCCATACGCATACACACAATCAAGCCCTCCCTACAGTACCTGTGACACCTGACTCCACCTAATGTCCTAGTTCCACAGTGACAGCAGGCAGGTGGAACGGCCATACACACACACACACACACACAACAGATACCCCGGTACGCACAGACCGTTACACGGTAAGTTAGCATTCTCATGCAGAAAGACGGCAGAGTTATTCTATTTTTCTATATCGTTGAAACTTAAGCATAGTATGTGTAGTCTTTCATTTGATAATGAACACAGTTTTACAAATGTACTACTATCCAGTGCAACGGTTGATTCTCTTAGCAGCCAAAAGGCATTGCACGGTTTATATTTTAAGTGTGTTTCCGTCACATGTGTATCATACCTCTCTGGAATATGGTCATCTTAGGAGGATTTGCACATACGCTACTTGTTAGATGCACATCTCGTATATCTTTTGTGTGTTTAAAAAACAAACAAAAAAATGCCTCTGTCTTGTTGTTATTACCATTCACACACAGGCATTATTTACTTCACCAGAGGTCAGTGTGGTAACTGTAACCCTTGCTCATGTGACTGATATGCTCTATGTAACTCACCCATTGCCTCCAGACAGGCCCCATACACAGTACATACTGTAAATATACCCTACTACTGACTGCTGTCTTCAGTTCATGCCAGTCAGTTTTATTGCTCTGGTACTGGTAGTGCTGCGTTGCTTCTTTGAGCAGCACTTGTTCTCTGTATGTACTACTGCAGGAAAACGGTACATCCTTATTTGTGACTTACGGTGTACAGCAGTATATCCTTAGATGCAAGCCGGGTGCGTGTCTGTCGATTCCATTCGCTACGGTCTTCTGCAAACGCGTTGCCATGGGAACCGGTGGCGGGCTGCTAAAACATCTATGACAGGTGATGGAGGCTAAGAGTAGGGCTGAGGAGGCAACAGCAGTCTGATAGCCAGGGTTTACTGGAGCTTTGGTGGGCTGCATCTAGGGCTGGGTGATGTGACTTCAAATCGACTTCAGCCATTTATTTCAAACTTTTGCCTCGATTACGATTATTTGAAATAAGAAAATTGTAAAAATAGCAGATCTACAAGCTCACAACTCTATGCATTAGGAGCTTTAGATCGGCTAATGACGTTACAATACAGGATGAAGTGGTTAATTAGACTAATCGATTTAGTTGATTATAAAAGAAAGCTCTTCGAGTTGTTCCAAGTTGATTTGTTGATGTAAGAAAACAGCTTCTCTATTGTTCAGTCAACCTACATGAGCAAGATTAAGTCGGTTATTGTTTGTAAATATCGGTTTCGATATATTTTCGGTGAAATTGCCCAGTCCTAACTGCACCAGAACCTGGGCCTGTGTCATGGACAGTAACAGGTCTTTTTCGCCCTGCCCCTCTCACCCCATTACCCTCCGCCATCCGTCCTTCACTCTCATGAAAACAGTACCTGAACGAACTTAATCAACCCTCCCCCAAAAGTCCCAAACCTGCTTGTTTTATGTGTCATGTGTTGTATTTATCCCCCCGTTTCTCCCCCCGAAGACACAGCGGAGGACGCTCAACCCTGGGTAGAGCCAAGGGTTGCGCCAAAAGGGCCGATCCATGTTCCCTAAGGTTTTGCTGCAGTGGTGTGCGGCCCTCTCAAGCTGGGCAGCCCGACTAGGTAAACTGTTAAACGACAACAGCGCCGTCACGTCTGTCTGCTTGGTCAGCAAAGCTGTTTGTGCTGTTCTGCCTGATTTGTGCTTAGTCGTGCGCCGGTGTCATGCACAGAAAATAGTCGATCTACAATCTCACAACGCGCCGCCGCAATGCAACATGTTGTGAGCTTGTAGATGGGCTATTTCCGGTGCGCCGCACCCGCGCACAAACAAGTAGGACTCCGGCCTATGGTTATGGCTATTAGCTTGACCCTCACTGTGCTACAGCACAGAGCTACCCGTGTATGTCATTGGACCCTCTTAGCTAGTGGCCCCGGCGGGCCGGCTAACGCATTGCTATGTGTTAACTCGTTGTGTGTTGTTGTTGAGCTGCCGGGTGGTCAGATGGCGCCACAACAGAGCATGGTGCCGTCGCCGCCGTCATAAATGCAGCTGTTAGCCTGGTGGAGAAGGCACTTCTCTCTGCTTCTGTAGGGCACATGGCCGCGCGCTTCTCCCATCCCATCTGCAGCTCTGCTCCCCCAGGTCTGCCCTCTGCTGCAATACAGACACACACACACACACACACACACACACACACACACACACACACACACACACACACCTGTTAAACATTAGGAGCTACAGTCAAGCTATGCCTAGAATGTCCGACTAACACAAGCTCAACACATGTCGGTGAACACAACACAACAATCGATGCGCGTTTTTACTGACATACCTGGTTTATACCATAAACAATCTAATACACACACACACACACGCATGCACGCACGCGCACGCACGCACCTTTTAGGACAGCATTGAAAATAGCTGAAAATAGCGAAAACTGAAAAATAGACTCATAAAACAAACTATTTTCTTTCTTGTGAGGACCAAGAATGTATCCATGTGTATTTCTCAAATTCTACTGGGCCATTTTGGCCCTCACAAGTAGAGTAATACGAGCACGCACGCACGCACGCACGCACGCACGCACGCACGCACGCACGCACGCACACGCACACGCACACGCGCACACGCACACACACACACACACACACACTGATGGAGTTGACACACTCCCACCAGCCAACATGCTTGCTCTCTCCTTGCGCTGGCTGCTGGTGTCACACGGGACAAAGAGCCATTCTGGGTGAGGCAACACATTATGTGAGAGGGTCTCTGTCACCCAGAGGAAGGAAGCCCACGACATGCTGATCCTACTGGAGACAGCCTGGGCATCTCTCTCACACACACACACACACACACACACACACACACACACACACACACACACACACACACACACACACACACACACTCTCACTCTCTCTCTCTCTCTGAGTACTGTCTCACACAGTTACCGCACACAAAGGCTTCCGACCTGAGTGCTTGCGGTGTTACGTAAGACATTTCCACTGTGCACCAGAACACTTGTGGCTCAGGACAGGTGTAGTGCACTGAGTAAGGGACGCGAGCTGCGTATGGTGGTGTAAGGGCGCCTGTAAAGGTTGCTGTGTTTGTGGGGTTTACTGCTTTGTGTCCGAGGACGTATGTGTTGCGATCTCAATTCAACTGTTATTTGTCAGCTTTTTAATGTGTTTTCAATGTAGGCTAAGCGTGGACGCCCCGTGCTGCTCTGTGTGATCATGGAGAGCAAAGGGTGAACACGTCACTCTGACGCTATGGGCGAAGGCGTAGAGCAGTGGTTCTCAAACATAAACATTTCAAGGACCCCCATAACTCTGAGAGTGTACAAATGTCACCAAATGGACAGGTCCAGTTACAGACCAGGGTCTGTTTGGAACCCCCTCAAGGAACCCTGAGGGTCCCTTGACCCCACTTTCAGAAGCACCGGCGTTGAGACTGGGTCACGCGTCTGTCTTTCTATTGTAGCTGTCATATGTTACCATTTGTTGAAGGGATGTTTGTTTTCTTCTCAGGCTATCAGGGTGATGAACCCTAAGCTTTAGCCATTTGACATTTGGAGTTAAGTGAGCTGTAGACATGGCTTTTAAAGACCACCATTTGTGTGTGTTGTTAGCAGAGTGGTCCCAGGGGGGCTCGTCGTGCCTTTAAAACTGACTCGCCATTAACAGCCCACATTACCAGGGGGACATTCCCAGAGAGCGAAGAAAGAAAGTTAAGCTAAGCTCTCCTGGCCACGAGACTGCTGGGAGCCATAAAGAGTCAAAAGATAAAGGCGAGGTATGTGTAAAAGTCAAACTGCAGCGCTTGCAAAGCCACAGTGCAGTGGTGGTACTCAAGTAATGTACTTGAGTACAATTTTGAGGGATTTACTTTTTTCAATACTTTATTATAGCACTACATCTCACAGGTAAAATGTTACTTTTTATTCCACTAAAATGATTTGAAAACTTTAGTTACAAGCTACTTTTGTAGATTTAGATTAATATTACCAAACATACATCAACCACATTAAGCCCTATTTTATCGTTCATCTGTTTGAAAATAGCCGATCTATAAGCTCAAAACGCATTGTGAGTCTGTAGATTGGCTATTTCCAAAAATGTTTGTCACATTTTGAAACATTTGACTGCTTTTTTACTTTTGTACTATAAGTATATTCTGACACCAATACGTTTGAACTTTTATTCAAGTAAAATTATGAACACAGGACTTTACCTCTACTTTTCTACTTTCTACTTTTACCTAAGTAAAAAGATCATAGTACTTTTTCCGCCACAGCACTGTGCCCTTTTACTGAACTCTCATGTTTCTCCCTCCTTTTCGGGTGATTCCTGGCTCTGTCAGTAGACTGTTTTCTTCTTGGCCACTATTAAAGGCTCTCGCTTTGCCTCGGTCTGCCCACAAAGCAGATAACAGCAAGCCTCTACGCTCACTACCCCTCTTCTCTCACCACAGACCAGGTGTGCAGGGGCCATGGCGACGGACGCCAAGGAAACTAAGCATGACACGCATTTAGAGGTAACCGTATCCAAAGGAACAGGTAAATAGGAAAAATATCAGTAATAGTAATGCTTTTAGTCCGCATCTTAAAGAGACAGTGCCTGGAAATAGAATAGCTGTAATTGGGATTAAATGAGACCTGGCTTAGCACAATGTCCTCCCACTGTCTCTTTAAGAGTTGCACGGTGTGGTGATGGGTTTGACTTTTGACTTGAACACTTGCAGTGCCTTTTAGTCATGCCTGTGTGCTGTGTGCCGTGCTGTGGTTTCTGACATGTCTTTCTATTTAATCAAAGTTTTATATTCTACCCTAGCAATCCTTGCTTTGATGATGGAGATCTATTCAGGGCCCATGTCAATGCACATACATTAGATCAATGATGTTAAAGAGAAGAAATATCAATCTGCAACAGTGATTTGTGTCAAAGGTCTCCATGAGCGGACCAGGAACAGACTGAGTAAATCAAAGCCCTGCTGACTGACGTAACATGGAGTAATTGAAATGAATGCTTGGATTATGGACACACGTCAATGTAATGGAGCCAACTGGCCATAGAGCTCTCATTTACCCTATGACATACTGATTACATCATTCTGCTGAAAGCATTAATTTACTGTAATGTTAGTGTGTTGTGTTTGCGGCAGAGTTACAGTACAGTGCAGTGAGCCGCTGTACAGTATGTGTCTGACAAACATACAATATGACACAACTAGCACACTATAGTAGGGCTTCCCAGACGTAAGCATGGCAAGGACCCCTAAATAGCCATAGCCTCTGGCTGTGGCTCTGGCCATAATAGCCTAACCCTAAGATTGTGTTGCTCTGTTGGCAAGGGCGGAAAAGTATATTATTACAGATATTATTAATTGTCTCCGTCCGTAAGTCCGTCCATACGTACGTTTGTCCGTACGTACGTCCGTCCGTCCGTCTGTGAACAGCTAATCTCCGGCACCGTTGGCCCGATCGATGTGAACTGTGCACATGTGTGGATGCCAGAGCAGAACATTGCCCCAAATATTTCACATCGGCCTGTTATAGCGCCACCAGCAGGCCGATTTTTGCAAAACAAATCTTTTGACATTATTCATACAGATTTTGTCCAAACATCACGCAAATTGGTACACAGTATCTCTATAGTCATGTAATCAAGACGGATCTGTCCGATTTTTCATTAATGCAGCGTCCGATTGCCGTGAAAGGCAGAGGTAGAAATGCTACCCTTTTCACACCGGCCTATTATAGCGCCACCAGGAGGCTGATCTTTGCAATGACGAATGAATTCGTCATTGCAAATTCGTCATTACAGCGCCACCAGGAGGCTGATTTTTGCAATGACGAATGAATTCCGAACATTGCTGGCCCACAATAACCTACCTGACCTGGCGGATAAGTGTGCTCCGAGAAGCACGTTTTCTAGTTTCTAGACCACATTTCTAGTCCCCTTCCAGGGGGAATCCCCACCTGCTCAGGGGAGATATTGTGCTTATGAGCTTCAGGCAGTACAACTTGTCAATCAGTAGGTGTCCTACCAATGGAAGAGTAGTCAGACCACCTCCAACCACAGCAGTACTAGTTATACTGTATTAACATAATCTACCACACAGATTGGTGAAAATAATGTTTTACGCATTAAAATAAGTTCTGGATCGCAGTTGTTAAGTAGATCTTTGATTTATTTAATGTACTCAACTACTTTTGGAAAGTCAAGAATGGCAGAGTAGCCTACAGATGCTGTTCTGTCACAATCAGGAGGAGATTCTATTTAAGTTTGCTTTGAACCTCTTTTCTCTCATCAGTCAGTCTTTGATAAAGTTGTCTTATAAAGAAAAGATGCTTAACATTTTGAGCATTAGTGCACTGGAGAGGGATTGGTTGGTAGGATGTGTATATACGGTAACCCATATATATATATATATATATATATATATATATATATATATATATATATATGGAAATCATCACACAGGATGTAACCATGTAACTACCGTAAGTAACTCTAAGTCTTCAAAAGAGCTATACTTTTGTATTTTTACATGAGAGTAACTCTCTTTTGTTATTTTTGTCAAAGAGATTTGGTGTAGAGGGGAAAAAAGGAGCGGACCAAGTATAGAGCCCTGAGAGACTCGGATCAACCAAGTATTTAGGGTTCAAGTGGTTAAGTAATATCCATGTCAAGTAGCAGTACTTCTACTTGAGTAGGATGTTCTAGTTCTGTCTGTTGTCTAGCTGCTGTGTGGAGCACTGCTGAGTGGTCAAAACAAACGTGTCCCTTCCTGTTTCACGCATGACTGTGTGAGCATGCCCAGAGCAGAGCGTAGTAGTAAGAGCAGAAGCCCAGGACAGACCCCTGATGCTGGGAGATGAGGCTGTGGGTGGGGGAGGACATCTGTGCCACACCATGCTATTACTCTAGGCTAGGGTGGCCATATTTCCAAAAAACAAAAACAACCCTTAGTCACTTCCTGTAAATCTGGATAGCAGAAATATCAGATCTATGCGAGGAGTTCTGAGCTGGTAGAGCTGATATTTTGGCTACCTTTGACAATTTCTTTGACTATTTTCATCTGGTGTTTTCCTCAGGTTGGGGGACAATGATTTTAGCACTTCTAATGACTGGCTGCACCTTTCAGAAAAGAACATGACAAACATCTATGCAATCACTCAAAACAAGTGTTATTATTCTAATTGTAGTGAAAACCAAGACATGTTTTAGATATTTGACAGGACTCAGGAAACCCAGCTTGAAACTGGGACAATCCCGGCCAAACCAGGATATCTGGTCACTGTATATTACTCATTTCACTCAGACAGACAGTGAGAATGGATGTGACTAACAGAGAGAGAGAGAGAGAGAGAGAGAGAGAGAGAGAGAGAGAGACAGACAGAGACAGACAGACAGAGAATCGAACGTGTCATCCATTTGTCTCAGAACAGGAGTAAGCATGCTATTTAAACAATACATTATATTATCACTGCCTCTTGGGAACGAAACAAAACAAAAGCTGTATTATTGTGTCTGACAGCTAACATGGTCTTTCACATGAGGTGAAACCAAGCCAGCAAGCTGACTATTAGGCTGGCATTATACGTCTACCGCAGGGGTTCTCAATATCCACCAAGTGGCCTTATGGATCTGTAACTCTGTACAAAAGAGTGTACAAAAGCAACCAAATGGACCCTTACAGGTCCATTTGGTTCCATTTGCACATTCCCAGAGTTAAATTAACCCAGAGGATGTTACAGTGTAGATTGGGGTTCCACTCTCAGAGTTACAGACCCGGCTGTAAGGATCCATTAGGACCCCTGATGGTCCCCAGACCCGACGTTGAGAAACAGTGGTCTACTGTATAAGAAAAAAAGAAGAGTGAATTTGTGAATTTGTGAAACATTGCCACTGTGAAGATGTGGGTTCTGTGTTGGTTTCCTAACGACGTAGATGTGATTGATACTGCCACTGTAGTCTGGTCAGGACTCATTGATCTTTGTATTGATCTTTTGATGTAATTTACGCAGGGGTCATACAGATATGCCCCAGGATAAATGGCTTTTCATAAAACAGCGAAACGACCTATTTTAGATCCAACCAATGCACAGAGCATAATGTTTAGTCAGTTTAACATAAAAAATACAAGAAATTCTATGTACAGTATACTCTAGGGCTGTCTGTCCACTCATTAGTTGAATAATTGATTAATCGCTCAGTTTTGTCTTAGTCAAACAAAACTTTGTTAGTTGATTAGTCAAGGGCTATGTATTTGGCTGTGGGCCCCCAGTTGAAGGTTTTGTGCCAGGGACCCCCATAAGAGAATATTTGGGAAGATTTGTTTAGAAAAATAGCAAATCTACAATTCACAATGTGTTGCATCGTGATAAATTCTTCTCATCTTCTCTTTAGTCTTCTCTTATGGGGCTCCCTGGTTCAAAATCTGTTTTTTTTAAATAGCTAAAAATGTTAATAAGACATAACGGCATAAGTGTTTAAACTGTTCCTCATTGTACTGGGGACCCCCTGGAACCCCCTCAAGAACCTCTGGGGGTCCCGGTACCCCACTCTGAGAACCATTGTGCTTTAGTTGAGGATCTCCCTAGTGGTTCTCAAAGTGGGGTCCGGGGACTCCCGAGGGTCCTTGAGGGGGTTCCAGGGGGTCCCCAGCTCAGTTATTGATAGTTAGGGACCAAATGGACATTCAGTTCTTTAACTCTCAAGAGTTGTGGGTGTCCATGGCCTTTATGCATACTAAACTGGTGGTCCTCGAAACTAAAACGTTTGAGAACAACTGCCCTAGAATACGGCTATTAATTAGTTCTTGCTTGTCATGTGGAGCATATAAACAAACCCTCTGTCTATACGTCTCTTCCACACACCCACCCACACACCCACCCTCCGTCCCAGACACACATTTCGGAGAATCCCGGATGCTGAGCGTGGAAAGGAGTTCACTGTATCATTACCCACAATGCACCACGCACTGCCGAGTGAAATCCCACACTGGTTGCTACTTATAGCTGTGAAAGGGATACCCGCGGCGCTTTGAGAGCGCCGCTCTGCACTGTGGTGTAGAGTAGCTGTGTAACCTCACCCACTTCTGCTCGTCCACTAGACCTCCCCCCACACACGCACACGCGCATGCACACACACACACACACACACACACACACACACACACACACACACACACACACACACACACACACACACACACACACACACGACAACAACAATACACACACACACACCCTGACATTCACAGACAGAAACAGGAGTGTGCTATTTTTCTCTTGTCATGCTGAAGCATAAAAAAATTGCACCTTTGAATCTAGATTCCTAGTTGCATTAACCACTTTCAACCTGTTTTATCCCTATCCCTATTTTAGGCATTTTCTTTTTACAATTGTATCACAAATGTTCACAAATTTTGTTTGTATTTTTTATAAATCTTTCAAAGATTGCTTATAACAAAAATTGCTAAAGAAGCACAACTACGATATCATACCGCATCATATCTATCATGATGCATAGATCGGCCATCTTTACTATTTGGCACACAACAACGTTTATAGGCAGAGCTTACAGTATGTGGTTAAAACATCACTCTAAAATGTATCTTCAGAACATCACCATGGCTCATCTGGTTATGACCGGTCCTTTAATGTGACATGAGATTATAAAATCACACAGAGATAACGTGCGCACAGCCAGCAAAGCTGCTTATATAGCATGCTCATTACCTCATGTCAACACATTTCATCACAGGGTCCTAAGGAGAGAGCAGAGAGCAGTATTTATTTATTTTCCCGCCTGACACATGAGAAAGTTTAACTGATATCACACAGTTTATAACTTCCTGGCAAGCAGAGATGGTTTGGAAATAACGTTATAAAACAAAGGTCCAACCTTACTACAGTATCATAATGAAAGGGACGCACTATCTTTGGCAATCAACCTTAAGTAATGATTTCTCTGACGGTAGGGAGGGTTCACTGAAACCGCTTTGCTTAAACAGGTAGGTTTACAGAGAGGTTTGATATTCCTTTTGTTATATTTGGTATGATAATTCCATTTAAAAGAATTGTGGGGAAGTGTATTGTGATAGTGTAAAATGCCTCCATCGTAAATAGGAAATGACTGGCACATGT
Organism: Gymnoscopelus microlampas; assembly: GCF_963454915.1. Classification (NCBI taxonomy): domain Eukaryota; kingdom Metazoa; phylum Chordata; class Actinopteri; order Myctophiformes; family Myctophidae; genus Gymnoscopelus; species Gymnoscopelus microlampas. Next base: position 25,885,238 of record NC_139946.1, read on the forward strand.
GTGACAATACCTACGCAGCAGATTCCTGAGTGTTAATCTAATGCTGCCTCCAAGTGCAAACACAGACCCCAATCAAAGTCTGGTCTGGTGCAGTTCTGGATTGAAATATGCATTTGTACAAGCTTTGAGTGTGTTGTACTGTGTGGCTGTGCTGGAGCACTGAGGTAAGAGGTTCCACCACAAATCCGGGGGTTGACTTTTTTGACATGTTCCCTGAACCCATGTGGACAGCCACATACCGTTGAGGGTTTCTGCAAACTTCTATAAGAACGCTATCGAGCAGGAATCTTTTCGCTGTGGGACATTGTGAGTTTGCATGTTAGCAGTTGTAACAGGTGTGACAAGGTGTGGTTTCAACAGTTTATCATGCTTAATAAGGTAATTCCAGTGGAGTATTGTACTTTTATTTACCTTTTTTAGGGTCTGTACTTACGGTATATTGTACTTTTTAACTCCACAATATATCCAGGGAGGGGAAAAGGTACATTATGAATTACTACTACTTAAACTCTATTTCAAATATACTGAAAATAGCTCATAGATATACTATTTTCACTATTGATATTTTTTTAAACTTCCAGGAAACTCCTTTAATTGTTTGGGAAAATGTCTAAATTGTAATACAGCGATACATTGATAATAAAAAGAAAATATAATTTGTACAAATTACAGTACAAATAGTACATGCACTTTTTTTTGTTTTTTAAAGCATGCACTCGTGGATACTTAAAAAAAGAAGCATGTTGTACAAAGTACAAATTTGACAGAGAATCTTTCACTTGTAGTTGAGTAATATGTGACCGACCAGGAGTATCTATGGCATACTTGGATTCAAGTACTGGGAGTGAGTACTTTATCCACCACTGGGTATTTCTCCTCTTCCCTTGCTGTGAACGTGGGTACAGTTAGTGTGAACAGCAGAGCCAAGGTTCTTGTCCTGTCATTCCATCTCCTGTGTCTAGCTCCTTTCATTTGATTCAATCGATCATGCAGTGGTTGAAAGTAAACAAGTACATTTATTCAAGTACTGTACTACAGTACAGGTACATTTACTTAACTTTGAAATATTTTAAAATTCTGCTCCACTACATCTCAGAGTCAAATTTGCACTTTTTACTAGCCCTATTTTATAGCCGACCTGAAGTGGGCAAAAAAAAAAAAAGACGATCTACAAGCTCGCAATATACTCCACAATACTTTGGTACTGTGGGTATAATTTTGATGCCAGTACTTTTGTACTTTTACTCAAGTAAAACTTTGAATACAGTACTTTTACTTGTAGTAACAGAGTGTTTTTATATTGTGTTATTGCTACTACTTAAGTAAAACATCTGAGTACTTCTTCCACCACTGCGATCATGTCTCATGATTCAATCACACAGCAAAGCATTGCACATCCATGCACACGCAGACATGCTGTACATACGCTGCACACGGAATACCTTTCATACCCTCCTGGTGTGTTTGGAACATGAGGTATAAAGATTGATTATCTGATTGCACGGAAGTCGCAGTTATCACAAATGTATTATTAATTTTTTCGTGTGGTTGGGGCAACAGAGAGGAGGCGACAGGGCAAATTCCAGCCCTTCAAACGTCTGTTTGGGAAGAGGAAGAAGAGGGAAGTGGAGAGGGGCTTCGATGCCGTGGAGCTGAAGGCCAGTTACTCCACCGGAGAGGTGTGCAATGGGGTCGTGTCTGACGACGAGGACACCAATCAGAATTTGAGGTAATGACCACAAGAAATGCACTTTTTAACCCATTAAAGGGATAGTTCACCCAAAACGTTACTTTTTTTCTACCGATTAGTCACCCGAAGGAGACTTGGATTCATGGATATTTTTTTGTTTTTGTCGCATTCCTAAGCCAATAATTTGATGATCAGCGAATCGGTGGGCAGCGGTTCCTGTAGGAGACACAAAGGAGACTCCTTGTGTCTCCTACCAGAACCGCTGCCGGTCATCAAATTATTGGCTTAGGAATGTGACAAAATCTAAAAAATATCCATGAATTCAAGTCTCCATGGGGTGACTAATCGATAGAAAAAATGGGGGTGAGCTATCCCTTTAAGGCCTGAGGCTGATTCTACAAATGCCTTCTGAATTAGTAGTTCTCCAACCTTTTCATGCCAACCCCCAATTTATATGTATTTGGCCGCGGACCCCCCATCTGAAAAATGTTTGTGCCAGGGACCCCATGAAGAGAAGATTTGTGTTTTAAAAAAATGGTAAATTACACTTCACTTCAAAAATGTTCAAAAATAGAAGAACCTACAAGCTCGCATTGCGGCACGAAGTGACGCGCTGTGAGCTTGGATATCTGCTATTTTTTAATAGCCAAAGTTAAAATCTAAAATGAAATTCTTTCCCGGTTTTAATGGGTTAAAAGACGTTGAGGGGGGGTTCCACTTCCAGGGGGTCCCCAGCTAAATTATTGATAGTTAGGGAACAAATGGACACTATCAGGCCTTTAACTCTGAGAGTGTTGAAATGGACCCTACAGGGGTTACGGTCCATTTGGTCCCTAGCCTGGCCACTGCGTGGGGGGGGGGGGGGGGGGGGGGGGGGTGGAAAAGATGTGTGACATAGGGTTTGTTTATATACTCCACATGACATTGCAAGCCAGAACTAAATGATATAACAGTGTTATTCTTTAAAGGACCCTTCCATTTGTGCCCTACAGTGAGCTGTTCCCACTGTGCCTTCTTCTGGCTTGTTTTCTGCTGACGCAGAGCACTAAATCGGGCCTTATCAATAATTAATTGTCCATACGTCGCAGAACATTTTGACCTTAGTCGCTAAAGAGCAACTTAGCTGGTCTTATTCCAAGCTGGAGGAAGTAGCAAGTATATGCCCACTTAAACTCTGGTTCCCAATCTTTTTTAGCATGTCATTTGAGACTCGACTTGAGTGAGTTACACATTTCAGTTGGTTGTTTCCTGCAGTGTCACGCTCATGGGAAGAGGGAGAGGCTCAGATCATAAAAGGCCTTGTCTGGATCTCAGCCTTTAATTGGTGGATTACAGTGGTGTTGCCTGTGCAGAGATCCATTCCCTTTCTCTTTGTGCAGAAATGATTTACAGAAGGATGCTCCCACACACCCTGCTCAGAGTGAATTAATAGGTGAATGATGATAATGACACGCTAAAGCGTTGGAAAGAAATCCTTTTCTTAAATCGTGTGCTACTGGAACATCCTGGATTCTCATGACAAGTAATTTGAGAGCATATAAACGAAAATGTTTCCAAAAGCTTGGCTGTTGGAAACAGTTTCGTTGTAAAAACAATAGGTTGATGTATTCTGTTTAAAATGTTGTCACTGCCCCGTTTTTCTGTTGCTTGTGAGAGGACTTTTTGTGTGTTTTATCCTAGAACTGCTATTAACCTATCTGATGCGTTGTCAATACAATATGTGGTTATTTGCTTTTCAACTAAACTAAACTAAACTAAACTAAATCAGCAGTACTGTCATGCATTCTTCTGCAGGGAGTTGAATCCAATTGGTTCCAGAGCTCTCTCCCACGACAGCATCTTCATCCCAGAGGAGCCGGTGCCGGAGCCCTGCCTAGAACAGACCATGTCCCAGGAGAACGTCTCCGATAAAGTCAGGAACCTGCAGGTGGGCTCGCTGTTTTAGGTACCGTTTCTCAATGTCAGGCCCGGGGACCAACGGGTCTGCCAGGGTGAGAGTGTTCAAATGGGACCAAATGGACCCTTACGGGTTTGTGACTCTTGAGAGTGTACAAATGGAACCAAAATGGATGGGTCCATTTGGTTCCATTTTGTTACACTCTCAGAGTTGAATTGATATTGAGCATTTTACGGTGTAGATTGGGGGCCCCAGTGATAAAACGTGGTGTCAAATGTTCCTCTTCCATTGCATACACCACAATACGAATGAACAATAATTACATAATTATTCAAATATTATAAAACCAAACAAAATAAATGCAACCCAAACCAATACATAACGACAAAACAAGACACAACAAAAAGACAACTTAAATTGGTGAACACATTTATCTCAAAATTAAGAAATAACAATTTAAACAAAGTACATGATAAAATAAGTGTTCTTTTTGTCCGTCACACAGAGGCAGATTGCACAGAGCATCAAGTTTGGCCAGAAGCCTCCGTCTCAGCGTCGGAGCGAGGGAGACGAGGGCAGCTCAGACGAGGAGGAGGTTCCTCAGAGTCCTCTGAAGGTGGAGGCCCAGATGGAGGCGGCGCCGCCAGAACCCCAGCCAAAGGTACTGACTAAATGGCCGGCAGTGATGGAAGAAGTACTCACATGTTCAAGGGATAGTTCACCCCCAAAATTACTTTTTTTCTATCGATTAGTCACCCCATGGACACTTGTATCCATGCATGGGGTGACTAATGGATAGAAAAGAATATTTTTTTTGGGTCAACTATCCCTTTGAGTAAAAAGTACAAAAGTATTGGTGTCAAAATGTACTTAAAGTACCAAAAGTAGAAAGTACTCATTGTGCAGAATGTCCCATTTCACAAGTTTTCAAATGTATAAAATGTATACAAATCTTTTGAAAATAGCAGATCTACAAGCTCACAATGCGTCACACAGTACTTGAGTAAATGTACTTACAGTATAGTTACTTTACACCACTGCTAAAGAGCCGGTCACACTGAGCATTATACCTATAACAATAACTATAATAACTATATTGTTCACCATTGTCTTTGTGGTGTTAACTCTGCCATCCACTTCACTCAACGGTTTTAAAAACAATATCGTTTTTTATAGTTATAGTGCTCAGTGTGAATGGCCCTTAAGATCACTGGTTCTCAACGTGGGGGGTCCGCAGAACCCCGCGAAAGGAGCCAAATGTTCCGATATGGGTATATAACTCTGAGAGTGTAAAAATCGAACCAAAGGGTCCATTTGGTTCCATGCGTAGACTCATGATTTTACAGTGTACAGTGGGTCACAGAGATAAGAATTCGATCAAATGGGGGTACGTGGCTTAATGCCTTTCAAACTGAGGGGTCCTTGAAATGAAAAGGACCGAGAATCACTGACTAAAGATGTTCTCCAGCTCCTCTGAGAGCAGCGTCTGCTCAGTGCTGAGCTGCGGAGGAATGCCGACGCGGCGGAATTCAGCACGGACACATGATGACTCATGTTCTGTTTGTCTCCTCCACCAGGAGGTCCAGGTGGTCCAGCAGCCCCAAGGAGCCCAGCAGCACGTCCACGTGACCCAGCAGGCCAAGGTAGGCCTATTCATAATAACAATCGTCTCACCGCAGTTATTTGAGACTAGAGGTTCGGGCAGGGTTGCCAGATCTGCTCATTATAATTTCCCCGCAATATTTTATTTGAAAATAGCCGATCTACAAGCTCACAACGCGTCGCGATGCGACGCGTTGTGAGCTTGTAGATCTGCTATTTTCAAATAGCTGATGTATATGTTAAAGTGCTCATGGGGCCCATAGTCGCTTCTTTTGGGCTGGTTTTCCTAGACCTGGTTGCTTGTTTCTCTCACAGAATCTGGCAACACTGGGTTCGGGCCACACACCTACGTCGCACTGCCGATCCGACCGATATGTCCGAGTCGTAGTGTCGGCCGGGGCTTTGTCAGAGTACCCGTTGTACCTGTCTGTCTTTGTCCCTTTTATTCCCACATGGAGATCTCTGATGTCATCAGTATATGCCCTTATATTGGCATGCCCATATATGGGTATATCGTTTGGCTCGGCGGTTCTGGACAACTGGATATCCATACATGCCTATATATACAGTATGGACATATCGGTCGGATCGGCGGTTCTGGACAACCGCATATCCGAGCGACTCGACGGCGGGCACTGCTCTCCCTCGATTCTTTGCCGATGTGCATGCTGAGTTTGAAGTCAGTCGGTCCCATACACGCACATAGCGGTCGGATCTGTGGCTCTGGATAACCGGATATGGGCGTATCGGGTTTGTTTATGGTTATGTCTGAGTCACAGTGGCGTGGCCGTGGTCCGCCTGCAGGCCCCCCCATCAGGCAATTTTAATATAGAATGTTTGAAAGTATACAATTATAAAATTCATGGCCTGTTTTGGCCATAGTACAGCACATTGTTTATTTTTAGCGGCACTAGCCGCTCTATACCTTTAGGTATAGAGCGGATCCTGCTCTATACCTGACTTTGTCCGTGTTCACCGTCAACGTTCTGATTGGTCAGACCCGTCAACAAAGTGATTGGTCAGACCCGTCAACAAAGTGATTGGTCAAGCTTCACGCGACACATGGCTATAAACACATTATAAACACATATCGATGACATAATGTATCAAAGGCGCCGCTACCTTCACGCAGGGTGTGATTTTTTAATTATTGGTAGCGGTCTTTGTCAGTCATTTCTTTGTATATTTATCATATCTGCCTTGTGACACTTTTATTTACAAAGCCTAAAAGTAAGTGATTTTGATTTACGTTCCAATGTTCAATGCCAAAAATCACAAGTATTTGTATGACAAATCGTCAACTAACATTTCATGACCGTGTGACCCACGCTCAGGGGGCCCAGCAGGTCCAGGCTCCAGCCCAGCCGGGGACGGGGACGCACAGCACTCCAGTCAGGTCGCCCAGGTCCAGGCGAGTTCTTCCACCCGACGGCACTATCGAGTCCATCAACCTGGACTCTGTTCCCCTGTCCGCCCCACGCCTCGACAACACCGCCGCCAAGCACAAACTGTCTGTCAAGCCCAAGAACCAGAGGGTGTCCCGCAAGCACAGGCGCTTTACACAGGTGAGTCCAGAAACACTTTGATAGAATCTGGGGTTGTAAAGCTACCCAGTCATGATATAATACAATATATGACCAATATCCACATGTTGCACATGATTTTTATCTGCTGCTTTCTGTGCTCTGTGATTGCGGAAATGGCAGTTATGATTCCATTCACTCTCATTGTATGGTAAAAAAAAAAAAAGATACAGTATATTTATTCATTACATTCATTGTTGATATGACCGTTGAGTGTTGAGGCTACAATATATATTCATACTAATATATTAATTATTACTGAACTTATTTTCCTACCTCATTCATTTAGTTTCAGGGTTTTTTATTTACTTTTACTCTTTCTTTTCTCAAAGTGGGGTTAATATAAAATGAGTTAATATAGCATCCACAATCAGTGTAACTACATCGGCTATTTGAAAATAAAAATGTAAACAATTACAACACAAATCTTGTATGGAGGTCCCTGACCTCCATTCAGGGTCACTTGACATGAAAAGGTTTTAGAAGTTTTAGAACCACTGCTGTAAGAAGTAAAAGTGTAGAACGTGTTAATCCCACAAGGGAAATTCAGTTTCAGCTTCATCCAGCTGATATCTACTCAGGTGGGCATATTGAGCACTCGGGGAGTAGTTGGGGGTTAAGTATCTCGCTCTAGGACACATAGCGGGGACTGGGACTCGACTCCCAGGTGGCAAGCGTAACCTGGATTGTCTTTCTCCTAGGATCTCCAGGAGGTTTCTCTCCCCGGGGTTCTGCAGGAGGAGCAGGAGGCTGAAGGAGGCCAGCAGAGGACAGCCGCTGAGGAGCCTCCCTACGGGTCCCCGGAGACCTCCAAGAAACAGAGACTGCAGGAGGAGGAGAGACGCGAGTCCAGGCGGAGGAGGGAGCAGGAGGAGCAGAGGCTCCGACGGGAGGAGGAAGAGGAGAGGAGGAGGAGAGCGGAGGAGCTGAGAGCGCGTGAACTCGAGGAGGAGAGATGCCGCAAGCAGCAGGAAGAGGAGCGCCTCCGTAAAGAGGAGGAAGAACGGAGACAGAGGGAGGAGCTGGAGAGGATGAGGAGGGAGGAAGAGGAGCTGGAGCGTAGACGGAGGGAGGAGGAGGAGGAGGCCAGGAAGAGGCGAGAAGAAGAGGAGCGATGCCGGAGAGAAGAGGAGGAGAGAAAGCGCCTGGAGGAGCAGAGGAGAAAAGAGATGGAGGAGGAGAGGATGCGGCTGGAGCTGGAGGGAAAGAGACTGAGAGAAGAGGAGGAGAGACAGAGGAGGCTAAAGGAGGAGATGGAGGAGAAGATGAAACTGGAGGCGGAGGAGAGGAGGAAACTGGAAGAGGAGGAGCAGAAGCCCCCCCAGGAGAGGAAGAGGAGGGCGGAGGAACTCCGCTGGAGGGAGATGGAGGAGAGGCAGAGACCATTCTCTTTCAAGGTGTCCTCTGGAGAGAAACAGATCCTGTTCCAGAAGGTCAACCTGACGCCCGTGGCGGGACATCACAGCGGGCCCGCGGCCGAACCGGTGGAGGGCGTCAAGACCTCCTCCTCTGAAGGAGGAGACTCCCACCTGCCGTCCTCACAGTATGTCCCCCACACGGCCATCTTGGTGACGGGGGCCCAGCTCTGCGGGACGGCCGTCCACATGGACCAGATCAAAGACACGGCCTGCAAGTCTCTGCTGGGCTTGGGAGAAGACAAGAGAGCCATGGGGTTGCCGCTGGCCAAGGGCAAGATATCGCCTGACCGCAAGTCCGCCAAGACCAAATCCCTCACCGAGACCTCGCCCGCCACGGACCAGTCCAGTGCTGCCGTCCTGGCAGAATGGGCCAGCATTCGATCGAAGATATTCAAGGGCGCCGAGGAGGGCAAGTACGACGATCACCCAGAATCCGGACGGAACCAGACTCGGCCGAGCAGCGAAGACCTGAACCAGCCTCCCTTCTCACACACCAACCTCAGGAAGACCATGTCTGCCAACGCCAAGTTCTCCATCACCCCCGCGAAGAAGAAGTTCGGAGACTCGAATCGTAACTCGGAGCTGTTGAGTCTGGACGTCAGGGACGGAGGGAAGGACGTGTCTACGGCCGAGGCCCCCTGCAGCTCCCCATCGGCCTCGCCGGGCCCAGGTGGTAGGGCTCAGAGCAAGGCTGCTAAAACAGTCCGCATCGCGGAGAGAGGCTCAGAGGAGTGTGTGTTTGCCAAAGACCTCCCTTCCTTCCTGGTTCCCAGTCCCGGGTCCAAAGCTGAAGCGGCGGAGGTGAAGAACGGGAGCCAGGGTGAGGCGGAGGACTCGGATTACAACGAGGAGGAGGAGGAGGAGAGAGGGTCAGAGGGTGGCGAGGACAAGCCCTCTCCTTTTGGCATAAAGCTGAGGAGGACCAACTACTCGCTCCGCTTTCACAGCGAACAGTCCACAGAGAAAAGGAAGAAACGGTACAGCGCGGGGGACAGCTTCGATGGGGTCCCCTCCCCGCTCACGCCCATAGAGCCAGACTCCGACTGCTCCTCTGTCTTTTCGGATAAATCGAGCCCTGTGTCTCCCCATCCAGAGAGCGCAGGCAGCAGGTTCTCACACGCAGCCGCCTCCCCTGCCGTCCTACGGGCCAAATCGGGCAGGTCTCAAAGTGCCGCTGCAATGCATGGCGAGGGCGAGAAAGCGCTTTCCAAACCGCCGCTCTACCAAAGACCCACCGTGTCGCCGAAACCTGCCACCCCTCCCCCGTCGCCGCTCCCCAAAACAGTGCGAGGGGTCTCCAGTGATGCTACAACCCAGAGGGCAGGGGGGCCGGCGGAGTCGCCCGGCCAGGATCAGGCAGAACGGGGCGAAGATTCCTCTTCGGCCGTGGCCCAGCTACGCAGGAGCAGCCATGTCCCAGGGGATGAGGAGCCCAAGGAGAAGAAGTCCTTCTTCCCCTCCATCAACATCCCCTGGAGAGAGAAGACAGACAGAAAGACAGAGCTCCTCCGGAAAGGTCAGTGTCCCTTTAGACCACAAAGTGTGTTGTTATTTTCTGATTTAAAATACATGCAATATGCTGTAATAATATTTATTTGAGTATTTATTAATTTTGTGATTAAAAGAGCATATTATGTTCTCTTCATTTTAGCTTGTTTTTTAATTGCATGAGGTAATAGTTAAATGTTCATTAAATGGTTTGGGTTTTGTCATATTGAGCTGCACTAAAGCAAATCCCTTTCGGTCTCAATTGATATTGCAATATAGTCTATACAATACTTGAACTGAGCATGTGAAGATTACCTCTAAATAAATGCTAAGATACCCCATTAAATTAGCATAATTGAGCACACCTTGTGGACCATTCAACTCAAAAGAGTTTTAATGTCATATAGGGTAGGCCAAAATGCTTTTCTCAGAGGCCTTTCTGACCTTGCAAAGAGAAATGTGTCAAGGAAACGCCAGTGTACGCTGAACTGTTTACTCTTCCTAAGCCATGGATCTTTATCAAGGACCTTTGGTGAATGAACACTTCAGAGACCAAACAGGAGTTTTAGGTCCTAGAATGTGTTACTGTACGTCTGCCTGCAAGACAGTAATAAGACACAGACAGTCAGACAGACACCAACAACTAGTTCAGGTAGCAAATGGTTTAGATTTTATTGTCAAAGACATGGTTGCATGGAAATACAAGATAAGATAAGATGTCATTACAGTGGATTATACGTTTGATGTTTGCATATCTGAAAACAATAAAATCTTCATCCAAAGCCCAAGAGAAGTACAGGAAAAGAAAAGGTAAAAGTAAATAAAAACCCTGAAACTAAAATAAGGATTTCAGTAATAATTAATATATTAATATGAATATATATTGTAGCCTATCAACAACAATGAATGTAATGAATAAATAAATATACTGTATGTAGTCTATCAACAGAACTATCCTTAACAAGCATGTTTATGTATGAATGGACACAGGTGAAGAGTAGCATGTACACTAGTAATGTTAAGTACATGGGGGAGTAAACAAGGTTTAATAAAAACCTCAAAATAGCCATAGCCTACATGTATGTCTATATATAAACAGTACAGTATATGTAAAAAAACTGTCATGTCATAATGCAGTACAGTGGTAAAGGAATGTGACACGGTTCACGTTGTCTCCTTACAGAAAAGCCGTCGTTACAGAGCAGGCACTCTCTGGACAGCTCGCGGGCCTCGGAGAAGGAGGTGGGGCCCCTGTGGATCACGTTGGCCCTGCAGAAGCAGAAGGGCTTCAGGGAACAGCAGCAGAGCCGTGACGACAGACGCAGCCAGAGAGAGGCCAAACTGGCAGAGAAACAGTCCCGAGACAAAGACGGAGTACGTACCTCTCTGCTTATACTGTCTAAAATTGTCAAATGATTTCAATGCTGCTTATTTTATTTCACCGGGAGTTTTACCGGGAGGATAGAGATGGTCCTCCCCACCTGGCTGAACATGGCTACTTGTGTTTGCTGGAGCCCCACGGTGGTGGGCTACTTAGCCCCAAAACTTAAAATTCTGTGAATTTCAGTACAATATTCAGTACATTCAGTCCATAGTCATAGTCATAGTCAGGCTGTCAAAATGTGTTAATTAACTGAGTTAATACATTTATGGAATGAATGCATTAAAAGCTTTAAATCAATGAACGCATGCGCATAATAACCCGCCCCATACATCCCATAATTCCATCCACTCTGCACTAGTCATCACTTTGTTATCTGATGGCTCACGATGATCCAAACAAGATGGAAAGAAAACCTGTGTGTAGCTCAATCTGGATGGTGAAAAACACAAGTTGGTTATTGACAGAAAAGGATGCGCAGTGACTCAAATCACATAGCATAACAGGGTTAGGGCGAGCGAGACGGAGAGAGATCAAGATTGAGAAAGTCATTCAATTTTCCGTTCCCATAAAAACATACAGTGAAAATATTTCTGTCATAATTACAAATGGTGATGAATCATGATTAATTATTAATGTTTGATTAATCTGATTTAAAAGGTCTTATCGTTTGACAGCCCTAATATTTTTGTTATTACTCTTGCAACATTCAGTTTAATGTTGTAACAGAGCATGCCTGCCTACCAGGACACTTAACCACTTAAACCCCACCATCCGTATTGTGGGGAAAGCTTTCTCTGAAAATACGACAGCTTGTCGATCGTTTGTCAGCAAAATCTTTCTCCACGATAACAGAAAAGACATTAGTATAGAGCCCCGAGGGACACGGTCAACCATATAGGGTTTAAGTAGCCTGGTATACCCCCCCTTCCGGAAATCTCATTTGCAATGGAAATGAGAATTCCGGAGGGAGGGGCTTTACCAGGCTAGGGTTTATGTGGTTAAAGTACATAAAACTCAGTCACCGGATTTGTTAATGTTTGTTATATTCGTATGGCGTGGCTCTGTAAGAGGCTAGCCATCTAGAGGGTCTGTCTGTCCGGAACTAATCTTGAAAACCGCCGGGCTGATAAGTGGCAAATGTCTTGTGCATGCTGCCAGTAGGCCAACTTCGTACCTCTACACATTTATTTTCATATATCGTTGCTGTCGGGTGGAAACCTTGTCCAAAACTGTTCCTTTTTATTTCATTTTTGTGAAAATAGCCGATCTACAAGCTCACAACACGTTGCATCGTGTCGCGTTGTGAGCTTGCTATCTGCTATTTTCACAATTTCTTAGCGACAGTTTTGTGTGATGAAGTTGGGCAATAATTTACGAAAATACATAAAAAGTTGAAATATGGAAATACAAGGTTTCTGCCCAACAGCAACGATATACAGTACTAAATAGTATGTTAGTATGTGATTTTGGACGTCTGCATACTAGCATATTACGGTATTTAGTATGCCAAATTTATTTTTTGTATAGTATGCAGTACATTAGTATGTGGTTTCGGATGCAACCGCAATTTTTTTAAGTTGTATTAGTACTTTTCTATTTCTTTGACACTTGAAGCCCAGCATCCATATTCTGTCTAAAGTGTCTTTAAGTGGTTAATTGTGTTATTGTGTGAACATTCCTTATATATATGAACGTACCAATAAACTTGATTGATCCTGACTACAGGCTACGCTGGGCAGTCCTACGGACAGCAAAGTGGACAGAAGCCCCAGTCCTTCTAAGCCCCGGACCCCAGAGGAGCCCAAGAGACCTGACAGTCTCCTGGGACGCTTTGACCGCAGAGACCCCCTGAAGAAAGCCAATACTCTGCCCAGCTCTGTCACAGGTACTAAATGAGACAGAAATGAAATAGAAAAGAGCGCAGATATCCACCAGGCCAAGTTCGCTACCCACTGTTCCCAATCCCTATGCTGTTCAGAACATGGATTTAGTGAGAAATGTTACCCATAGATACTGTATCTGTATATACACGTAAGATGCCTGCTGCTGTTCATTGGAGTGATGTGTTATCACAGCCACAATATTGAACCAGTCATAGTTTAGAGGGAAAGGGGGGTCCACGCGCATAGGGTGGATTTTTTGGCTGCCACCAGTTTTTTCTTAATCATTGAAGGGTGTATTTTAAGATTCTGCCAGGTACCAGGCTGAAAGAAATTCTCATAGGGTTTTTAACCCTTTCTTACACATATCTAACCTAAATCCGAAAATGGAAAAAAAGAGAAAACAGAAGAAACAACCTACAGGGACAAAGGAACACATGTTTCCATACAATTAGGACCCAAGGAATTAATTGAAATGGTTATTATTCAGATTCAAGCACATCTTGACTCTATTTTGGGGCAAACAATGCACAAAAATAGCTGAAAATGTTCAGATCGCATCTATATTTCTCTTTTTCCTAAATCCTTAGGTGGATTTTTCCTTGCCAACTGTTTTTTCTTGATCCTTGAAGGGTGCATTTTAAGATTATGCCAGGTATCAGGCTGAAATAATAGATAATAGACAACAATTGTTATTATTAAGATTCTAGCACATCTTGACTATTAACAGGACAGAAACTGCCCCCCCCCCCAAAAAAAAGAAATCTGAAAATGTTCAGGGCTGTTTCCTACTGACATCCAAGGCCAGCTCTTATCATGGTGTGGTGAGGGAGAAGGCTGATTTAAGCAGTCACACCTGGCCTGACTTAACATGTCCTATCTATTACTCTTTGATACTGTAATTTGATATCTTAAATAAAGCACATTTCTCTTTTTGCAGCTCATATGACTTTGGTAAGGAGCTTGAAACCGCAAGGGCTATGGCGATGAGATGTCCACCTACCTGACCCCTCAAATTATAACAGGCGAGGGAAATGTTGTTTTTCACAGCGAATGGGACAACCTGAACAGAATCACAACCAATATTCATGGCTCAAATGTTGTAACAGTGCTGGGAGTATCATGATTCAAGAGGTGAAGGAGGGCCATCAGAGTACCAGTGAGAGGACAGTTCCTCTCTATGAGAGATCATCCAAGATGAGAAGCCCTAAGCTCACACCTCCGGAGATGCTACCGGAGCTGGCTTTCAAGAGAGCTGGTCCCAACTTCCCCAAAGATGCCAGCTTCACAAGAGGTGGAGTCACATGCATTATGTATGACCATGCTCGTATGAAGTCAGTCAATGCTGTGCGGGCTAAAATGCTGATGAAAATGGTGGGTGCTGATCAAGTAGACCCTGGAACTCGTGGCTCCACCCAAGGTTTGTCTGATCCCACATGTACAGCATGCCAACTTCAGAGTGGCTTGCTACAAGAGAGCAGACCAACCAATCTTTGAGAGGCCCAACCCCTACGATGAGTGTGCGATGCGATGCCAGAGTGTGGTCTAGCCAACACCAACTCGGGACTCCTGGATCGCTGCCCTCTGCACTCTCCTATCTAACATCTCAGCCCCATACAGCAGTACTGACTCCACTGTGAGGGTCCATGTCTCAGCCCCATACAGCAGTACTGACTCCACTTTGAAGGTCCATGTTTCAGCCCCGTACAGCAGTACTGACTCCACTGTGAGGGTCCATGTCTCAGCCCCATACAGCAGTACTGACTCCACTTTGAAGGTCCATGTTTCAGCCCCAAACAGCAGTACTGACTCCACTTTGAGGGTCCATGTCTCAGCCCCATACAGCAGTACTGACTCCACTTTGAGGGTCCATGTCTCAGCCCCATACAGCAGTACTGGCTCCACTGTAGCTACAAGCAGCCGCCTCTTGAGGTCTTCTCCCATGTCTGATTTCCACACTTTACTCATCCCATGCAAGGCATTCCAGGCAAGCGCCCTACTACGGACCTTCAGGTCCTGTTCCGTTGAAGCAGTCCAGGCCCCGAGATATTTGAAGTCCTTGACTGCCTCGAGCACCGTCTCGTCCGCAGTGGCAATGGTTTTGTCCGTACTGTCAGTACCTTTGTTTTCTTCATTGAGCTTGAGGCCGACCTTCCTGCACTCCAGTAGTAGTTCTCTTTCTTTGCTGTATCCGAGTAGGCTGGGAGAAGACGATGGATGAGGGGGTGTTAGAACCTGTCTGGACAATTGGACCTATCCTCCCTCCTTCTCTTGTGGAGGTATGGGCCCAGAAAGCAGAGGAAGAGCAAGAAGCTCTTGGGAAAGAAGCAGATTCCTCCAACAATAATGTGGATGAGAAGGATGGAGAGTATCAGTATGAAGAGGAGGATGAAGAGATGGAGATTGGGGAGATAGACTTGGATGACCTCTTTAGTGGTGATGATGATGATGATTAGTTGCAGTAGGGCACATACTGCTTAATTTCGTAAGATTATAAAGGTCAGAACTTGAATGATGTAATATAATTGTATTGCTCTCTTTTTTTGTGCAGTTTTTGTCCTGACATATAATAAACATTTAACTGTGGAAAATGTGTTAATTTCTCTGTGTATCTTCTAACTCAATAACTGCAATTACATTTGTTTTTAATTAGGAATATATTTTTAAATAGGTTTGGGCCTTGATTACACAAACAGTATAATGCATAACAGCTTGTAGAGAATCTTGTTCGGATTATTATTTCCAATAATAACCTAATTTATCTTGTCCAGTGTACTATTAGCTATAGTTCATTTGCATTTTTGTCCTGAAATAGTCAAGATGTGCTCGAATCTTAACTAGAAAATGTGCTCCTCGGAGATGGCGGAGGCCAGTACTGTTCCTGATTAATCCTGTCTTAAGTGTTACTCCGCCATTTCTCAGCCATTTCGTGATTATTCCTGTCTTACCTCACTTTGAAAGAGTCCAAGCCTCTTTCAAAGTGACACATCTATTTATAGGCCGCTATACGTCATGCGTCTCACTAGCCAATCAGAGCACACTCTTTCAACGTATTGTCACGTGTCACGTGAGGCTTGACCAATGTTAGCTTGGCCGAGGGGGGGGGGGGACGGAAAGTGAAAACATAGTCTCCTGGCGGAGACAATAATAACCATTTTGATTAATTCCTTGGGTCCCAATTGTCTGGAAAAATGTGTCGATTTGTCCCGATTTATGCTGTTTTCTCTTTTTTCCATTTTCGGATTTGGGTGGAATATGTAAGATGTAAGAAATGGTTAAAAAGGAACACCATGGGACATTATTTCAGCCTGGCACCTGGCATAATCTTAAAATGCACCCTTCAAGGATCAAGAAATAACAGTTGGCAAGGAAAAATCCACCTAAGGATTTAGTAAAAAGAGAAATATAGATGTGATTCGAACATTTCCAGCTCTTTTTGTGCAGTTTTTGCCCCGAAATAGTCAAGATGTGCTAGAATCTTAATAATAATTTTAATGAATTCCCTGGGTCCTTGTATGGAAACGTGTTCATTTGTCCCTGTAGGTTGTTTATTTCAATAGTTATTCTGTTTTTTCTTTTTTTCGATTTTCGTATTTGGGTAGGATATGTGTAAGAAAGGGTTAAAAATAAACCCTATGGGGCATTTTGCCTGGTACCTGGCAGAATCTTAAAATACACCCTTCAAGGATTAAGAAAAAACAGGTGGCGTCAAAAAATCCACCCTATGCGAGTGGACCCCCCTTTCCATCTAGACTATCAAGCTGTGCCTTCTTTATTTATTATTTATTATTTTCCAAGTTTTTTTTATTATTGTTTTTGTTTTATTACCTGGCTCTAATCCTTCACTGAAGAGGGTGCAAGAGAATTGAGTAATTGTGGTACGGTGGTTAAGATGCAACTTGCAGAACAGAGACTGAGAAGGTAGTTGGTTCAAATCCACCTCTGCATACAAATCGGTAAGTAATTACCATAGTTGTGACGTTTACCTTTCGCATGTCTGTGGTGCAGTGGAAAAGTCAGTGTTTTGTAACCAGAAGGTTCTTGGTTCAAAACCAGATATTAGGTATTTTTTTGCCCCAAGTTTGTGCCTGGCTCTAATTCTTCACTGAAGAGCGTGCAAGAGAATTGATTGAGTACAAACTGTGGTGGTACAGTGGTTAAGTTACAAAAACGGAGGTTTTAGGGTTCAAAACTGCTAAGGAACATTTTCGCTAAACCATTAAAACACTGACTATCTCTATTTTTGCCTTATTTTTGCCATTTCTTTTAAAGTTTTGCCTGTAATGATGTGCCCCAAATAGGGACGCCAGGTTGAAAGTGGTTACAAGAACATGTTTGTCATTTAGTTCTGATCTTGACGACGCTCCTCTTCCTGCGTTTCAGTTGAGATAGCGGATTCCACGCCGTCACCGCCGTCCGTGAAGGAGGTCTCGAAGCGCTTCCCCTCCACCGATTCTCCCCATGGATCAACGGAGCCGGCCTGGCTGGCCCTGGCCAAACGCAAGGCCAAAGCCTGGAGCGACTGCCCGCAGATCATCAAGTAACACCCCCCAAAAAGACTCACCCCGGACTCCCCACCACCACCAACCTCTGGGCCTGCACCCAGACTGCACACTGACCCACGCGTGAACACTCACATCAAACCCCCCACAACCCTTTCCAAATTCCAGATCTCGGACCCTCTACCCTGTGGAACAAAGCTCTCGTCCTCCTGCAACCCTGTATCCATACACTGGCTGGCATTATGTACTGTATTATCAAGTTAAAGTGCGCTGCACCATTACACATGTATACATAAGCAACTACTGCAAGCATGCACTTAACTGTATACAAACACATTAAAGCATTACGTCCCAGCAGGACATACGGTATAGACGTAACTAAAGGTGACGGCTGTTGACACCAAAACGCGCTGCAGTCAGGGACAGCGGAACCCTTTCAGCCAGCCAATGACGAGGTGCCGTGACTGACCAATTGCAACAGCCAACCCCCCCCCAATTCCTCGCTTTTGTAGCCAATGGCGATCACCGTGGTTGTAAATAGGTCATGCGCTAAAACACAACGCAGTTATGAACACGCATTCAGTGACAGAGAAGGAGAAGAAGAAATTTACTCTGAAATAGAACCAGCTCGGTGTTAATCCGACAGAGGAGAGTTTGCAGAGCAGTGTTGGAAAAGGGCTGACAATAACCCGACACCACAAACCACCCTCGTTAAGGGGCGATTTATATTTACTGTAGTTGCGTGCCAGTGTCGCGTAACGAAAATAACCGATATGCAAGCTCAAAATGCGTCATACTGCGACACGTTGTGAGCTTGTAGATCGGCTATTTGCGGTAGAAAAGCAGAAATCGCACTTTTCTTCCTCATGACAGCACCGCGGAAATGTTACAAGCGCCTTCTCCGTTACGTTCTCTCCTTGGTATTATTTCGAGCGACAGATTCACGTGTTGTTGAAACAACGGACACTGTATCCCTTCTCTGAGCCTCGTTTGTGATGTACAAAACAAAAGCCTTTTCTTTTTTTTTTTACTCGTATTCGAAAACCTGTACTTAACCTAACAACTCTCACTGTGTCCGTGATGACTGTGACAGCTGTCAAAGACGCTTTCATTACAATTTGCCATGATGAAGTTATTAGAATCTTGTTTGTATAAGTCAAACTCTGCAACAAAAAAAAAAGAATAATCTGTCAAATCACATGGGTGGGTGCACTGAAAACACAGCATTGAAGACCACAAGTGTTATTGGGCATTTAACTGTGAATTGCACATTACTTTCACTTATTCTGTGGTAACGTAATTCTGAGGTTTTTTTGCTTTTGCTATTAAGAGAGACTACCTGCTTGCTAGGGCTGGGCGATATGACTTCAAATCAATATCACTATTATTTCAAACTTTTGATGAATGAATATTGAAATAACAGTGAAAATAGCAGATCTACATCTACAAGCTCACCATGCCATGCATTGTGGGCATGTAGATAGTCTATTTTCAAAATGTTTCATTGTACAATGAAGTGTAATGCATGGTTAAGTGGTTAATCAGACTAACCGATTTAGTCGATTATAGAAAATCTATTAGAATGTTTTCATGTAAATTCATTGATATATAATCAACGAAACATTAAGAAAAAACCTTGCTTCTCGATTATTCAGTTACAGTTCGGTTATTGGTTCTTAAATATCAGTTTCGATAAATCTTTTGGTTTATTGCCCAGCCCTACTGCTAGCTGTAACATAACATAACAATTCTCGTAGCTGTCCTGCCGTAACACATCGTTTGTAGGCGTAGCATAGGCCCTCACCTTTCTCATAAATCGTCTGTCGGGTGGAAACCTCATATGTCCATAACTGTTACTTTTCAGGACTCAAATTCGAAAGCAGCAAAAGTAGCAGATTGCAAAGCTCGAAACGCGACGTTTCGTGCCACGTTTCAAGCTTGTGGATCTGCTACTTTTGTGTGATGCTGTAGTATGATCAAGTAGGGTATTCATTTACAAAAAAAAGAAAAGGTTAGAATATTAGAGATGGGAGGTTTCTGACCCGACACCGACAAAATGTGATTTGAGCCTGTTGGCTTTGGTAGGACGGTCTTCCCGCTACTGAAGGAAGGCCAGCGTGTTCTCATCTCCAAATCACTCAAACTTTCTCACTCCTCAGTGTAATGATCTGTATGTATGTAAGTAAGTATGTACGTATGTAAGAGGCAGGATTTACCCCAGCCCCGGTCAGAGACCGGAGCACCTTGAAGGGTGATTTGTACTTGGCTGCGCGTCAGTGTCGTGCAACCAAGTATAACTCGGGCTTATTAAAGGAGAAGTCACTTTTGTCATTTTGTTTTTAACTTTGGTCGTGCACAATAGTGTAGTGTACACAGTGTTGTATGTAACAAAACAAAACAGAAAAAGAAAAGAAAAAAAGTTTGGTAATAATTGCACTTTTTTTTTTGTTAAACTTAGAGGGTATTCATGAGAAAATTCTTAAGAGATGCAAATGTTATGAATAATGTAAATTAAATACTGATGTCTGAACCTGAAGGCCTGTCCAGTAAATCGGCTCATCTTTCATTCCTTTAGATGTTCAACATAAAAACTTTTAATGAAATCTGGTTTCCCACTGCTCCCTCTGAACCCCCCACACACACACACACACACACACACACACACACACACACACACACACACACACACAGACACACACAGACAGACACACACAGACACACACAGCTCAGACATTTGTTTCAAGTCTCTATTTCAGCCGTTCTCAAAGTGAGGTCCGGGAACCCCCAGGGGTGCGTGAGAGGGTACCAGGGGGTCCCCAGCTAAATGACTGACAGAACCAAATGGATATAAGGGTACATTTGGTTACATTTGTATACTGTCAGTGTCTGAATTAAATTACCACTGACGATTTTACATTGTAGATTGGGGTCCCAGAGATGAAAAACAAAGTATCAAATGGGGGTCTGTGGCCTAATGCACATCTACTGTATCTGGGGCCTATTTCATGAAAGCAGAATTAAGGGTTAAACCTGGATTTAACACCTATCGGCTTAATTTAGCCAGGATTAGCGATGAATCGGTTTAATGAAAACTGAATTATCTTGTCAGATTAGTTTAGCCAGAGCACCCTGGATAAGTTTACTTTCATTTGTAATAAAATGTCACTGACATCACAAGGTATTCTTCATTTTATGTATGGTCCAGTATCCTCCTATCCTCCTATAATTCCACAAACCTCTGAGACCAAACCTCTGAGCCCAAAGACTGTTCTGCCCGGTTCTCCTCAGTGGCTGGAGCTATTGATCTAAAATTGCACACAGTCATTGACCATTACCATGTGCATGGAACTGCGAACCCCGTTTTTTGATATCACTAAATCCCAGCTTTTTATTAGCGTTTTTGTGTTTGCTGGCTCCCGGGTTCCAAAAATTGTTCTGCACGGTTCTCCTCAGAGGCTGGAGCTATTGATCTCAAATTGCACACAGTCATTGACCATTACCATGTGAATGGAACTGCTAAACCCGTTTTTCGATATCACTAAATCTCAGCTGTTTATTAGCTTTTTTGTGTTCGCTGGCTCCCGGGTTGCCAGGTCATGTGCACATATCCCCCCACGGGTATGGTCTAGTATTATCAATTCATATCAGTCACTGTATTCCAGTGGGGCAAGGCAGCCTACTGTAAGTCCTAAACAAAATATATAAAATATAACCCTAACCCTCAACAGTGGGATAAAATCAATATGGTAACGTCTTATGCAAATGAGCCATGCGGTCGAATATAAACAAATCGCTAGTGCAGTCTGGATCTGTCATAACCGTCATGGATGAACTTCAACCTGGTGTTTGCACTTTCTCCATTTTTGACCCGTTCATTCATCTACATAAACGTTTGGATTTCAAATATAAAGTTTTTGGTCAGGGGGCCTATGGATAATTCCTTTTCTACGCTGACCGTTTTTGACCCTGGCGAGGGTGGGAGTTGAAAATGTGACTTCTGCTAAGTATGTGGCTGCTCTATCCATAGCTCAGTCGGAAGAGCTCTTGACTTCAGACCACAAGGTCATAAGATCGAATCCCGGCTCAGGAACCCTTTTTGAAAGTATAAGATTTGGGGTTCAAGGCTACCATTAGGCACATTTTCACATTTCCACTCGCCGTCTAAATTCTATAAGGTTAACTATTTCCTTCTCACTTGCATCCATCAAGCTTCTGTGGCATGAGAGCTGTGTCAAAGATTTGAAAGTATAAAATTTGGGGTTCAAGGCTACCATTAGGCACATTTTCACATTTCCACTCGCCATCTAAATTCTATAAGGTTAACTATTTCCTTCTCACTTGCATCCATCAAACTTCTGTGGCATGAGAGCTGTGTCAAAGATTTGAAAGTGTAAGATTTGAGGTTTAAGGCCACCATTAGGCATATTTTCACTCTCCATCCACATTCTACAAGGTTAAGTATTTCATTCTCACCTACATTCTCCATACCAGTGTTGCTCAAACAATAAGGTCAGGGGTTTACAAACCGTATAATTCTTATGTTGTCAGTGCCGTTTATTGAGCCCTGCATTGACTTTTTTCAGCCAGCAGGTGTCATGGCAACAACATGAGACCAAAACGCTTGATGGTCACGTGACTTTCGCCTTTTGTAATCAAATGTATTTACATCAACCTGTTTATGTAGTTACATCAATATTTAATGATAATAATTAATAATAATAGTACCAGCTAATGTCATACCTGCTAACCTCAGACCGTCCGATAACAGGAGATTTTGTCCCGGGGGGGGGGGGGCCGGGGGCTCTTGACCACGCTGGGGGTCGCCGTTACCCGCGTCGATAAGGGGTGTGTTTTTGGGACGAGCGTTCGATAAGCAAACTCGGAATCAGGCTAACAACTAGCCATGATTAACAGGCTGCACGCGCTGAAGCTGCGTAAATGCTACAGTCAAAGATGGTTAAATGATGTGATGTAGGTGGACGCCTTTTTAGGAGACAGGAAGCAAGTTGGAGTGTATTGATTCCAATGGAAGAATCGCGCAGAAACGGGAAGTAAACCGGAGATTGCGTATCTTGCTGAACTAACCATCTTTGACTGATAGCATTTCGCAGCTTCATCGCGTGTAGCCTGTTAATCATGGCTAGTTGTTAGCCTGATTCTGAGTTTGCTTATCGAACGCTCGTCCCAAAAACACACCCCTTATCGACGCGGGTAACGGCGACCCCCCCGGGACCCCCCTGGACGGTACTGCAGATATATAAATAGATGGATTCCATGTAATCTCAACATTGCATGCATGGCGCATTTAATAATTAAATGCTGAAGTATTCAACTTTACTAACTGAAGGCTAACATACAACAGAATGTTTCAATAATACTTGGAGACATCTGCTGTGAGTCACTGAGCAATGGTTGTTCTTCTGGAAGTCAGCCTGCAAATGAAAGCCCCAGGTTAAAGAGTAGAGTGGGGTTTGAACTCGCATCGTCTGGTTCATTTAGACAGCGTCTTAACAAGCTGAGCTATTTGCTGTCTCTCTCTTTACTCTGCTTTGATGTGATCACTATAGACGATTACAGTGGCGGACTCAGGATCTCTTTACGAGTAAGGCCAGGCAAATACGTGGTAGGCCAGCGCCTAGCTCTGGTTCAGAGCGTTAGTGAGTTCCCTCTAACGCTCTGGAAGACCCCTCGCTCTGCGCATGTACAAGGAATTCCACTGTCCTGCCAGCGTTCAACTATAGTGAAAATAAACAAAACCATTTCGCTACTCACCGAAGCAAAGGCTGTTTTGTGTTGTTGAAAGTCTATTCTCGGAATGCGCAAGCCTCTCAGCACCCCACCTACTCTGTAAAATACACTTTTTGGGCAGAAAATAAAATATGTCAGCGAAACTGAAATTATTCGTATTTACTCCACAGTGCCCTCTACATTTTGGTTAATGGTAAGTTCAAATCCCCCAGATCGGTAGAGGCACTGTGGAGTAAATACAAATAATGTCCGTCTCGCTGACATATTTTATTTTCTGCCCAAAAAGTGTATTTTACAGAGTAGGTGGGATGCTGAGAGGCTTGCGCATTCCGAGAATAGACTTTCAACAACAAAAAACAGCCTTTGCTTCGGTGATTAGCGAAATGGTTTTGTTTATTTTCACTATAGTTGAACGCTGGCAGGACAGTGGAATTCCTTGTACATGCGCAGAGCGAGGGGTCTTCCAGAGCGTTAGAGGGAACTCACTAACGCTCTGAACCAGAGCTAGCCAGCGCCCCCCCCCCCCGGGCTGGGGGTCGCCGCAGATAGACAGCTGGAGAGTTGAATAACCTCTTCAAATAACCAGATTTATTTACCAAAGTATGTAGGCGACCTACATGTTTATGTTTTAGCTTAGACAGGTAAGTTATTAACCATGACAAGACAACGACTCAAATACTTTTATTTTGTACTTTCTTGAACCACAAGCATATCGCTGCACCAGTCAGATATAATGTAGGCTACATGAGAGAGAAAAGGGGGGGAACCACTTGATACACAAAAACAAAGCTGGCAATGTATTGCTAATATCCAGGGATGCTTTGGCTACAGAGTGCAAAGCACTAAATGTAGCCAGTGAGAATTGCAGTGTACATAAAGTGCGCTCGGAAAGGTTTCTTTTAGGAGCGCTTTGTGATGCACCGTGGTGTCAATAAATTCCACTGCCCGCTGTTTGATGATCTAAAAGTTAATATATCTGTATGATGGCATGCACTGACCACACCCCCAAACCGGGGGGTCTGGGGGTCCTCCCCCAGGTGAATTTTGGGAGTTTGTCAGTTTGATACCAAATCCAGTAGAAAACCCAGAAGAAATGACGATCCAGAAGAGTGTCAGGAGACATGGTCAAAAACCAGGAGACTCATGTGGGATCCAGGAGTGTTGGCAGCCCTGGACTATGTAGATAACAAGGCCAATCAGGAGTAGTTCATGTTATTTTCTCAATAATACGTTGTCTGAACAACACCGCCTTCCTCTGGTCGTCTGGTGGAACTGAATTTCACTGTGGTCAAATGTACGCACATGACGTTGCTCTTTCTTCCGTGATGGATTCAATGAGCAACAGTATGCTGGTGTTTACAACTCTGCTCCATTTCTATCATATAAATAAAGTCTTGTATTCCTATATTAACTGTAATCTGTACAAGGGTCAGTGTGCTTGGTTAGCTCTGTTGGAAGAGCTCTTGACTTCAGACCACAAGGTCATGGGATCAGATCCCGGTACAGAATCCTTGGCTTCTGAGCAATCTGATTCCTACGGGGCTACTATCTTTTTTCGCCTTATCATAAAGGTTGCTGGACAATATATAGAGGATGAAATGCATACTTTATTAAATAATATAAAGGTAATATCAAATACATTGTATTATTATTATTAGCAAGACAGTCTTTTATTATATTATTCCTCATTTTGCTGGTTTCCCCTGAAACCCCTTTACTGTTACAGGGTAGAATTGCCTTCTGCTGATGAGAGAGCCTGCCTGGCAAGCCAGAAGTCCCAGGTTCGATCTCAGGCCTCAGCAATGTGTCAAAGTGTCCCTGAACAAGACACTTAAAAGAATAGTTCACCCAAAAAAATACTTATTTTCTATCAATTACACACTCCATGAAGCCTTGAATTCATGGAGATTTTTTTGTTTGACACATTCCTGAGAACAGACTCAGACATATTGGTTGGATGCATGGCGCATGTTTCAAAATATTTTTTATTGTGACGCACAGGATAGGATTATACATTTCTGTTCATATACATGGATTGCTTCCCTTTTTTTCCAAAAACAAACAGACATATACACAAAATAGACAGGTAAAATGGAAAGAATACACTCAAACTTAAGCAAAAAACAAAAGGACCCCCCCCGCCTCACTTCCCCCTCCCCAGAAGTGCTGCCCCAAATTACGTGGGACACGGGTCATCCCCAAGGATTAGCCTTTCAACCTTTAAGAAAGGAGACTAAAGGCTTCCAAATCTTTTCAAAATCTTTCAGTTTGTCTTTGAGTATAAATCTGATTCTTTCTAAATGTAAAGATTCTGTCATCTCATTGAGCCAGAGTTTGATTGTGGGGGCCTCTTTTCTTTTTCCAAAATGAGAGTATCAATTTTTTTTGCAGCGATAAGGCCGTATGAGAGAAGGCGCTGTTGAGATAGTTGTAATTTCTTCATCCCTTCTGACACTCCCAGGATGACTAACACTGGGTCTGGATCTATCTCTACCTCTAGTATATTGGAAAATAGTCTCAATATCCCCATCCAGAAATTCTGTAGGTTGGTGCATGACGCATATAATAGGCTATCGCATTGTAGATTAGTAGGTGATAATTCCAATATTCACTATACACTCCTCATGTTTAATCCTAACTTAATTATATATTTATGCACTTGTATATAAATTGTATATATTTTTGGACGATTTGTGCATTTAATTTGTCGGCAATACTTTTTGACAGCGTGGCAATACTTTGCCACGCTTTCTCCCTGGATCCATTTATTGCGGCCGTGTTTCCTTTCTTGCTTATTATACATTTTACTTCCTCGTATGATTCCGGGGAGACATCAAATTTCTCTTTTGGGTCTTGAGTCAAGACCCCGGCTCCCGGGGAGACATCAAATTTCTCTTTTGGGTCTTGAGTCAAGACCCCGGCTCCCGGGGAGACATCAAATTTCTCTTGAGAAATTTGATGTCTCCCCGGGAGCCTGGGTCTTGACTCAAAGATATGATATGCACACATCAAAGATATGCACACATTTTCCAGATTTTTCAAAAATAGCAGATCTACAAGCTCATAGCGCAGCACTCGGTGCCGCGCAATGAGCTTGTAGATCTGCTATTTTTTAATAGCCAAAGCTAAGTGGTTAAAAATGATTGTGACGCTATCAGTGGCGTACCCACCATAGAAGCAGGAACTAAATCTCGCCTCCCCTAGAAAATGAAGTAAAAGACTGACTGAAAAACAGGCAGTAAAAACAATCCAAACAGAATAGTGGCCGTCGGACCATTAGCCCGTCTCCTCGTCCATTCACGCGGGCAGGCAGCTAATCACCACCGTATCCATTCAGCAGAGCGACCCTCGCCTATATAGGCATTTGTCTTCATGGGGTACCAAGAGTGCCAGGTGTGGGGGTCTGGGCCATCACCTGTACTCACCTGGCATAAAAGGGGCTCTGAGAGCAGCTTGAGCCATTCATTACAAAACTACAACATGAAGAGACCACCGCTGAAGAATTGATTGATTGATTATACTTGCATATTGTTTTTATTAACGTTTTTCAGTTTTTGTAGTCAGTGTGTGTAGTGTTGTTGTTAACTTTTTTTCCTCGAGTACCCCCCTGAATCTCGCCTGCCCTAAATGTAATTCCTGGGAACGCCACTGTTCCATGAGCTGCTGCAGTGCTGCTGTTCAGCCACAGAGAAGAACGCCGCTCTGGTTTTGGGCTCCATGATTGGTCAAGTTCAAGGATTCTGCTATCGACTTTCATGGTCTTTTATAGGAATACGTGAAGCCTGGCTTTACCATCCTGGCTCGACACAGCCTGGCTTGACAAGATCTAGCTCGACAAAGTCGCTCCTTTTCAGCCTGGCTTGGCGTTCATGGAACGGAATAAACCAGGCTGCACGGACCAGACTTTGTCAAACCTGGATTTGACTTAAATCCAGGCTTATTTAATTCTCCTTTCGTGTAATAGGCCCCTGGGCGTCCTTGAAATGAAAAAGATTGAGCCTCGCTGACTGCAAAAACAAAATGCATAACGCAGTAGGATCACTGGCAAAAGCAATCTCTCAGCTGTTCCTTTGCGATTCGCTGTTGACCGTCAACTTCATACAGTACACGTTGTCGTTGCGACAGCCCACCACAAGGGAGCGCCCCCACGCCACAGGGGAAGAGAACAGCTCTCCGGGGAGAGTTAGCGAGGCCATTGGCGTTCCCTTCTCTGCGTCCAGGAGCCAGACGGTCCCGTCTGTGGAGGCCAGGGCCACCAGCCAGGAGGCAGAAACAGCGTCCAGCACACAGGGACTGGAGTAGACCTTTGCCGAGGTGTGGAAGCTCCAGACCAGGGAGCCGTCGGTGCAGTCCAGACAGTACACACTGCCGTCGTGGGATCCACACAGCACCCTGCGCTGGTCTGGTGTGAAGCACGGCGATGAGAAGACCGGTCCTTTGGTCAGAAATTGCCAAACCTGCAGAAAACATGGATTAACGCAAGATAAAATGTCACGACTGAACAAAAACATTGTATGGCCATGTCCTATTATGCGCTTTGTGAAACAGTGTGAAACAAATAACACAATATTTGTATTTATGATATTTTAATAATATTGTTCCTGCTGTTCTACATACTGCCAACCAGGTGAAGAAATCACGGACTAAGGCTTTAACCTTCGCTTTTATGAAATATCCAAGACTATTAGGGTTTCATGGAAAACACTTCTAAACATATTGCTAGTTTGACCACTTCAAATGCTCTAATATTTAAAAAGAAATAACCGAAAATAGCTTATCTACAATCTCTCAATGTGTCGCAGACACATTGAGAGATTGTAGATAGGCTATTGTCGCTGCACAACATGTTTTCAAGACATGCTGGCTTCTATAATCCAAATGACTGAAATCAACAACCAAAAAATATGAGTGATTTTATTGTATTAACCACTTAAGCAAAGCCCTATTTTATACTTATTTTAAATATTTTGAAACCATTTAGCCATTTTGATGTATGA
Organism: Gymnoscopelus microlampas; assembly: GCF_963454915.1. Taxonomy (NCBI): domain Eukaryota; kingdom Metazoa; phylum Chordata; class Actinopteri; order Myctophiformes; family Myctophidae; genus Gymnoscopelus; species Gymnoscopelus microlampas. Next base: position 25,913,427 of record NC_139946.1, read on the forward strand.
TGAAATAGGGTGTTAATTTACAAAAGAACATAAAAAGTTGATATATGGAGATGCAAGGTTTCTGCCCAGACAGCAACATAATAATAATAATAGATGTCAATGGTCCTTCTCACCGGTTTGCCTGTACTAGTGAAGCAGCAGATGTTTCCGTCCACAGATCCCACCACAACCAGCCCACCAGACGACACGTTTGGAGAGGAGAAGAAGGGTCTTTCACTGCTGTGTGTCCACAGAACCTCTCCACTGTCCTACAGTAAGCAACAAACACACAACCACGGTTAAAATACACTATTACAATGTGTTAATGTGATGTGACATCTTATCAATCCCAATTATTATTTTTGTGAATACATTTTCAAAATGGTATTTTTTTTACTCACCCCTGTCAAATACCCCATATTACAATACAATTTTTAAAGCTAACGCTAAAACTAATCAAATACTAAAAATACGCCCTTTCGCAGTATCAAAACTAAAGCAAACAAATAAAAACTAAACTGAAATTGTTAAAAAAGTTAAAATAAAAACAAACTGCACAGAACCCCATTCCAAGTACAGAGATGGCTCATGAAAAAGCAGTTATTGCCAAGTCGAGCCCTGTCTCCAGTCCCACAGCACCTCCTGGTGGCTGCAGGATACCACCTCACTGTCCTACACACTATGGGCACTAATGTTTGGTAAAAAGTTGTTTCATAATGTAAAATGTAAGCTGCATTCCATAACTTTGTTCAGTGAATACAAGGTTATTTTAACCAATATGTAAGGTAGAGTATGTTAATACAATTAACATATATGCGTGGCTGGAGGTGGTTTACATTAAACTACCTGCTCTTCTCCTGAGACATTAATACTATGTGGCCGGGTAGGATATCTACTGGTTGACAAGAGCTATTGCATGAAGCTCATAGCATAATATATCCTCATTAGAACATTTGGTCGTACAGGACACCCGGGTTCGAACGACATGACTCTTACGGAATGCAGCATTGACTTAAAACAAAATTATATAGATATTTTTATTTTCTTCTTTGAAAAAAATATTTATATATTTGTTTTACCTGGGCACTTCAAAAGAGTCTACTCAAATACAATACTGGAGCACTCGACTCGACTGGGTCAGCACGTTTGCCGCTTCGACTGCGTCAAACAGAGTCAAATTGCTTTGGGTAGTCTCTTTTGAAGTTCCCAGGTATTTTCTTTTTAATTCATTTAGACCAGTGGTTTTCAACCTTTTTCGCATCAAGGACCCCCAAATTGACAAATATTAGCCCAGGGACCCCCATTTGAAAAGATATGCCAGGGACTCAACCATTTAGATTTCTTGGTGGTCCCAATCTACACCGTATCACCATCATCAGTGCTCATGTAACTCTGAGAGTGTACAATGGAACCAAATGGACCCGTACACTCTCAGAGTTACAGACATATAAGGGTCACTTTGGTTCCTAACTATTAATTTGGCTGGGGACCCCCTGGAACCCCCTCAAGGACCACTGGTGGTCCCCGGACCACTGGTTGAAAACCCCTGATTTAGACCCACTGTTGAGCACAGAGCCCTTCTACCTGCCCACGACTGGCTGAAGCACGTTGGACTTCTGTTTGTGGGTATACATTTTAATGTTTTCCTTGTGAATGAATAATGAGGACTCACGGGGTTGAGACAGTTGAGGTGTCCTCCCAGTGACGCCACATACAGTCGTCTGTGGGAGGAGTGGAGGTACGGAGAGGAGAACACAGCCCCGCCCCCACAGTGACGCCTCCACACACACTGAGCAACCTGCAAATAGATCATAGGTCATTCTCAAGCCCCCAAGGGTTGACATACATCATTAGGCCATGGACCTCCATTTGATAGCATTTAACTATTAGACCCCAATCTACAGCACACAGTAAAATCCACAGTGTTGATTTAACTCGGACAGTGTACAAATGGAACCAAATGTTCCATTTGGTACGGGTATATTTGTACACTGTTAGATGATTAATTTTGCTTCCTTTTATGTTTTTGTTTTATTCCTTTCTTGTGTTAACAATGGAGATATCTATTCCAAATTATGTCTAAATCAGCATGGCCAGCCTCACAGGAGACTAAAACATCGGACCAGAACGTCAGATTTGGTTAACTCCTGATCGGAATAAATCAATACCTACATAAAATACAAATACAGCTCTGAATGGTGAATCTTCCAAGGGGAACCGGCAACTCATGTTGCCGTTGTTTTTGTCCTCTTAAGCTTAATTTATACTAAGTCGCACGACGAGTTTGGAAGCACTCGTTGCAAATCACTCAACGGCCCTGCATACCACCCGTTTCGAAATTGCACATAATGTAGGACGCAGCAGAACGTTGCGTTATTGAAAACGAGCGTACTTAGAAAAATAACCACCAGCACGGAATTTATTGACAGAAAGTAGCTCATAACATGTCTATGATGGAGTTTTATGAAACAAAAACTTTGCAGATAGAAAGAGGATAATTCACGCTTTCCGGTCAGCTGCAATGTTGGTGAGTTTAACATCGTTTAATACAATCAGACAGGACTTTTCTGTTTGGATGTATGGGCTGTCAAGGGTTGGTATTGCAACTCTAGATTCCAGATATAAAAAATAGGATCTAAGAGTTGCTTGTGGCTACAGTATCCTTATCCTTCCTTACCTGTGGGTTCAGGGCGTAAACGTATCCATCATGTGAGCCAACCATCACCAGGTCTGTGAGGGGGTCCACAGCAGGACAACACTTCACGGCGTCCCCCGTCTCAAACACCCAGCGCGTCTCTCCGGACACCACGCACAGGAAGTACACACAGCCGTCGTAGGAACCTGAGAGCACCATGACAAGAGCATTGTACATTATACACGACTCACTTTTCCATGTCAATAACCTCCGAAATGTATTTGACCCCCATCTCAATAATGTTTTGAAAACATCTAAAAAAAATTGAGATAGGGGGAGATTTGAGAAGCATAGATTTTAGTAAAAAATGTTCGCTTTACAATATATATATATATATGTATATTCAAAGATTATGGTTAAAGTGGTTAAAATGATTGTGACGCTATATTAACAAAGTTTGCTGGGGACCACCTGGTGCCCTCCCAAGGACCCCTGGGGGTCCCCCCGGACCCCACTTTGAGAACCACCAACTTATGTTATGACATGTACTTGTTATGTATAAGAGGTCCACAATGGAAATAAGTCCTGGACTTTTTTTTGTGTTATATCCTTGATTGGTTTATAACTTCTGATATTACTTTTCAAATAAACTAAACTAAGATTCATTGTGGCAGTTGAGTTCATGATAAAGTATAGAGCCCGACCGATACATCATTCTGGCTTATATATCGGCCATTATTTGGTTTGTTTTGACGACATCGGTATTTGCAATTATGCAGCCTACTGTATGTGTACCAATTTGTAGGCACTTTCAACCTCGTGTCCCTATTTTCGCCATAAAATATTTATATAATAAAAAATAGCAATATACTATAAAACATGTATTTGTTTGCTTATGAGATGTTCTCAAATAGAAACTTTAATAAAATAAAATAAAAAGGTTTTTAAAATTGACTAGATTTAGCTTCTTTTTTTCTTTTTACAATATATCATTCAACACATTGGTATAAGGTCTCTCCAAAATCAGGATCGGCATCGGACCCATAAATCTGGCATCAGCCAGGCTCTAGTAAAGAAGTGATATTGAGATAGACAACCCCAGGAAACAAGTGGATTTAACAGACAGGTTCATCATGTTGCGACACTGACCTACCACTACCAGTCTTCCACACCGAGTCACGGCGGCCGAGGACTCGATTCTGTCCCCCAAGACTCGCTCCCAGAGGAGCCCCCCGGTGGCCAGGTCCAGAGCCTGCATCCTGTGGGAGTGAGAGCCGATGAACACTGTGGCGCGCTCTGGACTCTGACCTGCCTCTCCTCCTTCTCCTCCTCCTGCTCCCTGAACCAAGATGACCGGGGAGGCGTCCACACACCTGCCCGTGTCTGACCACCAGCTCACACTCAGTCCCACAGCACCAGTCTCTGTCAGGGGAGCAGCATGGTTAGAGTTAGAGTTCACAGGTTCTCAAACTTTTACATTATAAGGACCCCCCTATAGTTCACCCAAAAAAAATCTTATTTTCAATCAATTACACAACCCATGAAGCCTTGAATTCATGAAGATAAGAATTTGATGACCGGGTCATCGGTCGGTAAGAGACTCAGTAGGAGGCGGCTTAGGAATGCGACAAAAACAAAAAAATCTCCATGAATCTCCATGAATTCAAGGCTTTATGGGGTGTGTAATTGATAGAAAACAAGTATTTTTTGGGGTGAACTACTTCTTTAACTCTGACAGTATACAGATGGAACCAAATGGACCCTAATTGTATACTGTCAAGAGTTACAGACTTGAAAGAATCCATTTAGAACCACCTCAAGGACCCAACTTTTAGTTAAAGGACCACTTCACCCATTTTCAACTTATTTTCATAATTGGTCCTCACTAAATGCTCATAAGATAGCACCATTTCTGTCTACTCTGTGTCTCAGACATTTCAGAAAGTTCAGAAAACCTTCAGTTCAGAAACCTGCCAATGACATCATCGGTAGGCACGTTTGGCCATTTCAAACAAGATTTCAAACAGTTTTTTTTTGTTTTGTTATACAAGAACAATGGCTTCTATTTCAGCATGCTTTCCAGGAAGAGAAAGGCAGTAGTTTTGGAATCCTCATTGATGATGTCATTGGTAGGCAGGTTTCTGAACTGGCCATAGCCCACAAAAGAGACATAAGAGACGAAAATTGTGCCATCTAATAATCAGCATTAATAAGGACTAGTTGAAGATAAGGTTGACAATGAGTGAAAACTAAACTGAAAAAGAAAAACTATAATAACCTTGGTGAGGTGTGTCATTAGCGCCCTGCTGGCTGGGTCCCACTGTGAGGGAATGACCGTCATCCATGTTCACACTGGAGTCTTTACCACTGATGTGTCCCACTGTATTTGACTGAGCACTCACAGCGCCCCCTGTAGCGCTAACGTTCATTTCAGACACCTCGCCTGCCCGCCTTATAACTTTAACAGAACAGACGTCAGCTCCGTACATCTGCTCTGCAACTGTGGGGTGGTGGGTTGACCCGCCGTTTATGCGCTCTCTCTTGGCCGGCGCCGCGGGGAAAGGAGCAGCCTGCCGTTTCTTGGCCCCGGCCGCGGAGGACGCGGAGCCGCTCTCGTACGGGAGCGACAGGGTTCCTCCGGCGACGTGGCGCAGAACGTCGGCAAACGACCCGTCCAGAATGACCTCCAAAAGTCCCGCCGAGGTCACCCCTGTGGCGGCCGTGATGTCGTCGCACAGGCGCAGCGCCTTGAGGGAGTCTCCTCCGCTGAAAAGGAAGTTGCGATCCTCCTCGATGTGTTTGTCTTCACTGACACCCAGAGCATCCTGCCAAACATAAACACACAGTAGAAGTGCAGACAGTATATTAACCACATATTCCTTAGTGTCCCTATACTGGGCATGTCATAATAGGCCACGACAAACATTTGGCATAAATAGCTGAATATTTGGCAAAAATAGCCTACCTATCAGCTCACAATGCATTGCAACACGTGCTTGTAGATCAGTTATCATTATGTTATACTAATATATATATACACACACACACGCACACGACCGGCTCTCCCCGACAATTATCGGCTTAATTAGCCTACTCCTAATTTATATCTTGCCAATTATCTGATATGGTTCATTTCATAGGTCACTGATGAAGCACATTGCATTATTGCGTTATAAAGATGGAATCAAAGCAGACTATTTCACAATTTAATATTTACCATTTTGAGTGCATACCTGAAGTCAATAGAATGCCGGTATGTATTCAAATGGTAAATTAATATAAAAAATGTATTTCCATTAATTGGAATGAAGTTCAATTAACTCAAAATACATTAACATAATGCTGCCTTTCATCATTTAGATTGTTCGGGGTTTGTTGTTTTAATTTGAGGACGTCGCAAGCCGGATTGAGATGGTCTGCGGGCCGGGTCTGGCCCTCAGGCCGTATGCTGCTGCCCATGTGTGATATAGGGTTTAAGTGGTTAATATATGTGGATCATAAACAGTCCTGTACCTGCCACAGGGACTGAAGTGTCTGCCTTAGTTTGGCCAAATCCCAAAGTGTAGCATCAGACTCCAAACGTTCCCTCTGCCGTTCGTATAGCTTCATGAGTGCAGCCATGTCTACCTTACCTGCAGAAGAAGAATGTTTCTGTGAACCACAGGGCCACTGGACATAATGGACACATTTAATACAATAATTGATTAATAATCAATCCCAATTACAGGCTAAATGTTTTTTTTTTTTAAGTACAAACTTAGTGGAAATAGCTGATCTACAAGCTCAAGACGTGCCGCGATGTGACGCTTTGTGAGCTTGTAGATCAGCTATTTTCACTTTTTTTAAAACGACACCATTGTGCATCTAAGTATAAAATAACGCTTGTGGTTAATTGCTTTGTTGATAAAAAACATTCTATCCAAAAAAGTAATGGATAGAATAATGGCTAAGAAGATAACAGACAGCTTTGGCCCAGCTCACCGTGAGAAGACAGTGGCAGCGCTGGGACAAGCACCAGTGTGTCTGGAACGCTGGGACCAGGGAGGAGCATGGAGAGCTGCTGAAGGATGAACTTCTGCAGGCTTCTGTCTGAAGTGCCTGTCTTCTTCTGATGGTGATGATCTGTGGAGGAGGGCGGGTCCCCCTGGTGCTCAGAGGAGGCTGGGGATCCGTGGCGGTCGGACGGCGGAGGAGGGGATGCCGCCCCTCCTCGGGCCCCGGGCGTCAACGGCACCACAAAGGCGACCAGCCCGGAGCCTTCGCGTCGTAGACCCACAGCGCACATCTCCACCTGAGGGAGACCGCTTAAGACCTGGACAAATAATGAGGATGTTGGAGTGACACAGATCATATCGCTGTTGTCGGGCAGAAACCTCCAATCTCCTTTTGAAACTTTTTGTGTTTTTTTGTAAATGAATGCCCTACTTGATCATACTAATCTGTACCTCGTAAGAACAACTAAAGAGAAAATGTGGAATTTGTAATAAAAAACATAATAGTCTCACTTGCTGTAAGCTATCCAAGTTGACCCGTTGTCCGTGGCGCTTGACCAGCCTGTCTCTCCGTCCCAGGTAGTACATGTGTCTGTCCCTGACCTCCACCCAGTCTCCAGTGGCGCGCATTGTCCCAGGGACAGCAGTCACCTCACTGTCCAGGAGACACACCCTGTCCTCCCCTCCTGCATGAAGGCCATTGACAATTTATGGAAGTGGTTCTCAAACCTTTTCAAGTCGAGGACCCCCAAATGTATATGTATTTGGTCGTGGACCCCCATCTGAAAAGGATTTGTGCCAGGGGCCCCCAAAAGACAAGATTTATGTAAAGATTATTATCTTTACATAAATTATTATCTCAGGTTAAAATGCGATGTTAACTATTTTTGCTAGGGACCCCCTGGAACCCACACAAGGACCCCTGGGGTTTGAGAACCAATGATTTATGGAGTTCACATTGATCCACTGTATGTACTGTAGGGCTGGGCGATATGGACAAAATCTAAATAAGATCATTGTAACCAAATAATTCAATGTTGATATTGTGATGATAATCGCAGATTTCTTTTTTCAAAAGTAGCTAAAATAGCTGATCTACAAACTCACGTATATCACAGACTCGTTGTGAGCTTGTAGATTGGATATGTTCGCCATTTTTGACATGAAATAAATGTGTTTTTTATATGATTAAACCAGGAAAAGACAACACTTTATCACATATATCACATTATCACAATATTACGAAATTGAAATATGAAATTCGAGACCATATCTAGTCACGATATCGATATCGTCTCTGTCGGGTGAAAACCTCATTATGTCCAAAACTACTTTTCAGGATTCAAATTCAAAAGTAGCAAAAGTAGCAGATCTACAAGCTCAAATAGCGCTGCGTTTAGAGCTTGTGGATCTGCTACTTTTGATGCTTTTGTGTGACGCTGTAGTGATCAAGTAGGGCGTTAGTTTACGAAAAAAAAAACACAAAAAGTTAGAATATGGAGACAGCAACGATATAATATGGATATATTGCCTAATGCCTAGCCCTACTGTGTGACTACATGACATCTTTCCCACCTATGAGCACCTGTCCTTCTCCCTCGGTGACAATGCAGCCACGGTCATCTCTTACTTCCACACTGGTGCCCATCAGAGGGGTTCCTAATGGCACGGACCACTCTGCTCTGGAAGATGTAAACATGAGTTGTTGACATCTAGAAGTCAGGCCTTCCATAAAGACACAATCCTGTGATGGCAGAATTTCTTTCTTTTTTTTCCTAGCAAAGTGTAATGTAAGGTAAATATGCCGTATACAAGAAGTCTATGTCACTGTTCAACATGAGATCAACATAATTTTGCACGCGCGCACGCGCACACACACACACACACACACACACACACACACACACACACACACACACACACACACACACACACACACACACACACACACACACACACACACACACACACACACACACACACAGAGAAAACAAAAGACAGAGATAGAAACATTAGTATAGACCAGAGCCATATTAAAAGTTTTTAAATATTCATTCATTAGTTTTTATTTAGTTTGTCAGTGTGTTGTTTGATTAAAGTTTAGTTTAGGCCTACTCTGTGTGGAGTTTGCATGTTCTCCCCGTGTCTCCTAGGGTAGTTAATACCCTCACAAAAACATTTAGTAATCCTGGATGCTATACCGCCTCCCCCATGACAGCCGGGGCGCCTGATGGAGGGGAAGGGAACTGGTTGGAATTAAAAGCATCACATTAAAAGCATCACTAACAGACTACAACGATCCTGTGATTCGATTAGAACGATGAGAACCATAAAACAAATAAATATCAATACGTTGCCTAGCGCCTAAGAGACCAAAGTAACATTCACACAGCGTAATATCATCATCGGTTTTCACTGATATGGATGAAATACTGGATGAAAAAAAAATCCATTTCAGCAGCCCCTGTCAGAGAGTGCACCACCTTCCCTGACGAGCAGATGGACTCTGAAAACATGTTTTGTAATGAATGTGTTTTTTGGAGCCCATGCAGCACTCCTACACACACACAGCCTGATAAATAACCAGCCCCACAGCCATTCAGCATGGAGCTCTCTGCTAGCTTACGCCTCAATAAGTCATTAGCAGCCACCTGCCAGGCACTGTCTGCTGCTTTGCAACACGGTACTCAGTTCCAGGCGTTGTTGTATTCTTATTGTACTGCTTTCTAACCCGTTCAATCCGGGAACGCATCTGTGTCATATTAAGATTTCTTTTGTCTGTTAAAAAAATAGCAGATCTACAAGCTCATAGCGCGGCACCGAGTGCCGCGCTATGAGCTTGTAGATCTGCTATTTTTCAATTTCAACAAATCTTGAAATTGTGTGCAAATCTTTGAATATGTATGTCTACATTTTTAACTCGCTTAACAACATATTCTGAGATGGGGGGGGGGGGGTCATTTAAGGTGGTCCATGACATGAAAAAGGTTTGAGAACCACTGATATTATAGCAACATAAGTAAAAAAAAAAAAAAAAAAGGAGGATTTAGAAGACATTGGTAGAATCCCCTGAAGCATAGATTTTTGTCAAAAATGTTTGCTTTATTCCATGCGCTACGTCCTACCGGGGAAACTCCCCCCTGTCAGGTGACAAGAAGGTCAGTTGGCTCTCATGCGTTGAAGGAAGCATGAGCTCGGCCCTGGCCTCCCTAGGCTGTGGGGGACTGGTATAGCGCTGGTGTAGGGCTGGTGTAGCGCCCAGGATCACTTAGGAAATTGGCACCGGGTGAAAAAAATGGGTTACAAAAATCGCGGGATAAAAATTATAAAGTAAAGTTTAGTTTTAATTAGTTTTACGAGTGCATAAGTAGTTTTAGTTTTAGGAATTGACTAGTTATAGTTTAGTTTTTATTTAGTTTTAGTCTTTAAGGTATTATGAGGAAAGCCTTGATTTATAGAAGCTGAAGAGGGTAGGATGAAAGAATACATGACATCACATAATGATGATGGAAAAACTAAAATGAAAGCTATTTTACATGCTAGTTTGGTTTAGTTTTAGTTTGTTTTGCATTGTTAATTTTAGTGTGTATTAATTTAGTTTTCTTTTTTACAGTTAACAAAATACATTTCTTCTCAGTCTTTAGTTTTATCTTTAACCATAACAAACCTAGTAGAGAGCACACTCACTGGCTGTTGGACAGCAGACTCTCTGGGACTCGGTAGCAGCAGGCCCAACAGGAGACCTCGGTGATGCCGTAGATGTTGTAAATGCAGGTTTGGTTGCCCTCCTGCCTCCAGCTCCTGAGCAGGGCCGGAGAGGGGCAGGCCTCGCCGCCCAGCGCCAACACGCGCACAGAGGAGCCAGCGCACAACACCCGCTCCCGCAGAGCGCGCCGGCCGAACCGGCCCAGCAGAGTAGGAGTCACCTGTTTGGAGAACAGGAAGAATGATGTGTGGGCAGGTCCTGGGTAGAATAATACAACTGATCAATTACACCCATCCTGTGGATACAGCGTGAAATCATCCTCAGTGTTAATTTATCCATTTGTAACTCTGTGAATGGAGTTAAAGGTGGTGTAAGTGAATTTTGACGCCGTTGGCTCTGAAAGAGATAGCCGCTAAAAGGATCTGTGACTGTCTCTCTCTGTGTCTGTCTGTCTGTCAGGAGCTAATCTCACAAATAGTGAGAACCAGCTAATTTCTTGTGCACGCTGTCACTAGACTAGCATAGAATCCCAATTGAAATTGTAAGTGATGGGAAAAGAAAATGTACTGGAACACTAAAAAAGCGAAGCTGATAAATGGTCTTTGTGGAGTTCTCTCTCCTGATTGGATGAAATCGGTATCCTCCAGGCCTGTCCTAAACATGTGTTTTCTTTTTTTCCCTAATGAGCTGGAGAGACAGGGAGACCCCTGTTACTGAACAAACACTCTATAGCAATGATTACTATCAGAATATAGAGCGATATCTTTTTAACAACGTTTTTTTTTTAACAAGCTATAACTTTCATGGATTGCACTGTGTACTGTACCTACCTGTAGGACAGTTGGCCTGTGATTGTTGAACAGTATTTGAGCCAGTCTCTGGGGCATTTTCCTGATGACAGTGGGGACGATGAGGAGACACGCCCCCGATGACAGAGCCAGAAACATCTCCACCACAGAGGGGTCAAAGGTCAGCGGGGAGGCCAAGAAAACCACATCCTCTGCACTCATCTGGAACAAGGCTCTGGACAAAGAGAAGGGATCTTCAAGAATGCCTTTACACCTTAAAGTACAGATGTGGAGCCGTGTGTTGTTAGGGCTTTTTTCACCATCATGACATTTTAGTTGTCCATGTACACGTAATGGGGGGGGGGGGGGGGGGGACGTATTGGAACACACAGTAGCCTGTCAATGAAACAATTACAATTATTTTTAGGCTTTGTAAGAAGAAATTGCAGAAGGCAGATATGACAAATACTGAAATATACTAAGAAACGACTGACAGAGACTGGTACCAATAATCAAAATAACTAGTCTACTATGGCCGAAACAGGCCATGACTTAATTAGTTCATAGTTTCAGCAATTTTCTAAAATAGTCCATCTACAACTACAAGTTCACAACGTGTCGCACTGCAACATACTGTGAATGGCTCTGCCATTTCCGCTATTTTTGAACATTAAAAGAAATAGCCGATCTAAAAACCATAATATGAACACCAGGTTGAAAGTGGTCAAAAGAGGACAGTGACGTGGACATTTCATCCAGCTGTTTTTATACAGATGAACGGAAAACGATTCTAACAATTATCTATAAATAATTACCATTAGTTCAAATAATTGCGATCAGGTGATGGGTTATGTAATACAGAGGTGTAAAGTAACATTTACTCAAGTACTGTACTTAAGTTCAATTTTTAGGTATTTTTAGTATTTCCAATTTTCAATACTTTTACTTCTACTCCACTACATCTCAGAGGAAAATATTGTACTTTTACCCCACTATTTTAAAACTTGAGTTACTAGTTACTTTTAAGATTCAAAATGTTATTGCTAAACATACTGTACATTATTTGAAAATAGCCTATCTACAAGCTCACAACGAGTCAGGATGCGACCCGTTGTGAGCTTGTTAATCTGCTATTTTCAAAAGATGTTTATACATTTTGAAAACTTGAAATGGGACATTCTGCATAACAAGTACTTCTACTTTTGGTACTTTAAGTATATTTTGATGCCAATACCTTTGTGCTTTTACTCAAGTACATTTTTAATACCAGACTTTTACTTGTAACAGAGTATTTCTACATTGTGGTATTGACACTTTTACTAAAGTAAAAAATGTCAGTACTTCTTCCACCACTGTGCAATAACCGTGACAGGCCTTACTGTGTTTTGGAACAAACCTGAGATGTAGTATGTTGGGTACTATACACTTGTGTGGCACCCTCACAGTCTTTGGAAGCCCTGTTGTTCCAGAGGTGTGGAGCACGTACGCCAAGTCCTCTTGTTCAGTGTCCTTGGCCAAAACAACGTCAGCATGATGCCCGTCTTGGGCTTTAGTCTGCTCTGTTCCTTTGTGGTCCGCAACGGAAGCTGCCAGCAGCTGCACACGTACGAGGGTCAGGTTGTAGCTGGACAACTTCACACAAACCTCCATCACCATTAGTTCGGAGAAAACTGTCTGGAATCGCTTGGTGAGGAAAGTAGAAACAAAAAAATGCATGGGTTAACTAGGGACTTATGTTTAGACATCTTTGTGAAGTGTTCCATAAAAAAAATATATAAAATCCTCTCTTTTATTTATCGTCAAGTTAAATAAAGTAGACAACCTCCAACAGATCACTTTGCAGAGCACAATACTGTAATCCACACTGGGTCATAACGCGGGCTGACAGAAGTCCTGGGCCATCTGGATCAAATGGTACGTAAGCAGCAGGCAGCTGGAGGATTCTGTCAAAGAAAATAATGTTAAATGATCCACTTGTATGTTCTTTAAGATTAACTTTCATCTCATTGCCCTGAGGCTACATAAAACAAACAATGGAAAAACACGGCTTGAAATGTAAGACGTAATAGTCAACACATTTCTGGACACATATTTGTTTGTTCTACCCAGCTTATGTTCACATATACATGTAAACTCACCCCAGAATCCAGACTGGCAGATATAAATCGGTATGACAGTATAGTCCAACCACTCCTCCATTTCCAGCACAGTGTTGCCGCAGAACATGTGACAATGCATTCCCAAGCTCTACGACCTCTCTGTAAGACAGAGACACCGAGCTTCCAGAGCCACTGTCAAATGTCACAGCTGCTCTGGTGTCACCATGCAGTGTGACAGCTCTGACCACCAGATCCTGTAGGCTCTTTACATCCATCTCCTGGTGGTGCTACCATGCAGTGTAACAAGGTTTTGAAGATGCATGTTTGGGTACAGAACTAGTCAGACAAGTGATTTAAACAGTATCCATGTAAATGTAGTGACATTGATAGACTACATGGTCCTGCAGGTTCTTCACATGCATCTTCTGGTGGTGCCATGCAGTGTAAAAATTATACTATTCAGGCCAGTGATTTAAACAGTATCCATGTCTATTTGTAGTGACATCGATACTACACATACTACACAACATCCTGCAGGTTCTTCACATCCCTCTCAGTCAGAGATGTTGGAAGAAGTGAGGCGACTTGCTGCTGAAATGGTAAACAATAAGCGTGTAGAGATCAGAGATCAGTATTGAAGACGAGATGTGCCACTCTGGTTGTTTTCGTCTGACGCTGAGCGTTACTTACTTCCGCATTCTTCTGCTCTTGTTGTTATCTCGCATCGTCCAAAACTAATTCCAAATCAACTGTGAACTGTTTTGGCCATAAATTATTTATTTTACAACGGAAGTCTGTGTGGGTGTCCTACGTTTCTCTCGTGTCTGAAACAGAGTGTAAAATAAGGTCTGAAATGAAATGTACAAGCTCGTGGATCCGCTTATTTTCAGAGCGCGTACACTGGCACTCAACCAATCAGGGCACGGATTCCTCTTGGTAGCTTTGGCGAGTCTCGGCCAATCACAGCACAGCACTGCCAGTTCATTTGTCGCAGGAAGATGACGTACAGGTGTTACGTCACCCTCCTCCTGGTCCAATCACGTTGCTCTATTTTCAGAGGCTCCACTTTTTCAAATCAGCAGTGGTTGTTGCCATGTCCGCTTATTATAAGCGACTTTGGGCTTGTTTTTCTGTAAAGTTGTTGGTGGTTGCATTTTTTGGGCTTGTTTCTAAAGTGTAGTTGATTATTTGGGCTTGCTTCCTAATATTGTTTAAACCAGTGGTTCTCAAATATTTTCAAGTCTGCGGACCCCCATCTGAAAACATTTGTATGCCAGGACTGAGGGACCCACAAGATTTGTGTTGTTAAAATGTTTCAAAAATATTGCACATTTTGAAAAAAATCTTCCAAGATTTTGGGGAAAATATTAGATCTACAAGCTCACAACGCGTCACATCGCGACGCGTTTGTGAGCTTGTAGATTCATTGTCTATTTTCAAGGGCTCGCTTATTTTGGGATTGTTTCCATAGACCTGGTTACTTGTTTCTCTCTCACAACCTGGCAACGCGTTCTGCAGCTCCTGGGCGCCAGAGTGTCGTCGGTTTAAAATTAGTAACCATAGTTCATAGACATTGTTATTAATAATACAATATTAACCCGTCATATTTTAAGCATGGGCGACAACTTGAAACTAGTAGCGGGCATGGAGTTAAATATGTTAAACTACAAGCGTGACCTGGATAGAATCACGAAGAAGGTATGCATGTATGAGTGAGTGATCTAAGTGCTAACGTTAGCTCTGTTGTGTTGTATGTGTATTGCTAACGGACATCAGTTATAACATGTCATGTAGACTTTTACAGTATTTATTATAACTCATGGTTGGATCTACAAGCTCACAATGCGTTGCATGGCGACGCATTGTGAGCTTGTAGATCGGCTATTTTCAAATGTCCGAAATGTATAGGACAGGACTGAAGTGGTTAAATCTACAAAATAACTAGGAACTAAAGTTTTCAAATTATTATAGTAGAGTAAAAGTACAATATTTGCCTCTGAGGTGTATTGAAGTAAAAGTGTAGAACATTTTAAATACTCCAGTAAAGTCAAAAATACTCAAAAGTGTACGTAAGTACAGTACTGGAGTAAATGTAATTAGTTACTTTACACCACTGATTGATTAGATATTGCATACACAGTTTAAAAGTCCAGCAGTACAGGAAACAAGCCAATGGCTTTCTTGGGTTTTTTAATTCCTATTTACTGACCTTGTATTGAACTGCACTTTAATGTGCTTTTTTTCTGCAAACTTCTAATAAATTATTCAATCAGTACATTAAAAAAAAAAGAGAAATGGATAATCACCCAATAATGTCCATGTAAATATACTAGACAAGCTAGCCTTGGATCAAGACTATCATAGATGTATTTTATCAAGTCTGACTTTTACTTTCGTATCTATATCATATGCAAATGTCAAAATCGATAAAATACATCTACGATAGTCTTGATCTAAGGCTATAGACAAGCGATAAACAATGGTACAAAATATGCAGTTTTATCAATTAATGGTGAAATGTATGTATGGAAGAATGTATTCATGCAACTTTAGTCACATTGAGAACTTTGCATTTGATTTTGATCAGTATTCATGGAACTTTAGTCACATTGCAAACTTGTCCATTTGACTTTTCACAGTATACAGGACTGAGTTATGACGATGTGACGGAGGTGGACGTGAACAAGATGCCCTTTAAAGGTGACTTAAAAGTCTTTCCAATAACCCCGTTCCTTCTCCTACCACATCATATGATTTAATGTGCATAAACCCTGCATGGGTTGTGTAGTCGTTATGTAGGTTGGGATTGATTTGTCCCAACATGTACATTACTCAGTGGTTGTTTACTTGTATCTGTCTGTTCCTACTACTAACATGTGGTTGGCGTTATTCTGTGTTTTGTATTTTATGTTCTGCCCTTTCTTTGGATGATGAAGTGCTCTGTCGCCAACTACACCAGAGCCAGTTGAAGATGACACTGTTGGAACCAAATGTAAGGTTTGGGTAGTAGTGGTAGTCATATTGGTTGATGTAACTGCCCAATTTTCAACAACTTATAAAGTTCTGACAGTGTATATGAGTTGAGTGACCCCCTCCTTCTTGCTTGTTATCTTCATGACTGCTGCCTGCCTAACAGATGTATGTATATTATAATTAGAGCTGGCATCCCTGGCTCTTTAGTCGTGCAACAGCTAATCGAACTAATACATTTAATCAATTGTTAAAAAAAAGAATTGTATTAAATACAGATTAATTTTCAAAAATGAATAGCGAAAATAGATCCACACGCCCACAACGCATTGTGATGCGACATGGTGAGCTTGTAGATCACCCATTCCCTCTATTTTTGCATGACACCATTGTGCGACTAAGTATGAAATAGGGCTTATGTGGTTAATCAGACTCATCAATGTTGTCAATATAGAAAATGTATTAACGCAACCCATTATGAGTTTGTACATTCGGCAAATGTTTGCCTCCTGAATAGGGACGCTAGGGTTCATGTGGTTAAACGTCACCAGCCTAATATTAAACCAGCCATCACCACACACCTGCTACAGATCTTAAAGACTGACATACAAAATGTGATAATGTTTTATACTGATTTCAGCTTTGTCTCTTATTCCTCAGACCTCCGTAGATTTTGGAGAACAGTCACTAAGAGGTAGATGTCAACTTTTAACTAATTGCACCAATGTTTACATCTCTGTTTATGTTGTCATTTAATGCCATCACATGTGTTTCTTCTCATTTCAGCACAGGACACAAGTGACACTCAGGTAACTTTCTGGATTTTCTAAAGAAACTGTAGGGAGAAAGATATGTATAGTGATATACTGTAAATTGTGATGTGTATTTGCTAGCAATAGCACTAAACAAAGTGCATACATTGCAGTGAACACCAAATATGGCTAGGAATGAAGTTACTAATGCCATGCATTGCTTTTCAAACTAGTCGCTCTTCCTCAGGTAGCATCAGATGAGGATTTTAGCCTCCTTTAACTTCTTGAATCTACCACACTTTATCACTTCTAAAATGTAATGTTTTACTCAGCAGTGGGACAACACTTTGCAGGAGAGTAAAGCTGATGAGACTGATGTTAGCAGTAATCCTTCTGCGCAGCATGAGGGTAAGACATTTACCAACCTATCTGTTTAGTTTTGCTTCCCCTCAATGGCACATTGCACTTGTGGATACATTTTGTTAATGCAATTCATTTAGGGATGTCACAATTGAGTGAATATATAGTGATTATTTGTTTAGTTAGGTATTATTTCATTACTTATTTTGATGTTTGGGTCTCACTAGGGCTGTCATGATTATTACATTTTGTGTTTTTGTCATCAAACACTGGAACATATGAATACATTACATTACATTGCCATTTCCACTATTTTTTTTAAATGCAGTTTGAAAATAAAAATGTCAAACATGGAAACAAAAATAATTGTGATTATCTCAAATAATTGCCATTATCTCAAATAATTGCCATTAAGTAATGATTGTGACAGGCCTACCTGTATTAAAGGTATTACTGTACTGTATGTCATTACTTATTTTGTTCTTTGTGTTTCTCACAGGTGTATCTGGAATTAACAATACCCAGCTGAGTCAGAGCTTCTTGGATGAGACTCAGGGATGCCTGGATGAGACTCAGGAAAGCCAGCCTGAGGACCAGGATGAGGAACTTGAGAATACCCTGAGTAGTCACGGCACCTCTTTAGTGGAACTTTATCCCAGGATGATCGATCAAGTGTCCAAGGCCTGGCATAGTCAGAGGATCTTTGAGACAGCTGACTCTGTGCTGAGGAAGTATCGGAGACAGAGATTTCCGCCTAATAGAAGCCACCTCAACCACACCCTCGATGTCTCAGTGAGAGCATGTGACCTCAGGAACCCAAAGAAGAACAAAGGAAAAGTTGTTCGTAAGAGATCCCCTAACCGCTCATTCCTCATGAACTTAACACCAGGGAAAAAAACTGAAACGGTCAACCAATCTTATTTGCACGACATTAACAACCATCAGGATCAACAAACAGAAATTGGGTGTTGTACAAAAAAGGCAAACCCTGTGGAGTCGGATAAGTACAGGCCTGCCGTTCTTATGAAACCTTCTTTTGTCACTAAGATATTACAGAGGCAACAACATCCTGAACCAACGGAGAGCCAACATCAGAGGGATCAGCCTACTGGCCTGGCCATTAGTCCGATCAGGTCTGGCCATCTCACGATTGATAGATTCAGGAACCAGTCCCCAAGGTCAGGGCGAGAAGGCCTCCGTCCTCTGCTGACGTCCAATACTGATGTCCAATCACTCACAGTCACAGATAGCTCTGCTGTTTGCTCCTCCCCAGTCCGACAGAGTCCTTTCAAAACTTGGCTGAGGAATTTGGAAAGGCAAAGTGGAATGTCCCATGCCCTCTCCCAAAGCCCCAAGTCAGACACAACAGGAAGACACCTGGGGGAATCCAGGTCTGCATCTCCACTCTCTTCCCCACAGAAGTATTCCAAACACCTAGGGGAATCTAGGTCTGCATCTCCACTCTCTTCCCCACAGAAGTATTCCAAACACCTAGGGGAATCCAGGTCTAGGTCTGCATCTCCACTCTCCTCCCCACAGAAGTCGATCATGAAGCATCACTACTACAGTCCTTCACAATCAAAGGTCAACTCATGCCAGTCACCCTACAGAATCCACAAGTCAGACACTGCACAAAGCCATTGCAGACACCCAGTGTTTACCAGATCTAGGTCTGAATCTCCTCACCGCTTCAGTGACAGTCCCTCACAATCAAAGATCTACTCACGTCAGTCAACCAGCAGCATCCCATACTCGCCCAAGAAGATTGACATGGAGTTTCAGAGAGTCTACCACAGATTAGTCTGCCAGGTAAAACCGGTTCGCTTTGCTGCTCCTCCTTGCAGCATGTGCGCAAGGCACATGGAGGCCAACAGAGCTATGGCAGCTCTTGCCTTGTCCCCTCACCGATCCCTTCTCAGGAAGCGCCACAGGGAACTGGACTCTGAAAGCCCCCGTTCGAACAAACGCTCCAGAGGCCGATGCGACGTGAACTCCCCCGGTTCTCTCCGACACCTGAGAGAAAATCTAAAATCCTCAAGCAGCAGGCGGCTTTACTCAACTGGACCAGAGGCATCTAGTGATTACCACACGTATAACCACAGCCAGGCTACCATGGCTCAGAGCCCCGGTCCCCTGGAGAGATTGATGACTGGATGTTGGTCTGCTTCAACATAATCCTTCAGGCTGGGTACATCGTCCTCCAGAAAAAGATTGATACAAACATAGCATGTAGAGCTTGACGATTTAGCTCTAGAACTGTTTTCTGATGTTTTTTTTGTTGGAGGAAGAAGAATGATGTTGGACAAGGTTTGTTTGTATGCAGATTGCTCTTCCTGGTTAATGTTAACAATTGCGTATTTAGCAATCGCTTTCATCCAGAGCAATTTACCAATACAAAACATTGTGTCGCCTAATTACAGGTTCTTGTTTGATGAGGCAAAATGGCTCCAAGAAATTCTATTCCTGTGTTAATTTCCTTCTAATCTCAGATTGCCATTGAAAAGTGTTTTCCTTTCTCTTTGTTTGATGAGGCAAAATGGCTCCAAGAAATTCTATTCCTGTGTTAATCTCCTTCTAATCTCAGATTGCCATTGAAAAGTGTTTTCCTTTCTCTTTGTTTAACCTCATTAGAATTAGACTACTGTATCATTAATGTAACTCTTGACGAAAAAAAGATAACCAATTACTTCTTGTTTCTCATTGTTATACTATAATCTCAAAATATTTTTTAACTAATTAAAGGTGGTGTAAGTAATATATGTGAAACAAAGTTATTCATTAAAACAATAGTGTTTTTGTTCAGTAACGGCTTTCCAGCTCTTTAATAAAGAGAAAATACATTTTCAGGTTGGGATACCAATTTCATTCAATCAGGAGAGAGAATCACACAAATGTCATTTATCAGTTTAAATTTTATAGTGTTCCAGTTCCTTTTCTTTAGTTTTTCTTCTTCACCATTACTTCTAATTTCACTTGTGTATCCTGTATGACTTCTCTCTCCTGATTGGATAAAATTGGTATCCCGAGTCCCGACCTGTAAACTTACTTTTTGTTTACTAAAGAGCTGGAAAGATGGGGAGACCCCTGTCACTATATAGCAATGATTACAATCAGAATATTATTAAAAAAAAAAAAGAGAGCTTTTTAACAATCTCAGCAGAAAAAAATATAACTTACACAACCTTTAAATAATTAAGGTGTGAACGGCTATGTTGCCCATATTTTGTTAAACAATAAAGCTTTATCAGCTATATGTATGTTGCCTGTGTTTAATTCCAGGCTTTCAAAAGACTTCTGATAAGCATTAACCAGTTTAAGTATTCTATATACTTTCTTGATTGGGGTCCCTCAGGAGTCTATACTTGGTCCCCTTAACATGTGAGCTTGTAGATCTGCTATTTTATTCTGCTAGACATGCCTAGAATAGAAATGCTAGGGCTCATGTGGTTATGGCTGCCTTCTTGCAGCAGCATTTTGTAAATGAAGAATACCAAAGTCCTGATGACAAAAAAAAAAAAAATCCCTCCTTTTCTTTTATGGCAGGGCTCTGCAGGTGCACAGCCAGAGCTAATCTTGCAAATCGCTGGACCCATCAGCACCACATTTCTTGTGCATACTGACAATGGGATAAAGAAGTACTTCCACTAAATCTTTCACACGTTTTATATATATTTTTATAATGCAAATCATGGGGCTTGAATCGGGCAACCTTGCCCTAATTCTGAGTCATACATATTGTCATATGACTTGTCATAGATGACCGGGCCACATGAAGTCCGAGATCTACCTAATTACTTAATATCAGAGCTGCTTCAAAAATAGTTGGCCATATGGTTACCAAGCAAACTGATGCCAGAAAAGTATAAGTTATCCAAAGAGGTTGAAATACAAGGCCACCTACAAATCACAAAACTAATATCAAACCTTTTTTTGGAACAAAGTTCTTGTTTATGGGATTACTTGATCCCAGGGTTTGATGTCAGACTTCGTCCCATTTAAGAAATTCAAGCCATCAAGATGACATTTTTATTTATGGAATGTTTTATTGCAGCTTTGAGAAAACCATTCAAGGTTTCAGTCAACCCCTTTCAGACATACAACACAGCAACCGTCTCTCTGTGTACATTGGTTAGTGTGGTTAGGGGAAAAGACTTCTGTCATGCAACAAAGAACACTGTACCTCAAGTAAACCAGGCTTTATAAGTAACAGCAAAGAGTTCTAAGCTCAATTTTGGTCGAAAGAGTTGTGCGTTTTGTTTTTCACTTATACAGCATCTTGTATCAAAATATGTGGGAGGTTAAGTCTTGGAACAACACACATAAGGTGCAAAATCAGACGCATGATTTTAACGAGTGGTTTGGAAACATTTGGTTTACATGGGGCCATGAAAGGACCTCCACAATATAATAAGAGCACTGAAGTCTGACATCACGGCCACTAGAGATCACTATCCCCCTGGGTCAGAGATATTTTTACCTTGGAAATAAGGGAATCTTAGATCGCGTCATATAAGAACTGTGTTCCAAAAATAAACAAATCAGCCGGGCGTTTTACTCATGATATGAAGCATCAACTGGGGGTGAAAAAGTACTAATTTATCCAAAGAGTAAGAAAAAAATATATATCTCCAAACAGACGCTATCAAATGTAACTGAATATCATAAACGACACAGTGTCGCATACCTGACAGAATCGCTGGGCTTATTTGTTTCTTTTTGGAACAGTTCTTATATGACGCAATCTAAGATTCCCCAAATAACTCCTAACCCAGGGGTAGTGGGAGTGATGTCAGGACTTCGGTACTCTATTGTCTATCTAGTAGTATAACCTGCAATATCACCCTGTTTGAAACAAAGCATAAACTGCTGCTTTACATGTATTTTTGGAGTAATTGTCATTGACAGTCCAGGCGTTAGTCAAGTATACTCTAGAGCAGTGGTTCTCAAAGTGGGGTCCAGGGGGTCCCCCAGCTAAAGGATCGATAATTAGGAACCAAATGGACCCATATGGGTTTGTAACTCAGTGTGCAGTGTCAGAGTTAAATTAACACAGGGCTCCCAAAGATTAAAAAGAACTCAACATGGGCTCCGTGGCCTAATGCAGAGGTTCTCAAATGGGGTCCAGGGACCTTCAGGGTTCCTTGAGAGGGTTCCAAATAGACCGTCACCGGTCTGTAACTCAAGAGTTATGAGAGTCCTTGAAATTAAAAAAGTTAAGAGTACTAACTGGCCTAATTCATATCAATGTGGGGGGGGGGGGGTGAGAAACACTGCCCTAGAGTAAGATGTTCTGTGTGGGTCAGGACAGCATGAGCACTGCCTTGCAGTAAATCACAGAGCTGTTTCTGCTCCTGCAGCTCAACTGTGCTCTTCCCGTTACACATGTGTTGTGCGCCAGGCAGGCGGTCACCACTCCAGCTCCACGGGGTATTTCCCTGTCAGACAGGCGGTGCAGTGGCCAACTCTCCGGCGAGGTTTGTTACTGGTGTTGATCATCTCGTCCTTCTCCTGCATGGAGGCGATTCCCCCCTGGACTGCTGCCAACAAGCCCTCCACCGTCAGATACTGAACGCTGTCGGCACCTGCATAAAGCGGTGTTGGACAAGACAAAGTCTGTTGTGTGTTTTGATTTCAAATGTCCACAAAGCAGCACATCTCCAAGGAAAAACAATAATAGGTATCGCAAGTGATACTTTATGGTAAAACGTTTTTTTTTTTGTGAAAACAAAAGCTATATATTAAGTGTGCTATAGAGTGTTTGTTCAATAACAGGAGTCTCGCCGTCTCTCCAGGTCATTACTAAACAAAAAATAAATTTGAAGGTGGGTTGCCAATTTCATTCAATCAAGAGAGAGAATCCATTTATCAGCTAAAATGTTATAGCGTTCCAGTTCCAATTCTGTTTGCTCATTTCTTTGTGTCATCATTTCCAATTTCACTTGTTTATCATGTATCCCGTATGAGTTCTCTATCCTGATTGGATGAAATTGGTATTCTGACCTGAAAATGTACTTTCAGTTTATTTTAGAGCTGAGAGAGACAGAGATTAAATGGTGCCAGTAACAAAGCACTCACCAATGTATCCAGCAATGTCCTTGAACTCAGGCCTGTTGGCGATGAGCTCTTCCTTGGTTGGAATGTTAATACCCATGTAGCACGGGTACCTGATGGGTGGAGAGGCAACTCTGATATGGACCTGAGAAACAACATACCAAGTGAGTCTGTGAATATTTAGATAATATCGCCGCTGTCCGGTGAAAACCTTGTATGTCCAAAACGGTTACTTTTCAGTAAATAGAAAATAACCTGCATACCAATACATCCATTGTAGTGTTTTAGTCATAAGCTTGTGTTAATACTTTTCATTGGTTAAATATTTATAAAACCCACAGACAGACTTGACCACTTTAAACCTGGTGTTCCCATTTTAGGCATGTTATTATAGGCTTAAGTTTTTCAACAATAGTGGAAACAAGTATCAGATACAAGGTTTCTGCCCGACAGTGACAATATAATACTTATTTAGTACTATTGGTTTACTGCAGGTTGCACTCTTGAAAACTCACCTCTTTTGCCCCTGCTTCCTTTAGCAATTTTATTATGGGCGCAATAGTGTTTCCCCTGACAATCGAGTCATCAATTAGAACCACCCGTTTCCCAGCAAAGTTGTCTGTTAATGCTCCAAACTTCTTGGCCACACCCAGCTGCCTCAGACGGGTGTTTGGCTGAATAAATGTTCTCCCAACGTAGCGATTCTTACATAGAACTTCAATGTATGGCAGCCCCGACTGCAGATATAGGAGAGAAGAAAACAGATACAAAATAAATAAAATCCTTGCCAGAGATATGAGGTGGAACACAGCCATTCTTACACTTAAACGTACAACAATTTATTTTGCAGATACTGGCTTAAACCCCATTAAAACCGGGAAAGCATCTGGGTCATTTTAGATTTTAGCGTTGGCTATTCAAAAATAGCAGATATACAAGCTTGCAAGCGGCTGCAAGCTTGTATATCTGCTATTTTCAAACATTTTTGAAAGATCTTGAAAGTGTGAGAACTACTGATTGAGAAGGCATTTGTAGAATCGGCCTCAGGTTTTAATGGGTTAAGTTATTGAAATTGTGACCCCGATGAATCAATGCTGCGTTATGTTCAATACTAGCCTGGTTCCAGCCCATAGACCCCGCCCACTCTATGAGTGAGCTCCTCTTGGTCTGGCATTATAATGTCAGCCTATGGCTTTTCGCGATCGAAGAGATACCTGACAAATCAGAGTCGGAGGTGGGAGTGGTCTAACGACAAGCCAATCAGTGAATATCTGCTAAAACAAGCTGTACGATGACGTCAGATGTAGGCGGAATCGTGAATCTCTTGTGATTGGTTTAGGGAAATTCGAATCCCCTCCCTCGCGGAATCGCGGACACTGCAGCCAATGTCAGACTGAAGCTCCACGCAGCTTCGGTCTGATAATCAGGCTAGTTCAATACCCTTGTACTTGCAGCAGGGGGCTCTATAAACCACAAAAACAGGTATTGGTCAGTTCTCAGTTGTGTTTTGTTTTGTCAATTGTGCCAAATTGGCCTCACCATTCATTACACACTTTTCACATCTAGGAAGACTACTATGGGCTATGTGACCTAAGCATACCTGTAATTTGTAAGCCTTTATTTGATAGACTGTTGAGAGAGACAGGAAACATAGTGGACAGAGTGGAATGACATGCAGCAAATGGGCCGGCCGGCCGGCCGGGAATCGAACCAGGGACTCACCGTCAGGCCCACGTGGGCTTTTTTTGCCAATCCACAGATACTCTGCTCCACAGACTTCCAGGACTGTACATGTAAACTCATTAAAAGGGGGTGTACGTGATAGCTTTTTTTTTCTTCAAATAAGTGCTAAATAGCTCCATCATTCCATTAGTGACCTATATATATAGTGATTGCTATAGTGTGTTTGTTCAGCAACAGCGCTATATAAACAGAAAATACATTTTCAGGTCGGGTTACTAACTTTAGCGAATAAGAAAAGAGAACTCATACAACTATGATACAGGATAAACAATTGAAATGGGAAGTGATGAAAAAACATGAGCAGACAAATCTGGAACTGAACAATAAAATTGAAGCTGATAAATTATCTTTGAGGTGTTCTCTCTCCTGATAAAATACAATTGGTATCCCAAACTCAAAATGTATTTTCGGTTTACTAAAGAGATGGGAAGACCCCTGTTACTGAACAAACAAACACTATAGAAATCAGAATACAATCGAGAGCTTTAACTTTTTAACTAAAACCTTTTTCTTTCAACAAATACACCCCATTTAAGGGTGATTTATTCTTAGTTGAACACCCTTATCAAATAGCAGCGCGCAACCAAGTACAAATCAGCCATTACACTTCACAGTGTGATGTGTGTGTGTTGCTCTCTGCAACATCATATCGTCGCTGTCGGGCAGAAACCTTGTATCTCCAACTTATTTTTTCGTAAATTAATGCCCTACTTCGTGTTACACAGAATAGCAAAAATAGCTGATCTACAAGCTTGCAATGCGTTGTGATCCGCCATTTTTGACAATTCTTTAAAGCGAAAGTGGTTTTGGACATACAAGGTTTCCACCCGTCGGTGGCGAATCAATGTTTGTGTGGTGTGGGAAAACAAATCTAGTCCAGGGGGCGGCAGGAAATAACTGTCAATTTTGTGTCTTTGTTGGGAGCATTTAGTGGCATTTGCAGAGAACAATGGCAGCGGCTTCCACACAGACCTGCTGAGCGTATCCCAGTGCTGCCGGGGTGGCAGACTCTGGCACGGTGCCGACCACATCTGCCTCTGTCGGCGCTTCGATGGCCAACTGCCGACCGCAGCGCTGGCGGACAGTATAAACCATCTGTCCTGCAACACAATGGAGTCAACAAACTTCAAACTATGCACACGGGGGGAACCTGCTACCAATGCTTTCACTGCTCATGAAAGGTGTCATTTTCCTGATACTATTACAAAGCTGTGACATTAAGTCCAGGGCGATATTATACAGAATATGGACAAAATGACTATATGTCACGATATAAGTACCTCAAAATCGATATTGTGAAGATAATATTGCATTGTGACAATATACATTTTATTTTAAATGTTTCACAGATTGTCAAAAATTAGGCGATCAGCTATTTTCCCTATTTTGGACAATTATTTCTATAAAATAAGTATTTTATAATATTTGTACAATATTCCTACCTTCAAAAATGGAGTCTGGTCTGGCAAAGTAAACATATTCAAAAATGCAGAAAGCAGGGAGGTCTCCCTCGGGACGAGGGACAACGGTCAGTGTTTTGACTCCATGTTTGGAGATCTGGGCAATCTCTCCAGGCAGGATTTCTCTGTAATACCTGACGACCGAAAACAAAAAAGGTAAAAAACCACCAGACTACATGTGCCTAATATACACTTCAAATGTGATGGCCAAAAATAACAGATTTTCAAGCAAAAAATGGGTCGTGTTTTCGACTTATAAAGCCTGACTATAAAGTCAGGCTTTAGTCAGTGTATAATCATTTCCCATGTAATGGGAAAAAGGAGGGGACAAAGCCCTGGGGGACCCCAGTCAATGAGGTATATAGGGTTTAAGTGGTTAACATGGTGAGGACAAGCTCATATAGGTGATTGACAAACTTTAAAGAAAATACAGGTTTTTATGAATAAAATCATACTCTTCTTTTGCATTAGTCTTAATGATAATTATTCATTTAGACCTAATTATTTGGGTATTTTGTCACTGTACAGTTCCACATACAGGACATTTGTCCTCTGCATTTAACCATCCTAACCATTATATATTAGAACCATCAATCGTATATGGAGTGACTTTTGTAAGACTGCAAAAGAAAGACTGGAGAAAAGTAAGAAAAAATTAAACCTGCACAGCCTTACCCCCTCTAAAACAAATCGCTTCACCGAAAACAGCCAATCTACAAGCACACAACACGTTGTGATGTGACGCGTTATGAGCTTGAAGATTGGCTACTTTGACAAATGATTGCCAACTATAAGTGCCCAGAGGGACGATAGGGTTCATTTAGTTAAGGGACATGTTTGTGTTATCATCTCGACCGTGTTAAGACGGTATTGTTATTGTCTTTGTCATTGTGTGAGACCACTGAACTGTGTGCATGAGTGATGGTGGAACTCACTTGGCTCCAATGGACTGGAAGCTGCAGGACTCTGATGACACCACCCAGCCCTCTGTGTCTCCCTCGCCTGCACCTGAAAGGGTCAGAGGGGTCAATTAATGATTCACCTGCCTGCACCACTGACCCAGTGGCCCCTGATGAAACAGCCCTGTTTACAGCGGGGATGTCAACGCGCTGGGGCCCCAGTCTTGTGATACCCTTACAATAGATAAGTGAGGCCTCTGCTGAATGAAGTGTGATATGCACTGTAAGGGACCTTGACAAGTAGTTTAAAGTTGGTGGCTTGTAATAGCATGTACAACTACACAATGTTCCCCTTGAGTTCTCAAAAAGTCACAGCACGTTACAGGCAGGTCACAGGTGTTTACACATGCCGTGCTATTCGCTTCATGCTGCATTCACACTAGCAGTGACAAGAGCTACAAAGCGACGAAGTGTGGTCAGCTACACAGTCGTAATTGAAGTGTTGCTCAATGCACTTGTGTGTGGGTGCGACAAGCAAGAAAAACATGAAAGCAAATATGAAAGCTTGGGTTCAGAAGAACAGGGAACTGGCTGATGGCAAGAATGAGTTCCACCACATTACAAACAGGATTTGTGCGGAGAAGAGAAGGTGAGTGGAATTGGTGAAACAAAACCGTATGATTGACTGACGATTCACAGCACCATCCACAGCGGTGAAAAAAGGCTCAGTGTCTTGCTCAAGGACACTTAAGACACTAATGCAGGGAATTGAACCTGGGAACCTTCTGATTTCAAAGCGGCCGCTCTACATTCTGAGCCACTGTCACTCAAATACACAGAGCCTTAGTACCTGACGTGTGAAGTTTAGAGACGGGGACGAGTCGTCCGAGACAGAGCGGTCTGTTTCCATATGGATCACGGACAGCGTAGATGACGTCTTTGTGCATCACCAGCAGAGAGTAAGACGTAGGAGTCTCCATCATCAGATTCTTAATTCTGCATTATAAGAAGAAACAAGAATTGGAAGTAGGCAGTAGGCTAAATCGACTGGATGTTCAGGAAGGTTCCCCTGCAAGGTGGCTCGCTGTGACAAACACCTACCTGGCGATAGGGCAAAGGGCAAAAGAAAAAATGACAGACATATCTAATATGTCAGTCAAAGCCAATCTTTCTCTTGAAAGGCGCTATATTATTATCATTATGAATAACTTTATACTTTCAAAATGTTTGATGAAATAGTGGAAGGTTTGTAGATCAGTGATTCCTGCTATTTTTTTTAAGTGTTTGAAAATGTATGAACACTTTTCACCAATGAGAGGACACCTACCTGGCGACCCAGTCAGGTGCATCCAGCTCCTCCATAGGTGGAGTCAACGCCAGCAACTGAGTGATGAGTTCACTGTCTGAGCTAGTGGACAGGCCTACACCATGACGCATCACCTGCACCACACACACACACACACACACACACACACACACACACACACACACACACACACACACACACACACACACACACACACACACACACACACACACACACACACACACACACACACACAGAGTAACTGGATATTGATTATCAGTGGTGGATGATTTTTTACTTAGCAAGCAAGTAGCAAAACCACAATGTAGAGATTTTTACTTATTGGTAAAAGTAGTAAAAGTACAAAAATATTGGCATATAAATACACTTACAGTGCCAAATGTAAACGTTCTCATTATGTAGAATGGCCGATTGTGCGGTCATATTACTGGATTGCAATTAGTAATGCATTGATGTGTTCATCACTTTAATGTTGCAGATGGGAAAGGTGGGCTGATTTGAATTACTATGTGTGGCTGGGTATCTTCGCCTGTAACAATACACAATCATTTATCCCCTAATGTTTTATATTGATTATCTAAATCTGCAAACTAAAATAACCATTAACTTAAGTTGTAGCATAATTGTAGTGGAGTAAAAAGTACAATATTGCCTCTGAGATACAGCAGAGTTAAGTATTAAGTAATACTCAAGTAAGATTAAAGAATTGTACTTAAGTGGTGTGCTTGTGACTAAATGTACTTAGTTACTTCCCACCACTGCTGATTTTATAGTAATTCATAAGCATCACTCCATGACTGGACCATTCACAGAGATGTGTCAGCATTGCAGGCTGCTTTGTCATAAATGCACATGTCTAAGCACCTGCTAAAATGGGCTGTTTCAGTTTTTACGATGTTCCACCAAGTGGTAAGCTAGGTCTACAATGTGCAAAGAATGTGATGAATGCAGGCTAATGGCAGCGCCGTGCATCAGGCTGTGCGCTCCAGACAATGCCAACCTTTTTGCGCAGTGCAGAAGCATTGACCAGCTCTCCATTGTGCGCTACCGCAATCTTGCCGTGCAGAGTGTCCACCACAAAGGGTTGGCAGTTCTGCAGCTCCGAGTTGCCCGTGGTGGAGTAGCGGTTGTGGCCTATTCCCAGGTTACCATGGCGAAGTTTCAACAAGGCTTCTGGTGGGAAAGCGGTGCTCACCAGCCCCATGCCCTACAGGAATGAAAAGGAGGCGCATTTAGAGGAGTTGGACATGCAACGCATAAATACATTTGAAGCTTGAGCACTTTCAACCTGGAGTCCCTATTTTGGGGCACGCCATTATAGGCAAAGACTTCCACAGATTTTTTTTTTTACTTTTCACAAATAAAAAGCAGATATACAGGCTCACAATGTGTTGTGAGCTTGTAAATGGGCTAATTTAGCTATTTTTGGAACATCATCGTACAAACGTATTAAGTATAAAATAGGCCTAGAGCTATACTAAATCTTCAGCTCATGAATTCAAAGTTTCATGGGAACTCAGTATAATATGTCCAAAGCTTCTAACCAGGCTAAAATTCAATCTGGAATGTGCAATTGTGATTCACATGAGGCGATGGTCGATAAGGTCACCGTCTCCACTCCATTGTGACTGTAGCTGTGCTAATCTTTTTTTTTTTTCCTTTTTACCCCAAATGTTGGTCCATGCATTTATATGTTGTGTGTTTCCTCTGTAAACACAATGGCCCTCATTTATCAACGCGGTGCAGACCAAATAATGGGCGTACAGCGAGATCACCGCAACTTTCTGCATTTATCAATATATCCTGACTTTCAGTTCAGTGTACGGCCCGCACAGATCTCACGTCTGCTCGGGAGCAGTTGTTGGCTTTGGCTGCACCCGTTTGTTCCATTGTAGACCTGCCGAGCAGCATTGTCTGACCGTCTGACAGGCATCTGAACATATATCCACTCCTAAATGTATAATCTAACTCACTAATAAATAATCCCTGTGAAAATATAACATTTTTTAAACTATTTTAAACAAAATGCTTTAACAGTCATTAGGTTAAGCTGGCAGATCTGTCTGCATTGGCTATTTGAAAATAGCAGACCTACAAGCTCACAACGGGTCGCGTCGCAACGCGTTGTGAGCTTGTAGATCTGCTATTTTCGAAATATACGAGGAGTCCAGACTGGGACTGACACGGCCGCGCCGCTGTAATCTTTTTATGGACAGCAAGGTCTCGAAACTTACAGTAGCGTGTCCTATGGAGTTATACAACCTGGGCTGGGTTGAGGATATAAATATAAACCTGACACTCCAAACCTTTGACCAGCGCAGGTTATTCTTCATGCTGTGGATTCATTTGGGCCACCGCGAGAGATCGGACATTTAACCCTCATGTAGGCTATTTGACAAAGATTGTACCATCACGGAATACATGAAAGATTGCAGTTTCCTGAGTGCCAATGCTACACTTGTCTTGGGCTTGCATTGCAAGTAGGTGCGTGTGCATGCGTGTGTGTGTGTGTGTGTACGTCAGACGCGGACATGAAAGGGAGCGAGGCAAGCGGGGGGAAACTTCATGCGTTGTTTGGTCGTATTCTGGTTCTTCATGTCGTAAAATCGGGGCGTTTTGAGAATATTCAAGGGTGTGTTATCTAAATGGCGCTCGGTTTCAGCCGTCAGATTTATCAAAGCTCCGAATAGGATCGCTTCATAAATGTGACTTTGACGTTGCCCTACGGGCGAATTCATGGCAAAAAATACGCCGTTTTTTACGCTCCATTGATAAATGAGGGCCAGCGACTACACACACAGACATATCTGAATGCGATGGCATGCCCACAAACTGCAAAGAAGAATTCATTTTACCTTAAGGGCTGTGTATGTTGGTGGACTGGCTCCATTACATGTGACAATTCCGGCACTTTCCTGGCCCCTATGGAGGCACAAACATAATTCACATACAAATCATATTATCATTACGATACATCATTATGGTTGTATAATATGCCAGCCAGGCTTTACATTTCAGCCATTTAAACAGCATGAAACTCAGCAACGCAACGTGTTCGCTTTGAGCTTGTAGGTCGGCTATCGTGCGACCAAGGCCCATTTTCAATGTCCCCCTTACAGACTCACTGACTTAAACACGTGTTCACGTAAAGTCCATGAGAGCTAAAGGGCTGTCCCACTATCAAATCGTCAAGTGCATGAGAACTCTTGCAGAGCCCTTTATACATCCTTTCAGTAAGTCTGCATTGATGCAGACTTTGCCAAATTCATAGAGTTATAGCATTAAATAAGGGGATAGCAGGGTATCCTCAAAACGTCAATCATTAAGTATGCAAATATGTCATATCAACAAACAGCAGTGCTTTCTGTCCAGTCTCACAGAATGGAGGATATATATTTAGTAAACAATTAGGCACAAGAGATAAGAAATTAGTAAAGTAAATATATAAAGAATATGGAAATATTAAACAAATAATCTACACACACATTTAAAGAATATAACAACAACAACTCACATCCTTTAAAGCACTGACTGTAAACACTCTGTAAGAATGTAAGTTATGGAAAGTGTCATGACTGAAGAACTCATCTTCAAAGTGCTGTCCCATCCCTTTTATACCTGGAGAACTTGCGATGTCAATTAAGTCTGTGAGGGTTCAGGGTTTAACCCTAAAACCGGTCATGTTTTAATATATATATATATATATATATATATATATATATATATATATATATATATATATGGCTACACACACACACACACACACACACATATATACACACACTATATATCTCTATTTTTCCTATCCAATTGGTTGGCTATTCAAAAAAGCAGATATACAAGCTCATAGGAGCTTGTAGATCAGCTACTTAAAAAAAAAAAGAAATAGCAAATCTTTGAATATACATAATTTTTTTAAGCAAACATTTTAAACTTAAATCTTTTCTTCTGGGGGTCAGTGGAACAACATATTTTTGGATGGACGACTGCAGCCAAATACATATAATTTTGGGGGTCCTTTTGTTTGAGCACCACTGATATAGCAACATGTTTTTCAGTAAACTGTTTAGAAAACATTTATAGAATCGGCCTGAGGTCTAAATGGGTTAAGGCTTTAGGGGGCACATTGGAAATCAGCCGAAGTATATGTGACAGGCATAGACGGCATTGACACACCTAAATCTAACACACCTTTTATTAATTTAATTAGCTGCAACTGTGTGGCTTACATCAGGGTGTACTATAAGTCATTCTTATGCTTTTTAACCTGCTGTCGTTTTACAACCTGAACTGGAAAACAAACTACTAAATCAGCCTAGGGTTTCATCCCCATTTAATCTGCCTCCTTTAAGCTGACAAACTTTTCAAAGCAACTGTGAGCCTTAACAGGCGTGTGAAGAGTCAAGGAGGCACACAAGCGATTCCACCCGTCTGAACAAGCTCCTTCCTGCTTCATGCCAAACGCTTGTGGTTCACCAAACTAGTTTGATGAGTGTGGTATCCCAGTAACGACACAGAGCTTTGCGGATGTTTGCATATGTGAGCTGCAGTGTGCCTTATATAGAGAGCCGTCTCGCTGCAGCTCCAGGCAGCCTATTCGCTGAAGCTATGCTTCTCAGATTACAGTGGGTCCCGCCCCCCCACACCACACAGCTTAAGCCAGTAGTGAGGCCGCTCCGTTCCACACAGGGCGTTCCTTACAGGCTTAACCGCCTGGTTGCCTAGGGAACCGTGCAGCAGAGAGGGTAGAGAGGGCGGGGGGATGGGGGGAGAGGGGGAAAGCGTTTCCAGGTCAGCTCAAAACATGGAGAGGCGAGTGGAGACACAAAGAGGAGGAGGTCTCGAGGAGGTGATGGAAGTGAACGGCGGGTCGGCGGCCGAGAGGCAGTGGGGGGAGACGGAGGCTCTTGCCCTGCTCTCGGTGTGCGAGGAGCTGGGAGCTCCGCAGCACGCGGGGGAGAGCGGCAGCAGAGCCACGTTTGAGTTGATGTCAGAGCGCCTGAGGAGGCTCAGTGTGGCGCGCAGCTGGAGGGAGTGTCAGGCCCAGTGCAGGCGCATGGGGCTGCTGCAGCAGAGCAGGAAGACTGCAGAGCCATCAGCACATTCAGCAGCCACTTCACAGCAACAACAACACTACGGCAGCCATCCCCCGCTGACCTCTGCTGCCGGGGGGTCAAGAGAGAGCTGGGAGGAAGAGGAGGAAGGAATAGTGGCCTCAGGGGGCGCTGTTACGATGCAGGAAGGTAACTGTCGACACAAACACTGGCATTCCTTTTCTGGGGCCAACATTTGGCGCAAACAAACAGCAGATCTAACAAGCTCACAAGAGATTTGGTGTAGAGGGAAAATACTAGAGGATCAGGTATAGAGGCCTAGGGGATCCCGGACTACAAGTATACTATATAGGATTTAAGTGGTTAATGATTACAATGGAGCAAAGCTCATGTCAGCTGACCTGATTCTAATGGATCTTATGGATTTTACACTGTACAATCTTGGGTGTTCATTTAAACGTGGAGTGTAAATATGGACCCATAAAGGTTACAGTCCAGGTTAGATTTTGCAATATACTTAAAAACAGAAACTTTGGATTAAATCTGCACTACGTAACTTTCCTCTTCTACCCCGGATTTGAACCCGGGTCTCCTTCGCGAGTGCTGAAACAGGATCGTGTCAAAGGTCATGTCTCACCTAGACACAGGATCTCAATAGAAGAGCAGGGAGACGAAATACAACCACCCCAATTGTATAAGTTATATTGTATTAACATACAATATCACACAGATTGGACACATTTACATTTTATTGATAAAAAAAAAAGTATTGCTGCTTTAAGTTAATGGTTTTTCGCAAATAAATAGTGCAAAAATTAAGATAAAACATTTGCTACAAAATTATGTACACAGTTTATCTCACAGAAAACATTTCTTTGTACAGGGATCAAAGCTCACGGCCACGGAGGTCTCACTTACTCGCAGTACGTGGCCAGAGAGGGAGGCCGGCACTGGACCGACGAGGAGGTCCGGGCGCTGCTGTGTGTCTGGGCCGACCGGCGGATTCGGCAGCGCCTGAGGGGCACACTGCGCAACAAGTCTGTCTTCCAGGAGATGGCCCGCCAGATGCAGCGAGGCTTCGGAGTGGTGCGCAACTGGAAACAATGCCGGACCAAATACAAAAACCTCAAGTACGAGTACAAGACGGCCAAGAGTGCTCAGGCGGCCGGAGGCGGCGGAGCCGGAGGCCCGGGGAAGTACATGAAGTTCTTTGATGAGGTGGAGGCCATCCTGCTAGACAAAGAGCTGGAGAACGTCGCTCAAGAAGACCCGCATGACGGAGAAACAACAGCAGGCAGGTGGAGGTTGCCGGCAGAGCCCACCACAGATACGAGGGGGCCTGAGAATGAACTGGTGATCGAAATTGATGATGGTGAGTAATCAGTCTGAAAGGTGCAAGTACACGGACGATTGTAAGACAATGTCCGCCTTCAAGCTCTGACTTTACACATTCTCATTTTAGACGACAACAGTGACGAGTACGACATTGATGTTGAGACAGAGGGCAGGTGGAACGGAGCAGGTAAGCTGAATCAACTTATCTGTTGACAAATATCTGCAACAATCGATGTGTTCTCTCAGATGTTGCACTCTGCTGCTCTGGATGCCTATCCCTCATCCACAGATCCGTCCGCCTCTGGCCAGTTTCACGTGGTCACGGTGTCGGACACAGGCCGCAACTGGAGCGACCAGGAGGTGCGAGCGCTGATCCAGGTTTGGTCCGAGGAGTCCGTGTGCAGACAGCTGGAGAGCTCGACCAGGAAGAGGGACATCTTCGTCCAGATCTCCAATAGGTTGATGCAGCAGGGCGTCGAGCGCGACTGGAAACAGTGCCACACCAAATACAAAAACCTCAAGTACCTGTACCGCTCCCTCCAGAGGGGCAAGGCGGACAGCACGCACAGCACCGATCCACGACGCCTCATGAGGTTCTACGACGAGGTGGACGCCATTATGAATCACGCAGATAACATATCACCACCCCGCGCAGGATTTGTAGAACAACACACGGAGTCTTCCGGGTTCAGCATGTTGGCCAGCTGTGAGGAGAGCAGCCTTACAGAGGTCAACATGGCCCATGTGGATACAGCAACTTCAGTGGTTGAAGTTACTGAAGGAAGAACTGCGAATCCTGAGTTCAGCACATGTACTAAAAGCCTAGAGCTTTCACTACACAATGCAGAGTCAAGGCTGAACACAGGCAAGGGAGGCTTGGATCAACAACTACAAGGATTCATTTTGAGTGAGCCCAATGTTCTAATTCATCCCTATCCAATATGAAAGTACTTAAGATAGCCATCTATTTTGAACATCAGTCTGGCAGTGCTGAGATAGCCAATTTAACTATATTATACAAATTTTGCATGAGACTGCCTAATGAAAAATAAGTAGAAATCATTCTAACTAACCAGAGCAGAGGTGCCGTGCAGGGTATATTTGGCACAACAATTAGTTTTGTTCAGCCTTGCAGTATCAGTTGAGTATATCATATCAAGGCAAAAATCATAAGACACGTGCACAATATTTTGTAGCTTCAGCGTGAGGAGTGTGAAACATTTTACACTTACATTTTCACATGAGGTTATACATTATTCAGGGTTATGTTGTTAGCTTCCCCAGTATATATTTTTTTGTTGAACCCGTCAATAGAACATTTTTAAATGGCCTGCTCAAGACTTTACAATATCGGAAGAATTCTTGACACAGCTCCACTATTCATCTCTAGGGTTCATGAATAGTCAACCACTAACACTCTAAAAAACCCTGAGGATCCTTACTAGTCTACATTCCTCCTCATTATGCAACTTCAAAATGAAAAATATTAGCCCAAAGCCCCTAAATTAGTTGTATGTTGTACTTTGCAGGGCAAACTGAAACTATGTCAGGAGATGCCATCATGCCAACAGTCAGAGGTCTGAAGCGGAAAGCTATGAACCAAGGTATGTATTGACCTGGGCTCTTCGTGTTTAAAAGATGTCATGAGAAAACAGTTATAGGGTCACAATCACCCCGAGGCTTTATAATATGTGAGTCATGTCATGTGACCTGCCTGACATGAAGCCTCCTAATCAAATGATGGTAAAAGGGGAGGGTTACACTTAACTGCCAAGTGCTGACAAAGGGGGGAATACATTAATTGTGTAGTTCTTTATCAGAGGCCAAATGACAATGAAATTACAGACCATGTACTCAGAGCTTCACTCATGATGGCCATTCTTACAGAATTACGTTGGCTCTTTATATGCACTGCTTAAATGTAAGGAAAATGGCATTTTCTGCCTTGGAAAGAAAATAAATCACAGAAATCCAGGTATTGTGCATGTAATATCTTCATATATGAGGTATTTTATGAATATACTGCAAGTTATGATTGTTTTATGAATTAGCCCTTGAATATCTGCTGTTAATAGGAGCAGTTCACCCAAAAACATGACTTATTTTCTGCTGACCAATGACCTGGTCATCAAACTATTGGTTTAGGACCGTGACAAAAACTAAAAAATCTCCATGAATTCAAGGCTTCATGGGGTGTGTAACACATTTTTTTGGGGTGAACTACTCCTTGACATGACAGACCAAAACATAATCTGTAAACAAAACAATGCCCAAATGCCTATCCTTCATGT
Organism: Gymnoscopelus microlampas; assembly: GCF_963454915.1. Lineage (NCBI taxonomy): Eukaryota > Metazoa > Chordata > Actinopteri > Myctophiformes > Myctophidae > Gymnoscopelus > Gymnoscopelus microlampas. The sequence goes on from NC_139946.1 coordinate 25,950,868, forward strand.
AAGGGGCCAGGATGCACATTTAACTCTTTCAAAGGTGGTCTGATAATTGCATGTACTTATGTTGCACGTTTATTACTATGGCAAAAATAAGCAGAACATTTAATATCTTGCTTCTTTATTTTCAGATGGCACAAACAAAAAAGTAAAAAGAATGGATAATGGGCCTGTCGATGCCGAGTCTGTGTGTAAACAGGAGCAGGAGGATCACATCCCTATAATAGAGATTAATTCAGTTTGTTCAATGGCAGCGCCTAATCATCAGGCAGAGAGACATAATCATCTAGCAGAGAGACAGGTAAGGTAACATGACTGCAACTGATAATGACATCACATGACAACAACAAATCACTGTTGATTCAAAGTGGGGTCCGGAGACCCCCAGGGGTCCTTGGGGGAGAGTTCCTGGGGGTCCCCAGTAAAAATAGCAGATGTACAAGCTCGGTGTGCAAGCTTGTACATCTGTTATTTTTTAAAAGAAATGTTTGGAAGATTTTGAATTATTTTTTTCTCTTATTACTTCTCTTCTGGGGGTCTCTGGCACAAAATATTTTCAGATGGGGGTCGGTGGCCAAATATATTAATTTGTGGGTCCTTGGCACGAAAAAGTTTGAGAAACTACTGAATAACAGCAACTTATAATGACATCACATGACAACACAACATGAGTCATGACACATCACATCACTGTTCATTAGTTACACCATGTGGATCATCATGTTTCCCACGCCATGCAACACAAGTAGCATACACAGTTTCTCTGTTGAATATGAATTGAATATGAATTAAGAAAGCTGGGTAAAAGTTGGAACATGCAGTGGTTGTGTTGTTTTCACGACTCAATTTCACTCATCAGCCTTAATGATGCAAAATGAAATTCACCTTCACAATGCGCGTTGTTTGTCTTAATTCAAACTTGTCCTTTTAATCAGTGGTTCAAGCACCCAAATATAGCCTATTTCACTGCAGTCCCGCACTTGAAGATTTTGTGCCAGCTAGGGACCCCCATAACTTCCATAATAGAGGTTTGTCAACATTTGTCAACATTTTTCGAAAATAACCAAAACAATATTGTGCCTAAACTATTCCTCCTGGACCTGGGGACCCCCCTGGAACCCTCTCAAGGTCCCGACCCGTGGAGGGTCCCCGGACCCTACTTTGATACCATCTTTTTCTAACAACACTCACCATCACCCATTGACATACATACCTGTGTTGTAAGGCCACCAGTCCCAACGTGAGGATCTGGGCCACTTCCAGTTGCGTGGGCCACTCTCCAGTGGCTACGCATCCGAACACGCCGCACTCCTCAAAGATGCCCGACTCCTCGAACTCCATCCTCGGCTTGTCCTCCTGGCTGCTCCCGGCCCTGGTCCTGGTCCTGGTTGTCTCGTCTCGTGCTGCTACCGTGACAGATAGTTAGAGCACTGCGAGCGGACCACGTGCTAAATAATAGACACCACACGTTACTTTACACACTACGCTCTCACGCACGGATACAGGACCACAGATACATCTTTTTTTTCTCTCCCCCGAATCAAATACTTGACTTATCGTCTTATAACGCGATTCGACCTGCCGTGCATCGTCTTGTCTTCCTCCCGATACGATGTATCGATTAAACAGCTTGAGATTTAAAGCTCGTAGCGGCGACACAAACAATCGCCCGGGTGATATACAGAAACAAAGTTGCCAGCGCAGTTCGGCCACATTTGGAAGTGATGAGAAAGTTTTCACCCCACGTGTCGAGCAGTGCGACGCCGTGATTGGTGGGGTGCGGGTCGACGGCGGGCTGTGATTGGTGGGGCTTGTCGACGCCGGGCTCTGATTGGCTGCGACCCACATCCCACACTACTACTCCACTTTCATGTTCTCCTAGCGTGCAGCAACAGCAACTCTCTGCTTTCTTTCCACATTCCCCCTCGTGAGGAAACTTAACTTTTTGTCTGCAAGTTCTGTGTTTTTTGTTACGTGTTGGAATTAGATCTTTTAAGATTTGTTTGTGTTGTTTTCTTCCAGCAATACAGGTTTTCCAAAACTACAACAATGGCCTCGACACAAGGTAGGCTACAAGTTCACTTGCTCTCTAGCATCCATCCATTCAAGCGTGGGTGTTTTCTCCTACAAGTTTCTGTCCGAAAGTAGGCTACATTCGAATAGCTTGTAGATTCGCTATTTTCGGGACGCGACACACACAATGCTTAACCAATGTAGGCTATAAATCGAGGCGTATGAAAATAGAAGATCTACAAGTTCACAAGGCGTTTGCGATGCGAGGTATTATGAACTTGTAGATCTGCTATTTTTGGGACGCGACACAATGCTTAACCACTGTAGGCTATAAATCACAGCATATGATCTGATCCAAGTTGACAACCAGTCATTTAATGGTGCAATGGGGGATGTATGGCCTGTGTTTTTTCTTTAGAACTGAGAATTGGCGAGAAACTGAACGAGGGGAAGACGAAAGAGATCTTCGAACTCGTGGACCAGCCCGGCTCGGTTCTGGTCCAGTCCAAGGACCAGATCACCGCCGGCAATGCCGTGAGGAAGGACCAGATGGAAGGCAAGGCCGCCATCGCCAACAAAACCACCAGCTGCATTTTCCAGTTGCTGCAGGAGTCAGGTGAGACTGAGAGGGATGCCTGGACTGGAATTAATTCATAACTATTCACGTTATCTGTGTGGCCTTGCACTTAATAAAAAAAAAGAGTATCTCAAAGTTAATTGGCTAAGCCTAAGTGTAACCCATGTGTCCTTCATGAGTGTGTGGCTCATGTGTCCCTGGACTGTAGCAATTATTGCTTTCTTGTGACTTGAGACCTGGCTGCACATCATTACCCAGAACGTGACCAGTACAACACTCACACTTCATCTGAGAGCTGGCACGGCTTTCATAGCACATTACTGAGAGTAAATGTCAGTAATTGAAATGTTAGTGTTTGATTAAAGACTTGAGACTCCAATTTGCTCTTGAATCGGTCATGGGACATGAGTCACAGCATATTATGACTGCAAAATGAGTTTAAATGTATTGTCCTGTCCGGCTGTAAAAGACTAATTTGTAAAGTAAACTTGTGGCATCAAAATACCTTAACCTGAGTTATGGTGGAGTCGTGTGTGTGTGTGTGTGTGTGTGTGTGTGTGTGTGTGTGTGTGTGTGTGTGTGTGTGTGAAAACTTGTGGCATCAAAAGACCTTAACCTGGGGGGGGGGGGGTGTTGCTACTTTTAAGTAAACAATATTGTGTCTCTTAGTCTTTATTCACAAAAATACATGTACATAATTTGTAAAACATAATGAAGACCAAGAAGAGTGTATTTCCATTCAGATTCAGATTCAGATTCCTTTATTTGCCATTGTGTAATACACATAGGAATTTGCTTTGACAATGCATGATTGTGTTTCAATCTTTTTTCACATATATAACATAAATACCAACAACACCAACAACATTGTGCAAGAAATAGATAATATAAAGTGCCATAGTGTTCAGTAGTGCAATGTCATTGCCAATGTCAGGTTTCAGTGGCCCTTGGGGGCGGGGGAGGAGGGAAGCCAGACTCATTGAGCAGCCTGGCAGCTGAGGGGAAGAAGCTGAGTCTGTGGCGTGCTGTGGTGGCCTTCAGCAACCGCATCCTTCTTCCAGAGGGGAGCAGGGTGAGGAGGCCGTGGCCAGGGTGGGAGGGGTCAGCCATGATCTTTCTTGCCCTCCTCAGTGCCCTGGAGTCGTGCAGGGACTTGAGGGAGGGCAGGGGACGGCCGATCACCCTCTCTGCGGACCGAATCACCCGCTGCAGCTTGACGAGATCTTTTGCAGCTGCAGCGGGGAACCAGGTGATGATGGAGTGGGTGAGGATGGACTCAATGATGGCCGAGTAAAAACGGGTCATCATAGCCCTTGACAGTCTGTACTTCCTCAGTTGCCGCAGGAAGAACAGTCTCTGCTGTGCCTTTTTCAGGAGGGTCATGATGTTCAGTTCCCACTTCAGGTCCTGGGAGATGGTAATGCCCAGGAACTTAAAGGACTCCACAGAGTTCACCAGAGTGCCTCCCAGCATTGTGGTCCTTGAGTGCAATTGTGTGTAAAATAAAAAAAATATGTTTAATAATTACAGTTAAATGTTTCTTCATTTTTACTTTGTAATGTTCCCCAGGCATTAAGACTGCCTTTGTGAAGCAGCACTCAGACACAGCGTTCATCGCGGCACGCTGTGAGATGATTCCCATTGAATGGGTGTGTCGCAGAGTCGCCACCGGATCCTTCCTCAAGAGGAACCCAGGAGTGAAAGAGGGCTACCGCTTCTCTCCTCTCAAGATGGAGATGTTCTTCAAGGTGTGCAAGTTGTGCATTATTCCCTCTGGGTTGATACAAGTCACTGTGGCCCACTGGTTCTCAACGTTGGGGGTCCGGGGACCACCAGCGGGCAAATGGACCCTTACGGGTCTGTAACTCTTGCGAGTTGCATTGCCATTAACATTACCTGTTAATGGCAATGTTAATTTGTTAAATAAGTCTTTGGAATTTTCATCCAGTCCAAGTCATGGACTGGACGTTTTGAATTTCATTCATACATTGATCTTTTTTCCAGGGGCTAATATTCGCCTAGACCTTTCAAATAAGTCCATGTTTTCAAAATACATTAAACACTATGATTGCTGGTGTGTTCAGAGCCAGTTTTTACAACCATTAGACTCTGGTTTAAACCACAGCAACAGGATGGTGAAATAGACCAGACCACTATATGCAGTCAGAGTGGCTGGACAAGCACTGCTGTCCATACATTATGAAAAAGGAAAAACAAACAAAAGTAACTCTGAGAGTTATAGACCTTACGGGTCCATTTTGTTCCATAATATCTATACACGAGTTAAATGAGCACTGAGCATTTTACATTGTAGATTGGTGTTACAGTATAGTTTAATTCAGTGACTCGACTTTTTAATTTGATTTCTAGGACCTCCAGTTTGATACACTGTAAAATCGTGACTAGTGACCCAGTTATTTTCTAAATGTTAACTTTTGTCTGTTGATTGACACTACAACTTAGCAACTTGACTTCAAAGTAACTGTCCCTGTGAACTCAACCCCAAACTTCTTTCCCCATGTAATGTGTTGCTGTAGGATGATGCCAACAACGATCCACAATGGTCAGAGGAGCAGCTGCTGGAGACAAAGTTCTGCCTGGCCGGGCTCACCATTGGCCAGTGTGAGGTGGACATAATGAATCGCAGCACCGTGGCCATCTTTGAGATTCTAGAGAAGGCCTGGGCCACCCAGAACTGCACTCTGGTTGATATGAAGGTATGTGGTTATTCACTGCCCTCTGCTGGCTATGTGCGTTCATGGTGCCTAAAGATTCTGTTAGCTTCTTCACGACGAGCTGGTGTGAAACTAAATGCCAAACTAAAGACCAGTGGTGTTAAGTAACTAAGTACATTTACTTAAGTACTGTACTACAGTACAATTTTGAGGTATTTTTAGCGGCGCTAGCCGCTCTATACCTTTAGGTATAGAGCGGATCCTGCTCTATACCTGACTTTGTCCGTGTTCACCGTCAACGTTCTGATTGGTCAGACCCGTCAACGTTCTGATTGGTCAGACCCGTCAACCTTTAGGTATAGAGCGGATCCTGCTCTATACCTGACTTTGTCCGTGTTCACCGTCAACGTTCTGATTGGTCAGACCCGTCAACGTTCTGATTGGTCAGACCCGTCAACGTTCTGATTGGTCAGACCCGTCAACAAAGTGATTGGTCAAGCTTCACGTGACACATGGCTATAAACACATTATAAACACATATCGATGACAAAATGTATCAAGGTGCCGCTACCTTCACACAGGGTGTGATTTTTTACTTTACTGGAGTATTTCCAATTTTCAGTACTTTTTACTTTTACTCCCTACATTTATTTGAGAACTTTAGTTACTACTAGTTACTTTAAAGATTTATTATTACAAAACATACATTACCCACTTAAGCCCTATATAAATTTCGGCCATTTGAAAATGGCTGATCTACAAGCTCACAATACGTTGCGATGCGATACATTTTGATACCAATACTTTTGTACTTTTATTAAAGTAAATTTTGGACGTTTACTTCTAACAGAGTATTTCTACATTGCAGTATTGATACTTTTACTTAAGAAAAAAAAAATAGTATTTTTTCCACCACTGCTAAAGACTGATGTGCTGCTTTTTGTCACAGATTGAGTTTGGAGTGAATGTGACCACTAAGGAGATTGTCCTGGCTGATGTGATCGACAATGATTCATGGAGGTTGTGGCCAGCGGGAGACCGAAGCCAGCAGAAAGATAAGCAGGTGAGGAATTATGAGTGTCCTCGCTTCTTCTCAAGTTAGCAAATGGTCGCTGTCAGGTGAAAACCTTGTATGTCCAAAAGATCCTGAGAGGTTTCTGAAACACCTGATAAAAAAAAAATGTGTATATATATATATATATATATATATATATATATATATATATATATATATATATATATATATATATATATATATATATTAAAAAAAATTACACAGATTCTTTCCCAGTTTTAATGCCTTAAACACTACAATTGCTGGTGTGTTCAGAGCCAGTTTCTACAACCATTAGACTCTGGTTTAAACCACACCACACAGCAACAGGAGGGTGGTGAAATAGACCAGACCACTATGCAGAGTGGCTGGACAAGCACTGCTTTCCATACATTATGAAGAAAAAATATATTGTTGTCACAAGCTCTTGTTATTACTTTTCATTGGTTCAATATTTATTTAAAAAAACACTTTTAACAAAATTAACCACTTATAGCAAAAAAAAATGCAAAAATAGCTGCTCTACAAGCTTGTAGATCTGGTTATTTTAGTTAGCCTACTTTTGCGTGACATTCAACATACAAAGTAAGTGGTAGTGGTTCTTAATGACAAAAGTTGAAATATGGAGATGCAATGTTTCTGCCCTTCAGCAACGAAATGTATTGTCATTGTTTGAGCTGCTTCTCCGGGAGACTGTCAGATGAATGAATTCTCTGCTTCCTCAGGTGTACAGGGACCTTAAAGAAGTGACACCCGAGGCAATGCAGATGGTGAAGAGGAACTTTGAGTGGGTCTCTGAAAGGGTCAAGGTACAATGACTGAACCCGGCTAAACCCCCTCTCTCTAATATTGCTGAGCAGTTTTTCCTTTAACCTCAGACATGAAATTATCAGCTTTGTTTTCTTGTCAGAACAGGCCCCAGTGTTTGCCCAGAATCAACATGTCGTAATGACATAGTGGAACATTTACTTGGCCAGATTTTAGTGCTATTTCAGACATGACACATATCCCAAGTGTCCGCAGTAACCCACAGTCAACCTTATTGACCTGTTTTTCCCTATAATGACATGGCCAAAATGGGGACGCCAGGTTGATGGTGCTTAAGGACCATACCAGTGTCAATACATGTCGTTGTCTCTTCACAGCTTTTGCTGGCCATATATAAACATTTTCCTGTCGATGGCAACGTTCATTTGTTTAATTAGTCTTTGAAATTTTAAGTCATGGACCGGACTTTTTGAATTTCATTCATTGATCTTTTCTCCAGGGACTAATGTACACCTAGACTTTTCAAATAAGTCCATGTTTTTCAATTGCGTTAAACACTATGATTGCTGGTGTGTTCAGAGCTAGTTTCTACAACCATTAGACTCTGGTTTAAACCACACCACACAGCAACAGGAGTGTGGTGAAATAGACCAGACCACTATGCAGAGTGGCTGGACAAGCACTGCTTTCCATACATTATGAAGGAAAAACAAACAAAAGAACAAACAAAAACACTAAAAGTTAGTGGTTGTAATGAGGACTGTTTTGGTGCTGGTGTCCTCAGCTGCTGCTGGAGCCCCAGGCCAGTGGGCGGGTGGTGGTTCTGATGGGTTCCACCTCAGACATGGCCCACTGTGAGAAGATCAAGAAGGCCTGCACCTCATACGGAATCCCCTGCATCATGAGAGTGACCTCTGCTCACAAAGGGCCAGATGAGACGCTCCGCATCAAGGCTCAGTACGAGGGTGAGCAATCACACAGTCGGGTGCAACACTAACTCACAACTAATCGATTAAATTGATTATGAAAAATGAATTGGTCATTTCCCCAGGGATTAATATGTATATTAATATTCGCCTAGAATTTTCTAATGAGTCCATGTTTTTAAAATGCATTAAACACTATGATTGCTGGTGTGTTCAGAGCCAGTTTCTACAACCATTAGACTCTGGTTTAAACCACACCACACAGCAAAAGGAGGGTGGTGAAATAGACCAGACCACTATGTGCAGAGTGGCTTGACAAGCACTGCTTTCCATACATTATGAAGAAAAAATATATTTTAAAAAGAAAAAACGTGCTCCTTGATAATCAAAAACTGAATCAATAGAATAATTGCTGAGAAAATAGCCGACAGTTTGCAGCCCTACAACACAAAGAGGCTTTAAGTGCACAGCCAGTGTTCAAAAATGTCCTTTCACAAGCGTACGCTGATGAATGCTGATTGTTGTTGATCCCGGTGAGGAAAATTGCGAAAATTAAATTGTGAAAGGACATTGAGTGCTGGCTTCTTTGTCTTTTCAATAAGAGGCTAGCTCTTTTGTTGATTGATTTCTACATTTTGCATCTGTCAGGTTATCAACTAACACCATTGTCAATAAGCCAGTACTCAACCCCTGACCTCAACAGGTAAATAAGATGTCACATTGTTAAAGGGACCCGTGTCCCCGTGCAGCAGCCGAAAAGGCTGCCGTGTTAAGTGGTCAGATGGGTGGGCAGCGAACGCCTCCCGAGGTCTTCATGTGGGCCCTGATCCAGGAAAAGGTTGAGAACCACTGGTATATTCACCTCCACACTGTCTTTCAGGCGATGGCGTCCCAACCGTGTTTGTGGCTGTGGCGGGCAGGAGCAACGGGCTCGGTCCTGTGATGTCGGGGAACACGGCGTATCCTGTCATCAACTGCCCACCGCTCACTCCAGACTGGGGGGCACAAGACGTCTGGTCATCTCTCCGCATGCCAAGCGGTAAGCACACTGTACTTGTGTACAGAACGCTTGGCACGTTTGTCATTTTCACAAGCATATCGTTGCTGTTGGGCAGAAACCTTCTATCTCCATGTTTCATTTCTTATCTTTTTTACTTTTTCTGTGCGTGTAAATTAATCCAATCGTACAAAAGTGTGTCATGCAAAACTAGAGATGATAGTCAATCTACAAGCCCACAAAGCGTCGGATCGTGACGTGTTGTGAACTTGTATCACTGCTATTTTTTAAACAATTTTTAAAGTGAAAGTGTCAAGTCCGTTTTTTATAAATATTCAAATGTAAAGTATTAACCAAAGCTTGTGCCTAAATGACTTAATTGGATCCATTGGAACACAGGTTCCTTTTCTTCCATTTCCTGAAAAGTAACGGTTTTGGCCATGCATAATACGGTTTGTTATAATTGAACCTGGCTAAGAATAAATTGTAATCCCCAATTTCTCCCGTGAAGGTCTTGGCTGCTCAACCGTCCTCTCCCCCGACGCTGCTGCCCAGTTTGCGGCCCAGATCTTCGGGCTCAGCGACCACCTGGTGTGGTGCAAGCTGAGGGCCTCTATGCTCAACACCTGGGTCTCTCTCAAGATAGCCGACAAGAAGCTGCAAGCTTGCAGCCTCTGAACCACACTCCCGTTTTAGTCCTGAATGTTTACAACTAAAGCCTGATTTACGCTTATTTGTGTGCCGGTGTCATGCACCAAAAATATCCAATCCATTTAATATTTTCGAGCGTTTAACTTGGCTATTTTCAGTGCGCGACACCAACGCACAACTAAGCATAAAACAAAGCTTAATGAGCCCTTTAGGCGTGTTCCCGTTTCTGTCTGCCTCGTCTTTTTGTGTACCATGAATAGCTCACTAACTTGTGGATCAAAAGTCCAACATGCTTCTAAAAATCATTCCATTAAAGAGAAAGTTTATTGAACTTGTGTAGTTCTTTAATGTGGTAATATGTGGGACTTAAAAAGGGGTATCTTGAGAATTCAATTCATCTAGTTATTAGGGGTGTAATCATACATTTTAACAGCGATATGATCCGCATCACGATACATGGTTGACAATATGATACATGGATGATATTCGTTCATTTACAGCGATACGATACAATGCTTTAAAATCAATACACTAACTATTTAATCTGTTTGTGTGCAACGTGTGGATAAGTTCAGGATTAGTTTAACACAACTTAAGTCAGGATTTAGAAGGTGTTTATAGAATCGGCCTCAGGTCTAAATGGGTTAAGGGAAAAAATGTATTATGGATATAAATAAGTAAACGGTGATTCACTGGCAAATACATTTAAAAGACATTACTTTGAACACGGTCAAACTCGCACCTTGTCGTAAACACAGATTCCACGCATTTATAGATAGACCAAGAGTAGCTATATGGAATGGACTGTTGTTGCTGTAATTATAGCCCTTGAGGAGACGATCAATGGACTTATGAAGCACTGATTTGACAGTATATTGGTTTGATGTCATAATACATACTGGTGTCCTGTTTCATACTATAGACCTATGTCACGTCCATTGGTAAAGTTGTAGTTTAAGTCTATATGATATCAATGTCATGATTTATTTTCTTAGTGAATTTGCTGTGTCAGAACTAACCACCTAAACTGTTTGGCACAATGTCCAATCCCAGATTACCTTTACATACAAATCATAAATTCCTAATGATAGTGATTCATTCTAATTTTTCTGATACAAGTGTTTTGGCTCTGTTCCACAACTCCCAGGGTTTTTACTCCAAGAGGCTAGAAAACCTTATTAACTGTTTTTTATCACTGGCCATCTTTGAGATTCTAGAGAAGTCCTCAGCCATCCAGTCAGAAATGCACTCTGGTATTTAAGTTATGTAGTTCACTGCCCTCTGCTGGCCACATGAGGTTTCGTACCTTAAAGGACAACTTCACCCATTTTCAACCTATCTTCATATAATTGGTTCTCACTAATGCTCATGATATGGTACTTTTTTGTTCTAATCAATCTGAGGGCTGTGGACGGTTCAGAAACCCGCCTACCACCTCACACCATTAGGCACTAGGCAGGTTATTTTTTTCAAACAAAATTATAATTGTATTTAACGCGAGAACAATGGCTTCCATCATAGCATACTTTCCAGCAATAGAACGCCTGCAGTTCTATTAGCTTGGATTCCCAATCGTTGATGTCATTGGTAGGCGGGTTTCTGAACTGTCCACAGCCCTCCTCTGAGACACAGAAGGGGTTGACAAAAATAGTACCATATTATGAGGGTGAAGTCGTCCTTTAAGAGCCTGTAAAGGAACCATGGGAGGGTGTTGACTCATCCAAGAGACTGGAAAACCTGATTAACTGCACTTTTCAAAACATTGCGAAGTGCACTGCATGGCAATGAAACCATGAACCCATTCTTTATCCATCCACTAGAGAGAGCCTGACTCACAGTTTTTGTGAGTTCAAAACTGAAAGCAGCCCACATAAGTATTTGGCAGCCAAGGGAATGAATGAGTCACAGATGCTAGCATCTCATGATGACACCATTTTAATTTTCATGTGTTTTTTGTGCTTGGGATCCCTTTGTATGCTTTGATATGAAGTGACAGCAATAGATAACTATAGTATGAACTGTGTTTCCACCGTGTGTGTGGGAGGGAGTGGGTGGGCCGAACGGAGAGGCCATTTACAAAGATGAGTGGAGTGTGCAGCTGTGTAAGCCTAAGCCTTAGAAAATCCTCCACATTGTGAATTGAAATAATGTGTTTCATAATTGACCATGCCCTTGTGGGCTATCACAGAATCTATGGAACCAAATGAAAATGAAAATGTGAGACATAGTCACATAACTGGACACAATGTATGCAGTGGTGAAAGAAGTACTCATTTTTCACTCGAGTAAAACTAGCAGTAGCACTAAATACGTTTTCAAAATTTTACTTCAGCTAAAGCACAAAAGTAGTTAAAATATACTTCCAGAACCCAAAGTAAAAGTAGGCTACTAATTATTTTCAAAAACATTCAAACCTTTTCAATAGCAGATCAACACGATTGAGCTTGTATATTTTCAAATATCCGAAGTATAAAATGGTCTTTAATTGGTTAATGTATGTTTTGTAATTATCTAAATCTGCAACGTAACTACAAACTAAAGCTGTTAGATAAATGTAGTGGAGTAAAAAGTAAATTATTTTCCTCTGAGATCTGAATTGTGTAAGTGAATGAGTGCAAATACTCAAGTAAAGTCAAAGTACCTCAAAATCGTACTTAAGTACAGTACTTGAGTAAATGTACTTAGTTACTTTCCATCACTGAACGCATGTCAGTGATCTATACGGTCTCCTAGACGACTGTAACCTGGCAACAATCACTCACTCTACATACAATAATTGGCACGTTGTCCCCTTTCTATGTTTGCTCATGTTCTCTATCACAGTGGTTCTCAAAGCTCTACAAGCTTGTACATCTGCTATTTTTTTTAATGTTTGAGAAATGTTGACTAATTTAAAAAAAAACTCTTCAGGGGGTCCTTGGCACAAAACCTTTTCAGATGGGCGGTCCGCAGCCAAATACACATCAATTTGTTTTTTTTTACTTGAAAAAGGTTGAGAACCACTGCGCTATCGGCTCTCCTCGACTACAACAAAAACTAAGCCAAACCATGTAATGCATTTATTTCAGGGGTTCTGGTTTTGTTTCCATTACGTTACAGCTCTCTTTTAGATAAGGTTCTCAGGAACCTACTTTGAGTCCTGCTCAGGATGTGGTACTAACCCTGAGTTCTGCCAACCCAGAACTCAGTGGACATAGGATGGAACCAGCAACCCTCTGAGGGACTGGTCGATCTGAGAGGTTAACACAATTCCAAGCAAAATCAGATCCTCAAACTAAGAAATCATTATGAAAACTCAATTAACCACTTAAGCCCTATATTCTTAGTTAACCAAAGTCCCCCTGGAGTCTGTACTTGGTCCCCTCCTATTTTCCCTCTACACCAAATCTCTGTCGAAAAAAGCCCATCTACCAGTTTGCGTTGTGATCGTGTTGTGAGCTTGTAGATGTGCGTCACGTGGTTAACCCACTTAAAGTTAGGGTAAGTGATTTTCTTTGGTTAAAATAAGTGTTAATAGCTCTATATTCTGATAGTAATCAATGTGTGTGTCTACTAAAAGGAATCTCCATGTCTCTCCAGCTCTTTATTAAACAGAAAATGTATTTTCAGGTCGGGATACCAATTCTATCCATTCAAGATAGAGAACTCAGGATACAGATTAAACAAAATAAATGGGTGATGACAACGAAATGAGCATACAAAATGAGCTGGAGAGACAGGGAGACCCCTGATACTGAACAAACACTACAGTACATGTATATCGAAATGATCATAATTTAGAGCTTTAACCTTTGAACAAAAAAAAAAAAGTTTTCTTTAACCAAACAATATCACTTATTCTACCTTATGCCCTATATAATTTGTTGTACGATGAACAATGGAAATGGCCGATCTACAAACTGAACTTGCCTCTGATGTCACCAGGGTGAAAGTGGTGAGCGAGGTGAGACACAAAACATGACTAGACATCTCCAAGTGTTTTCTTTAATTTTTGCTCTCAAAATGGCGGAGGTGTCATTTGTGCGTCACTACTACAACAGTGTATATTTACAAGTGTTCTAAATCTAAAACAGCGCCTGTAGGAACGTTCTCTAGAGCCTTGGTTCTCTAGCACAGCGGTTCTCAATGTGGGGTTCGGGGACCCCCAGGGGTCCTTGAGGGAGTTCCACGGGGTCCCAAGCAACATGTGTTAATATAGCTTTGAAATCAGTTCAAACAATTTAACCCTGTTGGTAAAAAAAATAGCAGAAGGTTGCACCACGTCACGTTGCAACCTTGTAGATATTTTGTAAGATTTGTGATTTATTTTTATAACATAAACACAAATCTCTTATGGGGGTTCCTGGCATAAAATATTTTCAGATGGGGGACCGCCGCCAAATACATATCAATTTGGGGGTCCTTGATTTGAATATGTTTGAGAACCACTGATCTAGCACATTTATCTGTATCAACCCATGATAAATATCATCACTACACCCCCCCTTCCTCTGCAACGTGCATGACGTTGCTGTCGGGCAGAAATCTTGCATCTCCATATTTGCATTGTAAAGCTTGTAGATCTGCTATTTTTGCAACTTAAAACAAATAAAATAAATCACCATGGTTAAGTGTGTGTGTTTTATAAGTATCAATGAAAAGTATTAACAAGAGCTTGTGACTAAATATTAACTACATTGGAACGCAGATTCTTATTTTTCCATTTCTTGAACACGATTTTGGACAAGGTTTCCACCCGACAGCGACGATGAGTCATAATCATCACTCACGATAGTCATCTCTCGACGCACTGGGCCACATTTACATCTCGCCCCCTCATCTCCATAATGTGCCCACATCTCCGTCTCCTAATCAAGATATTGCACTATCGCTGTGTTTCTCAACATCGGGCCCGGGGACCACCGGGGAGTCAATAATGGACCTTCATGGGTCCATTTCGTTCCATTTGTACGCTCTCAGAGTTACAGACACGCAAGGGTCCATTTGGACCCCTGGCGGTCCCCGGACCCCACATCAAGAACCAGCACTCTATCGCTCCTCGTCTCTCCCTCACACACCACCCCCCTCGGGGGCCTCTCGGATTCGACGATCTGTCCGCACAGATTGCCGTGCATGGTATCCGCCACAGGTCACAGAGCCCCCAGGTCGTGACAGGAGCGGGACTTCTGCCTGAAAAACCTGCCCCCCGCGTCTCTCTCACGGGGGTAGCGCGGCACCAGGCTGGACAGGAAACGCTTGGCGCGAGAGGTGATGCTCTCTCGCTGGCCCCCGCCACCGGCCATGTCCTCCGCGTTGGCCCCGGGGGGCCATGGGGCCTCGCCCCTGCCCAGCCTCACAGCACACTCCAGCAGCTCCGGGGTGCGGTGGTCCAGAGAGGCGGAGATCTCCAGGTAAAGGCAGGCGAACAGCGCTGCGCTGGACGTGGCTTCTGCAGGGTGGGGGGAGGGGTTAGGGAAGGACAGGGTGAAGCAGGACGACTTAAACCCTATACTTAAAAAAGGAGCAAACTTTTCAATCTTATCTTCATGTAATTGGTCCTCACTATTACAAGGTGGCACATTACAAGATGGCACCATTTCTGTCTACTCACTCTGGCTGTGGGCAGTTCAGAAACCTGCCTACCAATGACATCTTTGATGGGGAGCTAATAGAAACGACAGCCTTTCTCTTCCTGGAAAGTTAGCATGCTGAAATAGAAGCCATTGTTCTTGCATAAATAAATAAATAACAGTTTGGAATCTTGTTTGAATTTACCTAACCTGCCTACCGATGATGTCACTGGTAGGCATGTTTCTTAACTGTCCACAGCCCTCTTCTGAGACACAGAGAGCAAATATGCTCTATATTATATGAAGATACTGTAGTTTAAAAATGGGTGAAGTGCTCCTTAATTGACCGGGGTCACCTGCGGCTCTATATTTGGTCTACTCCTTTTTTCCCTCTAGTCTACACCAAATGTCTTTGCCAAAAAATTGCAGATATTATACAACGTGTCACGTTGTGCGCTTGTAGATCTATTTTGGCTGTCTATGATTGCCCTTGAATAGGGATGCTAGGGTTCATGTGGTTAACAACAACTTGCGGGGGCGTTTATATGGATGGATGGAGGTGTCGGAGCGATCTGTATCGCCAAGATGATGAATCGCTTTTAGTGGCTCACTGTCTCACATGTTTGCTGGGATGCAGGCAGCAAGTGACGCTCGCCTCAGTCTGACCTCTGGGACCAACGCGGTTACATTACAAGCACACTGTCTCTTCACAGTTCATGCGTCATTACAGGACGGCTCCGGGCTGTGTGGCCCGCTACTGGCACCACGAGAGACAAATCTAAACTGATCTCTAGGGGAATTAAACAGCAGGGCCCGAAAAAAACAATACACTAACAGGCTATTTTCTTTCTAATTAGCTGTAATTGGAACCTTGTTTGTTAATGAGAGGTTAAATTACCTAATTAAAGGGATGTGTTGTTGCTACAGCGCTATGTCGCTCAGTACACTAGTAGAATGCTGCATCATTCATGGCCGCAAGCACAGAACTATGCCCCAAAGTGCTACGCTCATCGCTGGATCACAAAGACAGAATTTTGTGCAGGGATTCTGAACACGTCCAAACTGGGGGAGATAAGTAAGGGACAGAGAATGCTAATAAAATGTTTTCTAGGGGCCAGTGAAGGGGTGAAGGTTGTTGCAGGAGTGATGGGATGACAAGTTTCCTCCTGAGAGCATCAAACCCAAATGAATCTCTCAAAACAGATCCTGCGAAAATAAGAAGGGTTTTTCTTTTCTTTTTTACCAAATGGGTTCCCAGATTGCACCCAAATGGACACATTTTACACTGGAATGCATGTGCTACTTTTCTCTCTTTTCAAAAGCTTTTAGTTAGGCTTAGATTATATGGTTAGCGTATTCCTTTTTATTTTATACACACACACACACACACACACACACACACACACACACACACACACACCACTACCTATTTTATGATATCTCAAATACCATTATGATATTTAAATTTAAATGACACATCAATCATAAACATATTTTATATACAGCATGGGTGCCCACCAGGACAGAATGGTTTGAGTTGGGGATCCATGGCCTAATGAAAGTAATTTTGGGGGTTTGTGCGTGACCTTGAAAACGTGTAATTTAGTTCAACGTGAGTTGTGAATTGTCGCTCAGAATTGTGCAGTATATGAGGAGCCTTTCTGTGTGGGTGTTTACCCTATATAACCAGCTGAATGGATAGATGTTGAATAGATCAGAGATGCTGTGTGTGCACTGAGAAATAATGGATTAATATGGATGCTAATCTCATACACAGTAAAATCTAAGGTGTTAATTTAACTCCGAAGAGTGTACAAATGAAACCGTTTGGGTTAAATTAACAGCTTAAATTTGACTGTGTAGTGAATGTGACTCCACACATTGCTATAATAGTAGCTGCACTCCTCCTCCTCCTCCTACACTGTGGTGTAGCACTGTTCTATTTACATAATTCCACATGTCACCCTACAGCCAGGCCTCCTGCACAAAGTGTCAACACTCACTGTACCATGACAGAGAGAAAACGGAACAATGGTAGGAGAGAGGGCAAGAAGTGTGTTAGAAAGAAGGCGTGACAATATAAGTTTTGTATAAGGAAAGACAGGCAACTGGGACTGGCATAATATGACATTTCTGGGCCGATAACAGATAAAGAATACAGATAACTGCCATTATTACCAATACATTTGCCTACAGATTATGCCTGCCGTCAACCTCAGTGTCTGCTGTGTGATGAGAAAGAGCCTGATTTTAATCATAAAGTGATGCAATAATGTCCAACCTTCATTAAATTACACAGATCATCGCAGCCAGATGGTGTTTCAAAGCAACGGATTCAATGTACCGGATTTACAGTAATCTGTCAAAAAAAAATCTGGGGTTACGTAGGAGTTTCATTTGTAACAGAGTATTTCTACATTGTGGTATTGCTATAGCCTGGCTCCACCCCCTGAATCGTTTGCCTCGAGTGAAACGAAATGAAAATTCAGCCTGAGTGTCAGGCTAGTATTGCTACTTTTCCTTAACCCATTAAAACCAGCAGATATACTAGCTCACAGCGAGCTTGTACATCTGCTATTTTTGAACACTTTTGAAAAATCTTGAAAGTGTGAGAACTACTGAGTTAGAAGGCATTTGTAGAATCAGCCTCAGGTCTCAGGTCTCATGGGTTTTAAGTAAAGAATCTAAGTACTCTACAACGAGAGTAAAGGCCACACAACACGACCTTATGTCTGAGGTGTGTGATGGAGGGGTCGGCCGTGTGGTTACCTTGAGAGGAGACCTCACGTGTGCGCACCAGGTCACTCTTGTTACCCACGAGGATGATTGGAGTGTGCGGCTGAGTCTCCCTCAGCAGAAGGCGGAGCTGAGCAGTGCGGTGGAAACTGCGCCTGTCTGTGACCGAAAACACCAAGACACACACCTCACACTGCAGAGCCGACAGGTCCTGGGACACACACACACACACACACACATATACACACACACACACACCAACAACACAGTCAGTGATGGACAAAGTACTCAACACCAGCACTTCAGTCAAAGTATAGACGGCTCCCGGTCAAATATTACTCAACTACAAGGGAAGGTTGCTCTGTCAAATTTACAAATATTTAAGTATTCAAAAGCACAAATTGGAAAGTATCAAGTATCATTGCAGTGTTAAAATCAAAGATTTTCCAGAAATGTTCAAAAACAATAAAATATATATGTAACGCGTCGCATCATGAGCTTGTAGATCTGCCATTTTCACTACAGTTGAAATAGGGCTTAAAGGAGGAGTTCACCCAAAAAATGACTTATTTTCTATCAATTACACACCCCATGAAGCCTCGATTTCATGGATTTATTTTTGTTTTTGTGGCATACCTAAGACAATAATTCGATGACCGTGTGTATTTCCGGTAGGAGACACAAATAATGGACTTTGTGTCTCCTACCGGATACATTAGCCGGTAGGAGACGGGAATCAAATTATTAGCTTAAGAATGCGACAAAAACAAAAAAGAATCCATGGATTCAAGGCTTCATAGGGTGTGCAATTGATAGAAAATAAGTCATTTTTTGGGTGAACTCCTCCTTTAAGTAGTTAATTTGTAATGTACGTTTTCCCTTCTAAGAAATGTAGTTCTTAGTGTAGTTACAAAGTCAAGAGTATACTAGAATATTTGTATTTGAAATGTAATAGATAAAGTACAGTACTCAAGCAAATGTACTTCGCTCCTGTCCACCACTGAACAGTCACTAAACCTCTGTTCTATTCATACACAGCAAACCCTGAGTTTTCATTTAACACAGAAAGTATCAAAATAAGTATCATTACATGTACATTTTTACGCTTTCAGAGATAGTTCTACAGTAAACTAAACGCACTTGTGATCGAAGTGGGAAGAGAATGAAAGCTCAACCAATGTGTCCTTTAACAGTATTCTATTTGCCTTTGCCAGGACATTCTGGTCTTGATGTTGCTGTAGGTCAAGGTCGATTTTCCAGGGTACACATGACCACACCGCCTGAGGCACTTAGCAATGTACCATTTATTGTAGGTGTGAATGGCTTGTGTGGCTCACAGAAGCAAACTACAGTGCTGCAAAGAACCACAGTGAACTAGAAAAGTGAGCTCCTCGGAGTGCAGAAAAAAAAGGTTAGTGCCCCCCCCCCTAACCTTTTCTGGATCAGGACCCACTTGAAAATCTTTAAAGCGTTCGCAGCCCACCCATCTGACCACTTAACATGGCAGCCAAAAAGCCTTTCGACCGTCGTGCTAAGTGGTCAGACAGATGGGTTGATTTACAGAGCATCTTTACTGTATGGTCAATCAATCAATTGTGTTCTGGCTTGGATCAATGGAATGTAGTATGTAAGTAAATTCCTATTTATCGGTATAAAAGAAAACCAATTATTCAATGTTTCACTGAAAAAATACCATGACTTTTTTACTTATTTTTTTATATTAATGTTACATTATCATAAAATGTTAGTGTTTTGCCAATTATTTGGGGGGCCCTTGCACTATCTTCACTGCCCACAGATTGGGAATCGCTGGCATAGACAGAGAAAGTCAAATTCAATTTCAGGTCATATTCACTTTGTCATGGTCCGGGTGGGCCTGCTGATTAAAAGTGGCAGACCAGTCTGGCGTAATAGCTAGACTGTTGATTCCCTGTGGCTTAGTGACACATTACTACAAAGCCCCACCTACAGTAGCATTCATTTCCATTACTGCCTGGTGACACATCAAGAGAGTCAAAGTCATCTTCACCGAACAGCATGTACAGACACACTCGATACACGGTTAAGACGTTCAAGAAACAAGAAATCGAAAATGAATAAACACCTGTACACTGTCTCTTCACTTGCTCAATAAATAAGAAACCTTCAGATGCCTGAAGAGGGTCTTTATAATTAAGTTTCTTCTTTATTGAGCAAGTAAGGACAAGTGTTTTTTATTCATAAGAAGCCAAAGCCTATGAGGGATGGGCTGTGTATGAAACACTGCAGGCTTTTAATTTGACAGGAATCATAATGCGCAAGTTCATCCAAACTAAACCCACCGCAGGAGCATTACGAATGGAAGGATGTCCGTCATCTTATCAATCATGACATTCTTTTGACAAATGAGTGGGACTGTAAAATAATAAGTGTGTTTCTGAAGTGCCTGCATGTCATGCTTGCTCACTCTCTCTCTCCCTGTATAGATGCACATCTTAACCGTATTGATTCCAAGTAAACTCTCCTGACAGTGTTTATCAATCACACTAGGTATTTGCTGAAGCTATACAGAGCCAAAGGAAGTCAAACAGGAGGAAATGCTGTGGATAATCTACTGCGGTGGTTCTCAAAGTGAGGTCCGGCAACCCCCAGGGGTCCTCGAGGGGGTTCCAGGAGGTCCCAAGAAAATGTCTTAATATAGCATCAAAATCAGTTTAACCACTTTAACCCTATATACACACACACCTCGTCTATTTTCAAAAAATCTTGAAACACGAAAATCGTCGATGTTTTCGAAATATTAGATATTTTTTATACACAAATTGTGTATCAGGGTCTCCGGCACAACATATTTACAGATGGGGGTTCACTGCTAAATACATATTAATTTGGGGTCCTTGATTTGAAAAGGTTTGACAATCACTACTAGTTTACTGGAAAAACTGGACACAGGTAAACAGGACAACCATAGTTGGATAGTTAAGCCACAGCACCTCCTGGTGGACACATTTGCAGAAAGATTTACATGCACACAAAACCAACAGCAGGGAGGAAATTACACATATTCATGTGTATATGATGAGTTTATCTCACGCTAAAACCCCAGTTGACATTCATTTTAAACAAAATTGAGGTCCACTAGTGTCAAAAGCCTCTGGCTCCTATGAATCCTACAGTTTTCATTCAATTCATTTACATGAATTACAAGTAGGCTATAAGAGAGGCACCTATTTTTGTACAGACAAGGAAATAGCTTACTTATGAATCCGTTGTCTTAATCACATTATAATCAAATGTATTAAAATAAAATAAAATCTTGTTTACATGTAACGGTCAATAAATATGTCATGACATCACATTACTCAGCGAAGCGCATGCTAGGGTTTTAGAGTAATTAAGCCTCCAACTCCACCCAGGAAAGTGCATCCTCCTGTGATGAAAGGCGGCATTTCTGTGCCACGTTGGTGCACTGGCTCATCCCCCAGAGAACAGAGAGAGTGGTCGCATATTATAGCCGCTCCCTCAACCACTCAGAATACAACTACTGCAGTGGTTCTCAACCTTTTCAGGCCATGAACCCCCTAAAATCATCATATTTGAACTGGGGGACCCCCCAACCCTGACAAGCACTTGGAACTGTAGGAGTTAAGGCATTACATTTAGTTTGAAAATAGCCGATCTACAAGCTTACAATGCAAGCCATTTTCAAAACGTTTTGCCTGAGTCTTTCTTCTATAATTTGACAATTTGGCCAATGTTTGACCAGTTTTTAAAGTACAGATAGTTTCTTTTTGAGGTATTGAAAGGGTCTTAAAGTCCCTAAATTGTCACTTTACTCTGTCATCTGGGGACCCCCCAGAATCACATGGGGACCGTCCTGGGGGTCCCGACCCACAGGTTCAGAACCACTCAGCTACTGTACAGTGACTGGGTTGTTAGTGCCTAGGGGAACGAAGCAGGGCAGCACGCACCTATGATAGCAGTTCTCCAGGGCAATAATACTGTGGAAGGGCACAGCATGCATTTTCACAGTGTCACGGTGCGAGGCAGGAGATGGTGGACCCGAAGCAGAGAGACCCAGGCAGAGCAGGTCAACTGCACAAGAATTTAATGACGAACTAGGAACAACAGGAAGTCACGCAGTGAATATGTACTAGAGGAATACCCTAGGACGAGTCAACAGAACACTGTAACAACATCTCAGAACTAGCAGGATGTCATTCTATGGAACTGAGGGTCTATATACACACAGGGCTATTCATACACAGGTGAACACAACTGACAATCAACACATTGATTGGCTAAGTCACTAACAGGACACAGGCGGAGATAACTACTAATCACAGGGAGGTGAGACATAACAGGAAACACTAGGGCATCACTACAAAAAAGGTACACAAGTGTAAAACAAAATTCTTCCTAAAACTATGGAACAAGGAAGATACATTACTTTCAAATGAAGGGAACATTTGAAAGTATGTTCCCTTCTTTCAAAGGGAACAAAATAAAAAGAAATTAAACAAAAATAAAAATAAAACGATTCACAGGAGGGAGGCAGTGATCACCCCATGTGCACAGTGCACTTTAAATACTTAGTGTTTAAAGTAAAACACTAAGTATAATTAAGAAACAAGGAACACAACAAGACAACGCAACAGGGAGACAGAAGACTACACGGTTGTGAGTGACACAGTTTCTGAACCCATTCAGCTACACAGCCTTCACACTCCAAAACTCGGATCTGACTGTTCTATAGACAGGTTTCCTGTTAGTAAACATTGAGAGGAATATGACCGCGCAGCTGCGGGGGGAAGCCTATGGGTGCGTTTGGAAATTACGCACCGGAGCACACTCGCCTATTAGTTTGTATTGGCCAGTGCGCTCACTGCCGCTCAGGGCTGTATTTTCGAACGCGCCTTCCACCCCCAGGCATGCGCAGATTGCGCATTCTGCTCTGTGATGACGTCGCTCGGAAACCCGTCTATTGTCCAAACTGCCAAAGATCCGATGGACCTGTGCGTTGTAATGTTCAGAAAGGCCCCACCTGGAGCTCACATGCCCTGTTGCAAACTTGCAACAGTACCAGAAGGGGCCCCCCTGGAATGTTTGCTGGACCCCTTTACTGTTACCAACCATGGAAACCAAGATGTCATAGTTGCGATGGACTATTTCACCAAGTGGCCTTAGGCATATGCGGTTAGGAACCAGAGTGCTGCTACCGTGGCAGAAAAAAAGAACCCGCCAAGGTGTTCTGTAGGTTCTGTGCACCTGAGGAGCTTCATGTGGCCAGGGGTACAAGGCCCGAGGCCCAGATATTCAAGAAGGTCTGTAGGCAGCTGGGAGTTGGGAGTGGGCTCGTGGAGAGTTTTAAATGCATGTTGGCTGACCAGCTTGCCATCTTCTCTTACCGCTATGAAAGAGACCCTGGAACCTTCACTTGCCCCAGGTATTTTTGTCATAAGAAACCAAAGGAGTTTACACATTGCACTCCAGTGGCTCTAATATTCTGGAGGGAGCTATGGACCCCAGTGGACCTTGTGTTTGGGCCAGTGCCTGAGCCAAAACTGGGACACCGGAGCCCCTGAGCTTATTATGGGGAATGTGTTGTATGAATGAATGTGCCATGTTGTTGTATTCATTTGGTGGGGTAGTTGCTGTAATTATTATTATTATCTTTTTGGGCCATGTTTTTTCCTACTTCTCCGATGTTTGATCTCTTTCTGATGTACTTTGTGTTTACTCCTCTTGACTTTGTATTGCTTTGGTCCCTTCCCCCAAGAATCAAGATGGGTTTATTTGTCACTCACTCATACAGGTTCAAGCAGCGAATCAAAGACTGTGCTAACAACAGCAATTCAATATAACAACAAGATAAGTGTAATAATAATAATAATAATAATAATAATAATAATAATACAAGTAATAATTATAACACTGAATATAATGTATTAAAAATCTAGATACAAAAATAAAATACAGGTAAGAATGGCAAGTATGATAAAAGCTTTTTAAGGCAGGTATAGTCAAATCTAGCAGAAATGGGGGATGAACAGAATAAGGAGGGGACAGGGGAGGTAATTTAGAATCACAATTTATCGAATCCCTTCATCTCATTCCCTGACCTTTTTAACTATGTTGAACCATTTTCCCTGTTACCTTTATCCCGTAGCGATCACTTGTGGTTCATAAAAACAGGGGCTCTGAACAGCCAGTCAGGCAGAAACACAGCTGTGCATGGTTCCCCTAGGCAGCTCGTCTGTGTGGACACAGGGATAATAGCCCCCAAAAACATCACGACTGAAGGCAGGAGAAAACAAACGCTCGCGGTATATATTCCCTATGGTTTGCTGTCACAATGAACCTGTGTTCCACTGGTTCCAATGTAGTTATTATTTTGTCACAAGCTCTTGTTAATGCTTTTCATTGGTTCAATATATTTATAATACCCACAGACACACTTAACCACTTTCACTTGCAAATAGCAAATCTGCAAGCTCAAAACGCATTGCATCGTGACACTGTGAGCTTGTAGATCGGCTATTTTTGCTACGTTTGTGTGACACTGGTAGTATGACCAAGTAGCATTAATTTACAAGAAAACGTAAAAAGTTGAAATATGGACGCATACAAGGTTTCTGCCCGACAGCAACGCCATGTAAACGACAACAGAGGCTCGATCGCTAAGCAACCGACGACGTATGGGATCGGGATGGAGAGATAGAGCACCCTGAAGGGAGGCAGGGGAGTGTCAGTGGCCCAGTAAGAAGAGCAGGGAGGGTATTGGTCTCTGAGGCGTTGTTTAAGGCTCACCTGTCTCCAGTTGTCATAGATAATGATGGTGCTGTCCTCCTCGTCCACGGTGACTGTGCTCACAAAGCCCTCTCCTGGGGACAGGGACAAGGGAAAAGCAGCAGTTATGTCTCAGAGGGCTGCGAGACGGGGGGGAGAGGACAGTTGGGATTCATTCGCCTGCTGCCATGTGCACTACAGAGATTTTTACAGGCAGGCAGCGCAATGACATCAGCAAGCAGCAGCAGTGCCATGGGGACATTTTCACTGCTTGTATAACAAGACAGTAAAGACACCAGTATACTATTACTCACCCCACATCAGTGGTTCTCAAATATTTTCATGTCAAGGACCCGCTATGCATTTGGCTGCTAAGCCACATCTGAAAAAGATTCTGTGCCGCAGGGTCCCCCATACAGTGTGTTGTTAAAATATCTCAAAAATATAATATTTATTTTACATTTTTTCCAAGATGTTTTGAAAATAGCAGATCTACAAGCTGTTGTGCTGCATTGTTGTGAGTTTGTATTTTTGAATATTTTTCAATAGCCATTAAGTATAAAATAGGGTTAAAGTGGTTAAACTGATAGTGATGCTATATTAACACATTTTGCTGGGGAGTGGGGACCTCCTGGAACCCCTTCAAGGACCCTCTGGGATCCCCAGATACCAGTTTGAGAACCAAAATAGCTTTTTATAAGCTATATTGTAAGCTTCTTACACACACAAATGACACAAGTATTATTGCGCATCCTATATCAATGTATAGCTTCTTGCTATTTACACAAACATGTACGGGGCACGCACACAAACGTACGCAGGTATGCAGACAGCTCTGTACCTTCAGAATCAACAGAAGCCGTCCTGTCCATGTCCCCAGCTAAGGCGATAGCCAGGGATGTCTTCCCCACCCCGTTTTGCCCTAGCAGGGCAATCCGTAAAGGCCCGTCAGGCCTGCCCTCGACCGAGGTGTCATCCAACATGGGGCTGAAGCTGACTGGGGGAGCAGAGGGTCCAGGCACACCTAACGTCCAATCACAATCATCATGGACCGCTTCTTCCCGCCTCAGCTGGTGCTTTATGGGCAGAGGGGTGCTTCCCCTGCGGACAGCTGGGGCGCTGGACAGTGTCATACTGTCACACTGCAGGGGAGATACAGTAGGAGAGGAGAAGAGGGAATATATATATATATATATATATATATATATATATATATATATATATATATATATATATATATATATATATATATATATATATATATAACAAATATGCTATGTGCAACCATACAACCATATATAAACAGTATGGTGTCAACAACAATGCTACAATATGCACAAGTCATTGTCACATACAATGAATAAATATTAGGACTGCTGCAGGGACAAAACATTTCCAGTGGAGCATGTTGGCAGTGAGACAGCACAGCACCTCATCAGGACAGGGAGACACTGGGAATTTATATCAATGAAGACCTGGCTATTATCACATTGAATGTATTTGCATGCATACACAATAACATCTATAAAATATGCCATCCTTATCATCATCAGCATCTTGTTGCCAAAATCTCACCTGTTTAGTGGCCCTCATGATTATATAATAAGTAAGTAATGCAACAAAGCACTCTTGGGCTCAAAGTAGCCTACTTTTCATGTTTACTCAGATGTGTCCTCGTGTCAGGCAACCAGATCCCAAAGCTTGACAACTGACTGACAAAGCTGTCCCAGATGATGATGTGTTTGACAAACGTGACTCCAGCATTGCCATTGACTGTATTCAAAATTGTTTGTGTTTGTTGTTTCTTGTTTGTATTGTATTGTATTGTAGTGATAGTGTAGTGTATGTCATGATTGTTATAAATAAAGATTTGTGAAACGGGACATAAATAGAAACAAAATAAATAAATAATAATAACTGTATTAAAAAGAAACAAAGTATAGCCTAGGCTTTAATTGGTTTGAAGTAGTTTAATTCCCTCATTAAACTATCAAGCAAATGTATCAAGTTAATTATCGCATCTTCTTGTGACGTAGCCTATAGGCTACACAACAGCAACAGAGGCGTTCTCCGATGAGAACACATTCTAGGATAATTGACAATCAATACATGGTTATTTGTTAATAAAATAAAATAAAGAAAAGAAAAAAAGAGCTGAGCTACACTCGTTCGTCTCCTGTCCGCCTACCTTCGCTGTTTCCTCCCATTCGATACCGTCTTGAGGCACATCTGTCGGCATCTGCAGTTTGAGATGTACGGCGATCAGAATGAGGACTTTTCTTCCACACACAACCACAACCCCGAGTGTTTCCCACTTTATCACTGTCAGTGTCTGCCCCCGCAAGCAGCACAGCTCAGCCTCCTAGAGCCCTATGATGATGATGATGATG
>NC_139946.1:25982965-25990465 GCF_963454915.1 Gymnoscopelus microlampas
ACATCATGAGGTGTATTATGTGAGTTGGTTGCACATTGTGTCACCCACCGGAAATAGCAGATCAAGCAACTCAGTATAAATCAGGCCTCAGTGTCAGAATAAGAATGAAAGGTATGCCATGCATGACTGAGCAAAAGTGAGCATGCGATTAGATTCTCATTTTCTCGTTCTCATTTAGTTGGGTACGGTGTAATGAGTTGAACAATTACGCATTGATGTATTATAATGATGTCTGGTTTGTGTGTGTGTGGGGAGACGGGGTTCACGTCAAGGACCCTCAAATCGAAATGTCTTTGGTACCCATTATGTTTCAAGATTCTTCCAAACGTTAAAAAATAGCCGATTTACAAGCTCACAATGCGCCACAATAGCCAAAGTTTTAAAACAGGGTTGAAGTGGTTAAACTAATTTCGCTGATATTTTAACTAATTTTGCCGGGAACACACTGGAACCCCCTCAAGGACCCCTGAGGGGGTTCCAGGAAGTTAACCACTAATGTAGTCTACGCATGGTTATGTATGTGTTGTGTACATGTACTTACATGTGTTTGCGTACGAACACAATGTGTGCGTATACAGTATACCGTGTCATGTGTGTGTACCTGTTGTGTGAGCACATGTTTCTCAGACTCCAGCGCGTGGCGATGCTGCAGGCGCTTGTAGCGGCAGGACTGGGCGTAGCCGCGGTTCTTCAGCGTGCGTCGCTTCTGCTTCAGGCGCACCACCTCGTCCTTGCTCACGCCACGCAGGTGTCGGTTCAACTCCCGCACCGACAGGCTCACCAGCTGCTCGTCGGAGAAACGATCGTCAACTGCGCACTGCCAACAGAAGTGTTACTTTTATTTATTTTTAGATATTCTTTTCATTATTCTAATAATAAAAAAATCTGAATCTGATGAGTTATCATCAGATTCAATGATAATAATAATAATAATAATAATAATAATAATAATAATAATAATAATAATAATAATAATAATAATACCGGTAGTCATGATCATAATCAAAATAAATACATAAAAAGTATTAATTTGACACAGTGACTCACACACTGGTGGAAGAAAGGGGATGTTTGAGGTGACATATTCAGAGGAGACGCTTAGAAATCTGGTCTCATACAAACAAAATCATATATATTTTATGAAACACTCTAACCCTATATACTTATTGAGTCCCCCAGGGGTCTATACTAGAGCTCATCCTGTTTTCCCTCTACACCAAATATCTTGGTCGAAAATTTGCGAAACTACGAGCTCACTACACATCGTATGTAAGCTTGTAGATTGGCTATAGCCTATTTGCGGGAAATGTTCAGCCCAGAATAGGGACGCTAGGGTTCATGTGGTGAAACTGCAACATTTATAAACCAACAAACAATTTAGAGGGCCCTGACCTGTGACCCTGAGGCAAGGATGGATTATGGACCGAGCCAATCGGCCCAGTTCCCAGGGGCCTTTAACTAACGGGACCTGGGCCATGAGGTCCGTCGACAATTTACTCTAACTAGGCACCAGCCTGCTCGGGAGCGATGTAAGTCGGTAACAACAATGCAAGTTGGGAATGCATGCCCCACCCGGTTATGCAATACCCGTTGTACCTGTTGTACCCATTGTCAGATACCCATTATATACATGTGTCTGTCTTTGTCCCTTTTCTGCCCATATATGGAGATCTCAGTATGTATCCCCACTGATGTCTGTCTGTCTGTCTGTCTGTCTGTCTGTCTGTCTGTCTGTCTGTCTGTGTCCCTTTTATGCTCATATATGGAGTTCCCTGATGTCATCGTTATAGCCCATATACAGTATACATGGGCATATTGATGCCAATACTTTTGTACTTTTACTCAAGTCAATTTTCAAATACAGGACCTCTACATAACTTAAGAACAATATGCACCACTGCATATGGGGGGCCTCGTGCTCGCACAAAACGTGTCACGGTGTGTTCGGGTGTATAAGTGACTGTCAGGGGGCACATTTTGTGATACATGTTCCATGATCCATAATCTGTCATGTAATCTGATTTAGTGTGAGTGACACTGATCAGGATTACACACAGCAATAATAGCAGATATTAAGATAAGCACACACACTCACGCTGTGTTCTACATACTGTACAGCACCGTGAGAGACTATTCCAAACCACTTGATACATAAACATAAACATACACAGACATACAAGTGTTTTGGCTCTTTTGGATTTCAACCATGCCGTGCAACATATTTCACTCGTTCTGGATTTGTTTCCATGCGCTATACTGCCCAGTTTCTGATAAGGTCTCAGAACCTAATTTGGGCCCTGCTCTGGGGATAGTACTAAGCCTGAGTTCTGGTAACCCAGAACGCAGAGCTTGTAGATTGACTATATTTGCAATTTTTATGAGTGTTTTTATGAGTGTTTTAGAGGCTCTGTTTAAAATGGAAACTAACAAACAAAAACAAAACAAAAACATCACAGAACTTCACGGGTTCTGGAAATGTTCAGGTTATGGAAGGTTCTGGGTTACCCTTGATAGTCGAAAAGAGCCAATAGATGACCTATAGTGAACTTCCAGTCAGAACAAATGGAACGGAGAGCAT
The DNA here is from genome assembly GCF_963454915.1 of Gymnoscopelus microlampas. Lineage (NCBI taxonomy): Eukaryota > Metazoa > Chordata > Actinopteri > Myctophiformes > Myctophidae > Gymnoscopelus > Gymnoscopelus microlampas. Next base: position 25,985,544 of record NC_139946.1, read on the forward strand.
CCCAGATCGGTGTATATTTTCATTCATAGGATTTGACTTTGTCTCAATTACTCACTTAAACGGTCATTCATAAAGTCTTAATTTGTTCAACGGTGGAGAGCCACTCAGACAAGGACTGGCAGGTCCTTGAATAAAGATCCAGTAAAAACTGAAAACCCCCGCACACAGAATGACACCTACAGAGTCACCATACTGACATTTATATTTAGACACATTTTTGCAATTCAAACAGCTATTGAACTCTTAGATTAACAGGGAAGGGAAGGGGAGAATTTCCCATGGGGGGGATTCAGTTTCAGCTTCACCCAGCTGATGTCTGCTCAGATGGTCATGATGAGCGAGAGGCTGTTAGGGGTTATGTGTCTTGCTCAGGGACACTTTGACACATCGACATGGGCAGAGCGGGGAGGCGAACCGCTGACCTTCTGATTACGGCCTCTCTACCCACTGGGCTGCTCTACAGCATGGGCACAGCGCATTAAAACGTGACAATAAAATGTGACAGTAAAATGTTCATTCAGTGCAAGAGCTGCGAGACAAAAGGGATTTGAGAGCTTGTGACGCGACAAACCTCCACAAGCAGACCTTAGCCGTGTCTATAAATAGCAGCAGCGAGCAGGAGATTTCTTCAAACATCTGTGTGTATAGTGGTGTACGTTTATGTAATTTATGCTCACAATTTAGAATACAACATAGGCTAAGGCTTTAAAATAAAAAGAGGTTATAAAAGATTAAAATTGACTGCACTTTTCCTATAAGTTTAGAGAGCTATCCTGCAAGTGATACTTAGGTCTATAGACACAGACGTTCATAATCGCAGCCTAATGTCCTCCTGATCCAAATCCTTTACTGTGTGATCCCTCTCTCTCCTCACCCTCTGAGGCTTCACATGCTGTTTTCTTATATCAGTGGGTCTCAAACTTTTAATTTCAAGGACCCCCAGTTTGGTATGCATTAAGGCCACAGACCCCTATAACTCTGAGTGTACAAATGCAAATGGACCAAAAGGGCCCATTTGGTTCCATTTGTACATTCTCTGAAGTACAGACCTATAAGGATCTATTTATGTCTCTCCCTAACGATCAATAGTTTAGCTAGAGACCCCCTAGAACCTCCTCAAGGACCCCTGGGGGTACTGGATCCCACTGAGAATTGCTGTCTTAAGGGCCATTCACACCAAGCACTATAACTATAACGATAACTACTGTATGATCATTCATCATTGTCTCTGTTATAGCTGTGGTGTGAACTCAGTCATCCACTTGTTGAGTTAGAACGATTTTTTAAACGATATCTTTAAAATTATAGTTGTAGAGTGTGGTGTGAACAGCCCTTTATACTCCCACGTTTCCTGTCACTTCAATTAACATCCCAACTTTCAGCCATAGACCATATTCACACGGCGGCCATATTGTCATTAAGTCAATGAAATGCCATCCCAGTTGTCACCCCAGTTGCCACAGCAACGCAATGTTAAATTCCAAAATGGCCACCGTGTGAATATGGACTATACCAGATTGATGCAGAGCTCCAAGATCTCTCTCTCTCTCTCTCTCTCTCTCTCTCTCTCTCTCTCTCTCTCTCTCTCTCTCTCTCTCTCTCTCTCTCTCTCTCTCTCTCTCTCTCTCTCTCTCTCTCTCTCTCTCTCTCTCTGTACCTGGCCGAGTTGGAGGTGGTGATGGTGGTGGTGATGGCCGTGCATGGGGTGATGCTGATGGTGGTGGTGTTGATGGTGGTGGTGCAGTCGGCCCTGGGGGCTGAGAGCTTGTGGGTAGGGGCCCGAGGTCTGCGCGGCAGCAGAATTGGAGAGCGAGGGATGTCCGGACGACAAGAAGAGGAGCTGACGATGGCACATGTCCGGATTGTCCGCGCCCTTGATGTCGCCGCCACTGTCGCTGCCTGAGTCCCCCAGGTTACTGGTGGAGCTCTGGGAGAGATTCGGGAACTGAAGGAGGACAAGGGACATGCAGAGGTGAAGGTTTATACAGTAGCAGGGGTTATCAAACGTATTAAGCGGTGCTAGCCTCTTCTACATCTGACTTTGTGTGTTTGTACAGTATGTCTGTCTGTCTGTATGTATGCATGAGTACGGCATAAACAGCTGCAACTGATTGCAATACAAGGATGCAACTAATTACACCAATTTAAGAGAGAGGGAGAAAGACAGCAGCAGCCTGCTGTTTTGATCTTTCATTAGCGTTTTTTGCAACACCTGGGTGTGACATTGTTTTATACCAGGACTCCATTTTATGGGGCACATATTTTTGGCAACTACACACTTAATTTATAGCAATTTTAAAGTTGAAAATGAAGCAAAGCGGGTCCATTTAGTTCTAACTGTACACTCTCAGAGTTAAAAGTTTGAAAACCACTGAAATATATCACCAAATTCAATAACTCATTACCTGTGAGCTGACCACTGCGGCAGCAGAGTTGAGCAGAGCCTCCACGGCGTCCTCGCATCCCAGGAAGCCCCCGACCGGCCCCCTCTCTCTGTCCCCCCGCTCGGGACCACCTCCCATGGACCCCAGCAGAGAGGCGGGCCCCCCCGGAACCTCGCCTCCGAACTGCTGCTGCAGCGCCGCCAGCCAGATCAGGTCCTCCAGGGAGGCGGGGTTGGGCCCCTGCGGCCCCCCGTGGTGGGGGGCCGGGCTGCCCTCCATGGTCCCCTGGGAGCCCTGAGAGCTGATTCCAGACGTGAAGCTGTTGGACACGGAGAGGGGGAAGGAGATGGAGGAGGACGAGGAGGAGAGCGAGGAGGAGGCGGACGGGGGCGGGTGGGTGTCACTGAGCGTGGGCGAGGGCGGCAGGGAGTTGTACGGGCTGGAGTTCAGACTGGAGTCATGTGGAGGGTGGCCGGCAGCGTACGGGGAGCTGGAGGGGTCATGGTGGGGGAGGCCGGACTTGGGGTACGTGCAAGGGGGTGCGAGCGGAGGGGTGTCGGACTTCACCTCGAACTTGAGGAGGTCAAAGTCGTTCAGGTACTCCATGGCGAGCGGGCTAGGGGGCTCGGGCAGGGAGGGCATCGGGAGGGAGGGAGAGGAGGACATGTTGCGTCTGTTGCTGGGAGGAACAGGGTTTTCGACGGCCGGGCTGTTTCAGGATCATGCGCCAACCCGCTCCGCTGTCTCAGTGCAGTCCATACACAACGGTGGGACTGATGTCCGTCTCCTGGTCAGGGGTCCAGCGGCAGACTGGTGATCAAGTGGGGTTCCTTTTGTGGCAAAGTGCGAGTCCCGGTGCCCTTGTCTCGTTGTCCCCACTGAGGAAGGGTGATCAAAGGAGAAATTTTTTTTAATAAGCAAGCATCTCAACCACATTAACTCTATAATCCCAATTCTGGGCATGTCATGATAGGCCAGGGGTCGGCATATCAACATAATATTGATTGTCCACATACTGTACATAACCTTTGTTCAAAATTAGACTCATAGCAATTACCCACCTATCTCCCAGACTCCCTCCAGTCAGAGTTCAGAGTTGGAATGTATGTAGAATTATGTACAGGAGGTAATTTGCATACAGATGTGAGGGGACTTAATTTAATTGACTACGTTTTTTTATATTTTATTATAAGAGAAAAATCCTCTCTCTCACACTAATGCCAGTGTGCCAGTGATCTGATCACCCTTCCCTGTGCCAATGTTGGCACCTGTGCCTAAGGTTGCTTACCCCTGTAATAGTCGAACATTTGGCAAAAATAGCACAGATCTACGAGCTAGTTAAAAACTATTTTCTTTATAATATTAGCACCTACTTCATACTAGTAAATATATCAATTATATGACAAAGTATTACTGTAGGTGGCTCAGTCAACTCGCAAACTGTAGCTAAAGTCTCTTACGAAATATTGAAAGGCTTTCCATATAAAATAAACATAATGTTAGATGAGTCCACCCATGATGTGATTCAACTGGGTCACATGGATGGCATGGATTTTGCATGATAATATTATAAATGAATTTACCACACATTAATTTAATGTGTGTATGTGTATGTCTGTCTAGCCTGTTTGTGTGTTATAGTATTAACTTGCTAATCCTCGACAGATCCCCCATTGTTCACCTCCTTAAACACACACACACACACGCGCACACACACACACACACGCACACACACACACACACACACACACACACACACACACACACACACACACACACACACACACACACACACACACACACACACACACACACACACACACACACACACACGACTCTGGTGTGCAAAAGCGTGCAATACTCTTTATTTGTATAGCAGAGTCACACAGTACTTTAGTAGAAGCTATATGCTTCACAAAATATTTTAACATGATACTGTATCGTAAGGTGCAATACTTCTTAGTCTTGCTAATGTGTGCTGCATTTGTTCAAAATGCAGATTTGAAAACCTGTTCTTAAAGTTTATTTTATTAGCTAGTCATGCAAGCCAATAAGACTTAATGTCCCCATGTAATCCCACAAGCAAATAAGTACAGGTTTATAGTTCTGACTGAATAAATATGCCTTGTGTAATAGACTCCTCATAAAAAAAGTCCAGGGTAACTTTTTCACATCTCAAACTCAATATGAAACAATGACATTGAGATGACTAATATCAGACTCAGATGAAGCTACACAATAGGGCACAATTCGTAATATTTCTAGAAAGATCTCTTGACCACACAATTCTAGCACAAGTCTTTGAAGGCCTTAATCATTTTTGACAGAAAGACTCGCAAGTTTCATAAGACTAAATCCAATTAGGACATCATTATATCGGTTTACAGAGTAATCCTTCCCAACTCTTTCTAAAATAACTCAAGCATGAAAACGGAAAGAACATAACAATAATGTCAGTTCAATTTACTTTTAAACAGTGTTGAAAGAGTGCCGTCACACATAGGGACTAGGCTACTCAAACAAGTGTGTACTGTCATT
>NC_139946.1:25992965-26040465 GCF_963454915.1 Gymnoscopelus microlampas
CCATTACATTACAGTCATTTAGCAGACGTTTTTATCCAAAGCGACTTACAATAAGTGCATTCAACATACTGTAGGTAGGGAACGAAACTACTAATCACCAGAAGTCTTAAGTGCATTTCCTGCAAAAACAAGCAACCAAGAGTATACCTAGCACTAAGGTAAAAGTGCTATATATCAGCTACCTACTTTCTTAAACAGATGACACAAAATAGCAAAATCAAATGAGCACGAGCTAATACAAAAAGTGTTTTGACTAAACAAGATCCAATAAAACAGTACAACAATAAAACAAGAGTTCGTACAACTAGTTAACAACAAGTAAGCCAGACAAAGAGGAAGGGTAGGAAGGGAACCACTCCCTAATGAATCCCACATTTACTATACAGCATGTATGCGCCTTAAAACCTGACATATCCTACTATAAATGCGAGAAATCTCTGTTCGTCCAAGTGTCCGTGTGCCTGTAGTTCATGGGTCATTCTACGAAAACGTGCCATTTTGTGTCCCTAAGAAGAAAACCGATTTGTAAATTTGAATAAAAAAAGATGAAATGATTTTAAAAAATCGTAATTTTGTTTCCTTGATGTGTTTTCATAACATAAGAACAATAAAGTTTTAGTTTTATTGTTTTAGAGGGTTATTTAAACACTTAAATAAATGGCCTGTCCCGCTGTATGATTGTTCAACTTTGACCAGATATTGAGCCCAAATTTATCTCATATAAAGCCTCAAGTGTCATTTCATGACTCTTGAAAAAGTTTTATCTTTAATTTGTTTAAAATTGTGAAAAAAAAAACGATATTTTAGTTGTGTCCCCATGTTTTAGTCAACCCTGTTACTGTTAAAAGAAAACACCCCTTCAGAGGTAATGGAATGTTCCAAAAGTCCATCCTTTCCAGGAAGTGACATCATCACTCTTTCATGAAGTTGCTGACAAAAAGTCAGCTAAGTGTGCTCTTCTTTTTATGAATTTTCTTTGAGTTTTGTAAAGTTTGACAAAAGGGGACGAGCTCACGGCATCAACCCTGTTACCCTGTTTAAAATGAGTTAAAAGTTATTTGTTTAATAGTTTTAATTTACACATACGCATGTTTGGTATCCGATGAATGCAGGACCATGTGATGTCATTACATGCACCACATAGCTAGCAATGGCTAATATTTTTCCTCAACCCTGTTACTGTCACCCCTGTTACTATCCTATGTTAAAATAGTTATGTCAACCCTGTTACTGTAACAGGGTTGACTTAAAATAGGATAGTAACAGGGTGACACTATCCTGTTGTCAGCCCTGTTACTTTTAAAACTTGTATTCTAATATAACTCAATAAATTAAATGGCAAATGCAAAATCAATTCATCTCATATGTAAAATAAAAGTGACCAGTAATCCACACACTTTTTTGTAATATAATATATTTTGTTTTGATAACTTTTTCTTTAAAAATAGTACTGTAGGGGTATCAATTGCAAAAATGGAGGTTGATATGTGAGAAAAAAGTAAAACTTGTCAATATTTTCACTTGCCAAACAATTAATCTTTCATATTGTATGACATTTTTTCTAAAAATATGTTTTTAAAACAACTAAGTATAAAGGGTTTAAGTGGTTAAACAGAGTTTTACAAGTGATTCACATAATAAAAGACAGGAATAAATAGATAACCTGAAAAGTAGATAAAACAAGTGACTCTGTTGGTCTGCTTCCCTGATCTCTTCAGGTAGTTTCAGGTCATTCCAACACTTGGCGCCCCTGATGACGAAGGTACAGTGCTCAGCCCAGAGTGACCTCAGAACAAGTACAATGTCTTCGTCTGAGAATCTCAGGCACACTGGTTCACATGCCATTAAAAAATAGCGAGGGGCGTGACCCAGTCCTGCTTTAAAAGCAATTAATTATATTATAAGATCAATTCTAAATCTCACAGTTAGAGATGCAATAATCGGGGTAATGTGCTCTCCCTTCTTAGCAGCAGCATTTTGTTGAAGCACCCCAGAGATTTTTCATCAATGTCAGAATACTGGGTGTTACAGTAATATTATGCTTAATTATACCCCGTTGTGTAGTAGATCTACAAGCTCAGAACGGCTCTTTTAGGTGAGGAGATTTGGTGTAGAGGGAAAAACGGAGATAACGGAAGTGTAGACCAAATGATAATGACATCACCACAACCAAAAATGTATTTCCGGGTAGATAACGCTGGCAGAGTCGCATCGGAGCAGTATTATTCATTAACCTTATTTCTGGAAGAACAGGACCCTAATATCATTATTGACTTGAAGTATATTATTTTGGTTCTAAATATCCACAGGTTGACAAACTAGACATAGCTAATGTTCTGGACGCTTTATTTCATATTGTGCAGATATCATTTGCACATTTTCAGCCCCTACTGTAGAGCTATGTCCTGAGCACCACACATTAATACGATCCAATCCGTGTATAGTAGGCTAATTCTGTTCCCTTAACCCTGTAGACTACCTTAAGGAGAGGAATGCATAACAAGCATTTCTCTATGTTCCTTAAAAGCTAAACCCATTAATCCGGTGCTCCTATGTGTCTTACCAGTGTCTTGTTGAGGAATCCCTGAGTTAATTTCCAGAGTAAATCAGATTTAGAAGGTAAAAAAAAACAGTGCCATACTGAGATGACTTTGACCAGACATGCTGACTAGTGGAAATACAACATGGCTAGTAAACATTCTTTAAAACGACTTAAACCCTATATACTTCGCTGTTATCCGGGGTCCCCAGTGGTCTATACATGGTATAATTATACTCCTTTTTCCTTCTACAGCAGTTTTGTTAGTAATCGTATTGTGACTCGTTGTGATCTTGTAGATTGGCTATCTTTGCAGGATGTTCGCTCCCAGAATAAGGACGCTAGGGTTCATGAGCTTATTCCAGAGCAGTTTATCATTCTCCTTTATATTCACAGAATTATGAAAGTAGAGGAATTTGGAAATAGAATTAATTCAGTGAAAAAAGGAGGCAGCCAATCGGTAACTATTGGGGTTCAGAAAAGAGAATACATTTCTATTTTCTTTTCCCTACCATATAGCTGAAACAAACGTAAATATTCCCCTGTCTCGTTTCCCTGCTCCTCTCTTCCCCTTTCTTTACCTCTCTATCTCTCCATCGTACATGTTTCCGGGGGAAAGCTTAGCGGCTAAACCAACAGGGCCTCCCGTGAGAGACCGGGGACAAAGAGAGTGAAAGATACAGAGGAACTTACCTCATATTTAATGCCAAACCCATTACCAGCCCTATTGCATTATGTAAACCATAAAAACATTCTCCCTCTGACTTGTGAGATGCATTTTTCAAAGCATCAAACTTTCAGGTGCCACATGCGGTAGGGGTGGGCAATTAACCGAAAATATATAGAAATTCTAAACTGATATTTAGAACCAATCTTGGTCATGTCAAATATTTCCAGGTCAAATAATCGAGAGGCATTTTTTATTATACCAATGAATGGACATGGAAAACTAAACGATTAGTCTGATTAACCTATATAATACTTCATTGTACAATGGTGGCGTACAAAAATAGCAAACACTGCAGATCTACATAGATTATTGTAACGCATTGAGAGCTTGTAGATCTGCGAAATAATCCTGATACTGGTTTTAAGTCATATGGCCCAGCCCTAACATGCGGTAAACGTAAATGATAAATGGCGCATTTATATAATGTCTTTCTCAAAAGTGCTTCACCATGTGCATTACCATTTCACACAAACATTCAGACACCAACAGCAGAGGAAACCATGCAAGGTACCATCAGAAGCAGTTAGGGGTTCAGTGTCTTGCTCAAGGACACTTCGACATGCAGCCAGGTGGTGCTGGGGATCAAACCAGGAGCCTTACGATTCCAAGACGGCTTCCTGAACCACGTTTTCAACATAACCCTGTACTGTAATAATGCATAACTTGTTTAGAATGTATTCCAGTGTTCGAGTGTAATAATAATAATAATAATGATGATCATAATAACTATCAAGCTAATCATAATAGTTAATGACTAATGATAGTCATAATAATGCACAATAAAGGCCTCAGTATTTGTTCGTGTGGAATGTAAGGTTATTATTACATTTTTAATTCATTTTGACTTCATGTTTTCAATTTCAGTTTAAGTTTTAATTACTTTTTTTAAAGTGGGCTTGTTCATTTATTTTTTGAGGCTTAGTTTTACAGTAGGCTAGTTTAGTTTTTTATTACTGCCATATGTTACTATACCTTGTATGTTTTTGCTGCAGACAGGTATTCGTATCCGTGTCCTTTGTTTTTGCAATGTGTCTTTGTCATAACATTTTAAAACTCAATAGAAACTATAATATACTATTAAAAAAATCTGCATTAATGCAGAATTCACAGCGTTTTAATCTCCACACACACAAAAAAGCTAAAAAAAATGAATATAAAAGAAAAAACAACACATTTCTAAAAGTTGAAATGATTTTAACACGTTTTTTTTGGGGGGGGGTTTTGACGCATTGTGAGTTGACAAACTTTGTTGTACGATCAATAGGGCTTAAGTGATTAATAAATATTAAAATAATTAAGATGACTGTCTGCTCTTTTTGTTGTGCTGCTGAGAGCGGTGATCCAAGGCTATAAGCTTTAGCTTCCTGCCCCAGAGCCGCTCACAATGACCCCCGAAAACCCCCAACACGAAGTTGACCCCTCAGTCACCCCACTTGTCCACCTTAATATCTTTAAACCAGCCTCTATCCTCCTATGCCCCCGGGGGCATGGATGGGGTCAGAGGGGTCTCTAAAGAGGAGAGGAGAAAGTTATGTCAAGACAGGTCGCCCCTGTCCATAAGAGCTAGGAAAAGGCAGAGAGATGGTGTCAAAAACAAGAGGAAAGAGACGGCATCACGGACGACAAAACAGAGGACGGAGAAGCATAGAATGGAGTTGGTGGAGAGAGGTGTGGAGAAAGGGGCAGGGCAGCTCACAGGGTCTCTGGCCTGTTTGTGAGCGAGGCTCGGGGGACAGATGGTGTAAGGTTGTAGCTTGTGGGGTCCCACTAACTCCATCTTATCCCACAGATACATGACCTAATCCTGGCTAACTCTGTTACAAGCAGCAGGCTTACAGGTCTCACATCGCTCTGCCTTCCCCCTCCCTCCCTCCCGCTCCCTCCCTCCCTCCTCTCTATCTCTCAATTTCTGTGTCCTTCACTCTCTATACACACACACACACACACACACACACACACACACACACACACACACACACACACACACACACACACACACACACACACACACACACACACACACACACACACACACATACACACACACACACACACACACACACACACACACACACACACACACAGCATACTACAGGCACTTTTGCACAGACACACATACCCACACACATTTCAATGTATGCATGCATACAGTACATACGTAATTATAGCCTATATAATTAGTAACATCAGTATGTACGCACGTACCTATGTGTGTCGACCGTACGACTAAACTGAGCAAAAAGTTCCGAGAATCAAGTATTCGAAAATCTTTTTATATTTTCCTATCATTGACAATTTACCTAATTGAATCTGACCACAACTCTTTGTATTGCAAGAAGTATAAATTATTTATTATTTTTTTCTTTGTCTTTGGCATTGGCCAATTGATGATGTGACAAATAGCACAAAAAGTTGGTAATCCTTTTAGTGCCATCTTAAAAACAACTTTTAAATTATGTATATCACATCACACTATTGATGTTTTATCATCTCTGATGTGAAACGTTAATTATGAGTATTATCAAAAATGACTTACAGTATGTAATTGTAATGTCATTATAATGTTGATCTTATGTGGGTTTTACAAAAGATTTGCATCAGTCAGCATTTGTTAATCTATTTTTCCCTTTGCCTTCCTTTTCCATGTCTCTAATCTCAGTATTTTTGAATCAGGAATGTAATCCATCACACAGGCTGTTACTAAAGGGGGGCATTATGGTAAACAAGCTTTGTCTGGTCTTGCTGGGTTGTTATTATTTACAGTACGTACTGTAAATGTAAGAAGCTGGTACATCTACAGTGTTTGGGTTGCTGTTGCAATGACAAGTAAATCTGGCCATAACTACCTTTTGCTGCCCAATTTGGACTTCATAGTTTATGACACTGTATCTGTATTTAAAGACATATACAAACAACATAGGATGTATTTTATGTCTTTGTATTGCGTATACATATTCAATTGAATATCTGTAGATATCATCTGTTAATGATCAATAACTATAAAGAATGACTGATAATCAGATTAATCACATAAAATAAATCCTATGTTTAATAATGGACTTTCCCTCCCCCTTGCACATGAAGCTGAAGTGATGAGCAACTAAAAGATGTTGACTAAACAATTATAGTTTATAAGCTTACATTTTATATGTGTGGCAGAGTGGCTCACAACCTCAGCCTGATGGCCTGAAAGTCTTATATCTACGCTGAGCAATAGGGAATTCCCTTAGGCTTAGTGGTTAAGAAGTTTGCTTACACGCGGGAGCCACGGGTTCGATTCCCAGGCGATACATATCTCATGTAACTTTCACCAGCACCCCCCCATCCCCTAAAAAGAACATGATTTTATTGATTATTGCTAGTCCACGATGTGTTCAATACTAAACCTAGAAGTTTTGTTGATTTGTATTCATATGGTGTCCTAGAACAATTTTGGCTTGGTTGCCCAAGTTGCCATTTGGGCAATTCTTTCATAATCCAAGATGGCCACTGAACGCCATGGCAAAAGTTTTACTCTTGAACCACTTTTCCTAGTGTAATATCTATTTTTTTTAGGGTTTTCATGTGTGTAGAATCCATTTCTGATATCTGATATCTGATATTTATATTCTGTTATATTTTAAATTCCAGGTCAATTTCACCTCTCAATCTCATCTGGCAAGCAGGTGAATTCGTCCATTCTGTCAATACTAAATGTAGAAATGTTCTTTCATAATACCTTTTTTGTTGTTGATTTGCATTAATATGGGGACCGATTTTAGCTTGGTTGCCCAGAAGGCAACTTTGGGCAACTCTTGTAACTTGCATAATCCAAGATGGCCACTGAACGCCATTTTTAAAATGATTTTGTAACCCATTTTTTCACCCAGTGCCAATTGCCTATGTAATCCTGGGCGCTACTCTCCCACTGCCAGTTTAGGGAGAGCCCAGAACTGAGCTCATGCCTCCTTCAATGCATGAGGAGCTAGAAAGCCGGTTATTATCCGGTTGGACGTAGCACGTGGAAGGAACACGTTATTCCAACCAGTTCCTTTCCCCTCCATCAGGTGCCCCGGCTGACCAGGGGGCAGTATACAGACCAGGATCACTGCATGTTCTTTGTGAGGGTACCTACCCTAGGCGACACAGGGAGAACATGCAAACTCAACACAGAAAGCCGCTTGTCCTAGAATGATGTGTAATACCTCTTTTTGGGGGGTTTCATGTGTGTAGAATCCATTTCTGATGTTACATTTTCAATTTCAGGTCAAACTAATGTGCTAAAGGTTAGGTAAAGGTTACATTGTTATATTTCAACTGCAGGTCAATCTCACATGTGAAAAGTCAGGTCAAGGTTTATCTTGCACGTTCTCATCCAAGCAGATACAGTATCAGATATAGTCACTCGTTGACATGGGAATAACATGGATTCACTTCACCATTGACATGTAACCAAGTAGGTATGCTGGAACTAGCCAGTGCAGCTCTATGATGTAATTGTCCATCCCGGTGGGATGCATATTATACAGTCATTCCTAAGTTGCATCGCAAAACTGATGCAGGGATCAGCACTGGAAATGCATGTGGTTGCAACATATCGGAGGCTGACAGGCGACTCAAATGGTGTCCAGAGTGAAAGTCATGAGGGCCCTTCAGGGTGTATTAGCAGCACTTTCGAAGTGGTTTCTGCCAATTGGGCCGACGAGAGTTGAACACATACCAGCACCTGGACATGTGTTATTTTTTAATAATCAATTAAATCGATTAGTTCAATCAACTATTGCAGTCCTGGACACAGAAACTGAACAAACTTTGATGAAAAATGTATTTACAGATGTGTTTTATAGACATACATATAGATAGCAGTTACAGTAAACCAATTTGTCAGAAAAGTAGGAAAAGCCTTCCACCCCCATTTACAATTATGCTTGTCTGCGTGTCTTGTCTTTTTGTTCATGTAGGAGGTCTTGTCCCCATGAATAGACACATTTACCTGTTAAACGACCACATAAGTGCCTTTTGTTGTCATCATTTTGCATGGGTGACGCATGTTTGTCTGTGTGTGTGACGTGTGCAATGCATACATGTGTGGCTGTGATCTGTCAAAGCATAGATACATATGCGTGTGCGTGCCGTGCGTGTGCGTGCCGTGCATGGGCGCGTACGTGTGTGTTTACTGGTGTTGTCCACATAGGGTCTTGCTGTGAATGGGATTATCAGGCTAGTCATGGGATTAGCGCTTGATTCTTCTCCTGTAACCAGTGTCAGATTAACAGATCCCCATGCCTTAACAGACAGTCTGTAATGTAGACACAGAGCTGTTAGTGCTGCTATTACCTCACCCCCCTGCCCAGCCTGAACTGTCCACCCCCCCCCCCCCCCCCCCCCCCCCCCTCCCCAGATTGATGAAGCTGCTTATCGCATTTGTGCGATGTTACTGCAGGGCTGTGTTTAATTATGCTTTTATAATAGGTTAAATCTGGTCAGCTACGTGCTTAAACTATAAGTCCAGTGATGAGGGACATCAGGGAAGCGCAAATGGGGTTAGAAAATGATCAGGTTCAGTGTGAATGTTATTTGGCTATTACTATATGTAAATTACTTTTACCCTCATAAAAAATGCAATATCCAGTTAGGCAATAGCACTAGCAATTTACACTGCAATTTACACTGGTATCATAATTAGAGGCCTGCTTGGGCTAACTGCTGTAAATGTTTTACCGTTCATAGATTGCATATTCCATCCTCATATGTTCACTGTAGATAGACTGTATATGATTATACAGTCCCAGTGTAGCTGGCTGACAAACACTGTACACACATACATATATTATATACATCAACCTAGCATCATAATAGATTGTACATTGATACTATTCATACATTATGCAAATTCCGGTCAGTCCAAGTGCAGATGGCCAGGCCAGACATTAAGTCTGATATTGTATCTTATTTTCTACTTTTTACATTACTACTTGTTTGTTTGTTGCTCGTTTGTTTTTACTGTTGAAGCTTAGCTGTATCTTTCTATTCTTTATACTATCTTTCCTTCAGTGCTGCTATGACAACTGCATTTCACTTGCGGGATCAGTAAAGGTCTATCTATCCATCTTATAAATGCCCATATTGATATTCTCATTTCCTCTCAGTTTACAGGGGATTTCTTTAGCTTTCGCAAAAAATCCATAATAATAATCTTTTAGAGAGAATTCGGAATCCCCAAGTTTCAGGAGAACTTTTGGGGTCACAGGAGCTGAAAGGAGCTCCCGTGAGACAGACAGTTTAGAGCACTGGTTCTCAACGTTCAGTCTGGGGCCCACCAGGGGTCCAAATCACGGGTTCATTCGGTTCCATTTGTAAGGATAAGGATAATTCCTTTTAACAGGTCGTTCATGAAAGTCCTTGCGGTCTTGTTTCCAATGAGAACCTGTGAGCAATTAGGGGTTAAGAGTCTTGCTCAGGGACAAATTTCATTTCATCGACACATATGCTGACCTGGCCTGGAATCGAACCTGGGGCAACCAGGGCCTCTGGCTCTCTAGGCGGGCTCACTAACCACTCAGCTATGGCCGCCCCCACACTTGTACACTCAGTTAAATCAACACTGAGGATCTTACAAAGTAGATTGGGGTCTGAGAGATAAACATGACATTAAATGGGGGTTACGTGGCCTATTGCATATCTGGGGGTCTTTGAATTTGAATCTTTGAAACACACAAGTGCTGTATTCTAGCCGGGACTTTAATCTGAATGGACAGAAACACAGACATGCAGAGCGATGAGGGAACCCAAGAGGGGGACAGACAGAGAGGGGTCATTTAGGGTTGAAGGAAGAGGGGAGGTTGGGGATGAAGAAGGGATTAAGGTGGTCGATACCCCGGTCCCCCATCCCAGACTGAGAGATGACACTAAATGACTCTTTAAACAGCTTAATTCACTCCCACCCCTTGTACCCCCAGTGTCCCCACCCCACCCCAGTGTTTCCCAAACAATGGGTCAGGACCCATTTCTATAGTAAATATCCTCTCCTTTTCTTAACAGAATTTTCAGAATTTTCCAAACAATTTAAAACATTTTCAAAAGAAATATCAAAACATTTATAAATCCATAAATAATAATAATAATAAAAAATTTAAAATAGGGTTTATAAGTGGTTAATTCATATATTTTTGGTAGTTTGGGTCCCGGGGAGACACCTCATTTATCTTTTTAAATCAATTAGTTCAATTAACTGTTGCACCTGTAGTTACTATCTCTTTTATTTATTAACCACTTGACCCCTCTAGTCTTGAAGTGAAACGGACAACTGCAGTCGGACCGCTTTTTTCCGTCTACACAAAATCTCTTGGCATGCTGGGGCTCAAGTGGTTAAATTGCACTGAAAACAAAACAAAGGTTTTGGGGGGAACACAGTTTGTGTGGAACAGCACTGGATATCTCAAGGTAAGTTCTGTATACATACAGAGAGACACAAACACAATTGTAATTGCAGGGGGGTTTAGAATGAGCATATTTAAAGTCAGATAATGACTGTAATCACGGCGTGTATGGCTGCAAAGGCGTTCAGATGTACTGTGCTGTAAGCTAGCCTGTCACACCGTGTCCCTGCGGGGGAGGAGGTGGCCATTGTGACACGATGTGCACACAGGCCACCTCTGCACACTGTACAACAACATGACATAGAGAGGGGGCTACAGGGCCGTCATTTGGGGTTCCAGGGGATGGCAATTGCCATACAATAAAGTATGACTCAATTTGTGCAATTTCAGCCTGATCACGCCCCATTGACTTCTATGACAGGCTTGCATGACAGACAAAAGTAAAGCAGATGTTCAGGCTCCCTAAATATTCATGGAGGTGACTAATTTGTACTGTGTGCACAACAGGTGCGCAGCCACACCGACCTCAGAGTCAAATTAGAGTTTGACTCAGGCCAGGTGTGACTTGCATAAGTCAGCCATCCTCCATCCCACAACTTCCATTATACATTTTTGGTATAAATTGTCCATTTTATGCCATGGCGCCGTAAACCATGCAGGCTGTTACTTGTGACTGTGTCTGTAGGCATACACAGTAAAATTATGGATCCGTTCGGGTGTGAGATATGTTTTTTAACAATCCCACCAAAATGCTAACGAGCCATTTATAAGGGTAACTAAATGACAGGAGTAGAATCTTTTTGGCCTGGGCAGAAAATAACCTAGACAAAATATTCATAATATTCATCGTCAAGGTTCCCCTGTAAACCACTAGCTCTATAAAGAATTATGAAATACAGCCTTGGATTTCTGTTTAGACGTTTTAAATGGGCTGTATTGTTGGTAAAGTGTGGGGTGATTCATTGTTGCACTTACCAATGTGATGCGAGAGTGCCGTGCAGCTAGCCAACACCAACTTGGAATCGTTGTCCTCCACATCCTGTTGCCTAGCATCAGGGTCTTGAGCTCTGCAATGTTGTTAGCTCCGCTGTCGCACCGCAGTGCATCTACTATGTAGGTGGTGCACCTCCTTCCTTTCCTGGCTGTGCCCTGGGTTGGCTCCCACAGTGTCAGTTTGCTTGCCACTAGTTCCAGCCTCCAAGTGCCTGGCGCAGTGACTTGCCAGCCTCATCCTTCTCTCTCTGATCTTTTCTGTGACCTAGGTCCCTGTAGTAGGTCCACATTTCTGATGTGCTCCGGCCATGTGACACCTATAGTGCCATCTATTTTGTAGCCGTCTTGTGTAGACTCCGTCCAAGGCCCTTCCCTATTGTGCTGTGAGGGTCCATGTCTCGGCCCCACAGAGCAGTACTAACTCCACTGTAGCTACGAACAGCTGCCTCTTGAGGGCTTCATTTCCATACTCACCCCATCCCATGCAGGGCATTCCAGGCAAGTGCCCTCTGGACCTTCAGATCCTGTTCCATTGAAGCAGTCCAGGCCCTGAGATATTTGAAGACCTCGACAACTTCGAACACCGTCTCGTCGGCTCTGGCAATGGTTTTGTCCTCTGTGCCATTGAGCTTGAACTTGCAAGCACATACAAATATATCCACCCCACCACAAACACACACACACACACACACACACACACACACACACACACACACACACACACACACACACACACACACACACACACACACACACACACACACACACACACACACACACACACACACACAGTGGGACTGGGACGCCTGGCTCACGAGAGGTTGCAAAAAAACACCTGGTTGCTGTTCAACAAAAACGTTCTATTTATTTTAACTGGTGAGGCAGGGGTAGTGGGAGAAAGTTCTCCCTGGAATGCATTCAGCATCCTTTCTATAAAAAAGCAGAGGGGAAGAGAGGTTTAATCCTTGGCATATCACAAAGTGAAAGCTGTCACCACACTCTGTCTTTTTCTCCTTCCGCGCAGCAACTGAGAGGTTTTATAGCTGCTTGTAGGTTAACTCAGAGAATGAGCTGCAGGTGAGCCAGCCATTAGAGAATGAGCTTCAGGTGAGCCATCCATTAGAAAATGATTTGCAGGTGAGCCAGCCATTAGAGAATGAGCCATCTCGGGAACTTTGAACTCTGTGCAACAGGTAAATCCTTAATAAGCTTTATTGGTAATTATATTAGTATATAATAGACCTTAACGTTAACGACAAAATACGCTGAGACTGCTAACAGCCGTACATTTTCTTATGGTGTCCACTTTTTGAACGATACTACACCCGTCGTATCGTTTCAAGTACTTGTTGTTTGTCTCATTGTTTATTTAGTACCAAGTATACTTTTGGCTCATAGGAGATGTTTAAAGGTTGTCGTGGTAACCAATTAGGTCCCATATACACAATACCATTGTTTTACACTATAACTGGGAGAAACACAGAATAATGGATAAAATCCATTTTGAACAGAATACTATTCAGGCAATGTCTTTAAATGCGGGAATGAAAATATGTATTAAAATAAAATAAAAATCCATGTCAGTAAACTCCCTACCAGTCTGATTCTTAATTAACTCTATATATAATCAGATGAAGGGGTGTACAGGCCCTTCTCGACCTTGACAGCCTCCCACTATTCTGACTTGAATAGCCGGAGCTGGGTCTTCCTTTAATCGTCCCAAACGTCAAACTTTAGACATGTAGGCTGTAGTTGTCTCTTCTCATATACGTCACAACTCCTTCCTCCTCAGTCCCTCTGAACCGGCTTGAGCATAGACATATAAAGGTAGACGCCTCCTTCGGCTCTGAGGCATTGGTATCTCGGGCGCCATTTTCGCGTAGGCAAGCTGTAGGCAAGCTTCCGCGTGTGTCACAGAAGGGGGCGTTCGGTATGCCAATCAGAGGCAGGTGGGGGCGGGACAACTAGATTCTGACAAGTCTTAGAAAAGACGCACTGTGATTGGCCAGTAGTCAACGCGCTGTGAGCGCTGTGATTGGCCAGTAGTCACTTTGAGTGTCCGTTTGCCTACGCGAAAATGGCGGCCGCGATACGAGTTGCTCCAACGAACTGCAGAGGCCAATGAGGTATCTAGGTTTCTATATCTATGGGCTTGAGGCCTGCCTTGACCCTTGACATCAACTTGGTGGCTCCATGGCATGTTATTGTATCCGAACGCCATGCCCACTGTATCCTTATGCCAAATGACAAAAATAGCAGATCTACAATACTGTGCGGAAGTAGCCCATCTACAATCTAAGAAACCAACTTGTTAACAGGACAGGTGCATAAATAAATATCGGCCGCGCCTTTGTCCCCTCCCTTGAGCCTCTGTGGAGAGTGCTGCTGTTTGGTGCTCTGACTGCTCTCCACAACACACACACACACACACACACACACACACACACACACACACACACACACACACACACACACACACACACACACACACACACACACACACACACACACACACACACACACACACACAGGCGGTATTAACTGCTAAAGGCTTGATAAAGCTGTTAGGTGGCCCAAAAGGCCAGTCGAAGTTGTTTATAGTACAGTGCACCTATTAGGGTGACGGTTACCTTGACTACGCACAGTGCGCCAAACAGCTCAGTGCTGACCTTTGTCTGGCACTGGTTATAATTACATCAAATGACACTGCATCTTCTCAGCAGCCATTCCACCTCTAACTGCTGCACTATGAATACCATGATTCACAGCTGCGGTTCTCAAACATTTTCATGTCAAGGACCCCAAAATTGACACGTATTAAGCCGCGGACCCCTAATTTGAAATGGTTTGGTGTCAGGGACCAGAGAGGAGAATTCTACAAACTCTCTATACTGTTAGGTGGGGAGAGTTTGGACATTGCTTTGAACTCCTTGCATCCTTGAATTTTCATGCCTGTGTTTGCCCTCTACCCCCCAGCTTGTAGATTTGCTATTTTTGACGAAGAGATTTGGTGTAGAAGGGGAAAAGGTGGGGACCAACCAAGTACAGACACCTGGGTCTGGAGCACAGGGATTTAAATGGTTTAGGGTTCTTTAATGAAGCATAAAAAAAATTGGTCTGTCTTCGTGGAACCACATTGCCTTTTAAAGAACCATTTAAGAGCCATAATCTTTCTGTGTGTACAGCACATACATTGCATTGGACTTCTCGCATCCATGTATTTTCGTGCCTGTGTTTGCTCTCTACCCCCACACCTTCTCTCTCTCTTTCTTTCTCTCTCTCTTTCTCTCTCTCTCTCTCTCTCAGTCTCTCTCCCTCTCTCTCTCTCTCCCTCTCTCCCTCTTTTATGTGATCATGTTGCTTGGTAACAGCGTAAGAATGATGAAAAGAGCTGAAGAAGCGATGTATCTTCACACCAGATGTAAAGGAAGAGGATGCTCACACGCACACACAGTCAGTTATGGAAAGTAACTAAGTACATTTACTCAAGTATTGTATTTAAGTACAATTTGAAGCACTTTTACTTCACTTCAGTATTTCATATTGTACTTTTTTACTCCACCACAATAATTGGACAGCTTTAGTGACTTTGCAGATTCAGATTGTTAATACCAAATATGTATTTACCACAAGCCCTATTTTATACTGCAGCTATTCGAAAATAGCATGCCCCATCGTGACGAGTTGTGAGCATGTAGATTAGCTATTTTCCCCCCAAAAAGTCATACATTTAATACTACTTTTACTCAATATTGTCATAAAGAGGGGTTCCTAGGGTATGGTCAACAGACGATGAGTAAAATGGGGGAGGTCAACCTCTGGCTCCCTTTGTGTGAACAATGGTGCCAGGGTGGAATGTTGTTATTTTCCTTTGAATGTTTATATCGATGATTTATCTTTGATTTTAAATGCATGTGGTACAGGGTAGGCAATTCACTAATTAATCACCTTATGTATACGGATGACTTGGTTGTCTTTAGTCCATATAGTACTGGTCTTCAACAGCTTCTGAGTACATGCTCACAGTATGGTGTGGATTTTTATATAAGAAAATGCTAAAAAGAGTGCGATAATGATTGTCCGAAGCATGGAAGACATACAGTTAACCTTTTATGACTTCTATCGATCTCTCTGGCACTGCCCTTAGTGTCTGTGAGATTAAATATTTTGGCTATATAATCTCAAATGACCTTTCTGATGACAAGGACATACATACTGTAGACAGACTCAAAGGAACATGCTGTGTCGCAAATTTAGCATCTGCGCAGTACTGATGAAGATTTCACTCTTTAGATCTTTCTGTACACCTCTGTATACTGCCCACCTGTGGTGTCGCTTCAAACAAGGCAGCATCAGACACCTCACAGTGGTTTATAATGACTGTATGATGAGGCTGCTGCTGAGAGCTCCAAAAAGCTCCAGTGCAAGCCAGATGTTTGTTAGTGTTGGGGTACCCACCTGCTCTGCTGTGCTACGTAATCTTATGTATAGATGTATGTGTAGGGCATCTGAGTCAGTAAATTACATCATTGCTGTCATAACTAAACTAACCCTATACGTACTAGTTCTGTCAGGTTCTCCTCCAGACTGTGGAACCATTGGCGCACGTGTCTGTATGTCTTTTATTGTACTTCTTATTCTGTTATTATTATTTTGTTTTGTTGTGTTTTTATTGTAATATGGATCTCCCTTGGGTCTGAAATAAAGATTGAATTGAATATATATTTTTTACCCATCATTTCCCTCTATATAACACCAGTTATCAGCCACTTGAGTGGTGTGGTGGTGGTGCTTACCTATGGAAACACATTGCCCTCTCACTGTATTTTGTTGTTTTCACTGTTTGTTTTGGTGGCCCAAAAACATCCGTCTACCAAAACAAACAAAATACAGTGAGAGGGCAGTATGTTTCTGCAGGTGAACAAACTGCCACACTACTCCAGTGGCTGATAACTGCTGGTATAGAGGGAAATGATTGGTAAAAAAGGATATATATATATATATATATATATATATATATTTTTTTTTTTTTTTTTGTAATGTAAACACATGGGCCCACTATACCTCCAGATAGGCTGGAGGTCAAGTGTACTGTATGACTCCCATTGGCCAATAGCTGCAGACTGTAACAGTACAGGACCTGAACAGCTCCCATTGGCTGTCAGGTATCTCCCAATGGCTAGCAACAGAACTGTTGTTGAACTGGGTAGCTCCCAGTGGTCAACAGGTTGAACTGGGAATCTCCTAGTTCTGCAGAAACATTCTTGGACAGTTTAAATACAGTACATGTGTGTACAATTCTCTTAAAGATGCTATAAAGAAGAAAGCTAATAATGGAATCCATGTTAAGTGCCTAGCATTGCTTAAAGTGGAATCATAGATTGCTATTTAAATGGGTTTAAGACATATTGTAGTCAGTAACATGTACGATTCAGATTGATTTCTAAAGCACCAACGGCAGTCTCCTCCAGCCATTATAAATCAAACTCAGAGCTTCTTCTATTCATGCTGAGAGAAAATTGCTGGTATTCACAAGGATTGATTGAGCTGTCTGTTATAAAGAGGATTTTCTTTTTGTGGGACAGGATATTAAATTGTGTTTTATCTGCACAATTGCAATGATTAACTGGGCACATATTCAGGTCAGGTAAAGTATTAAAGAGACACTATTGGTCCTATCTTTTGCAAAAAGCCAAATCCACAAAATAAAACAAAAGTGGAAAATACTGTAAATGTGGCAAGAAACTGGCTTTGAGGTTTATATGTAGCAGCATGAAATATATGAAACAGTAGACAAAAAAAATCACGAGTTTCCAACACCCTATAAAGTGCAGAGTCTGCAGACCTCTGTCAAGACCTATACATCTCCCTATTTTTGAATGTTTGGCCTGTTCTGTTGGTGGCACCAGAGAAAAGGTCATGGTTTCACCTAAATGAATAGGGTTCTTCCTTGTAGCATGAGCACAGCAAATGCTGTGTCTGCAATGTATGACTGAATTAATACTGAATACTGATACAAATTTTTAAATGAGCATATTATGCTGATTTCAAAATGGCCTGATGGTGGTGCTAGCGGGTCATGGGTACACCAAAACCCACATGTTTCTTCCTCTTAGGGCATGAGTAATGTTATGTTGAAATGTCCTGTCAATCTGACTATTCTTTTTGGGGATATTGGTCACCAGGACTGACTCCAGGTAACTCATGATAAGTAGGCCTACAGTATCCTGATACAGGAGTCACGGTGCGATATGCATCCCAATATGATGTTTGCCAGTACAATGTACATGTCTTGTATGACACAAGATAAAGTCCAAAAAATATTCCATTGAGAGTGGTAGGCTTCAGCTCTACAGTATATTGCAAAGGGATTTAACAGTAGGGCTCAAGCCACAACGCAACACAATGCAGAAATTGTATTAAAAACATGAACCATAAAAACAAACGAACAAAAGACTACCATGAACCCATAGCGCCCCACATTCAGCGAGAATAGGCAATACAATGAAGATCTCAACGTGTCTCAAAGCAAGGAGAGATTGGTTTATAGGGGCAAAATAGGAGGGGGCCTAGCAGACCAAAAACATAAAACAAACAAAAATATTGCGATATCGTATCATATCGATGCAATGCGATACGATACGGGCATCACTGATACGTATAACAATATTCACTATTTTGAGCACAGCCCTACAATATGTTCACAGACAGATACAGAAAATATAGCCTCCTAGAGGTAATTACAACTGCAGTATCTGTGTGCCCATGTTGATAGATAAAATATTTCCTTTTCTTGACTGGCAGTATTCCAACCCAGGCCTACATCGTACTGTATCTGTACGTTATTGTTTTTCGTTACTTTGCAAAAATACTGTAGGCTACAGTACATGCCACATATTACATGTGGCATGTGGGTTAGGAAATGTTACTTACTGTACATGTGAGCTCATGGAGTAACTTATAATGAATGAGCCTTAGAATGATAATAATCTTCAATATTCAAGATGCAGAATACTCAAGAGCTCATGTACTCATGTACTTTGACGTTAGAACTATACTATACCTATTTTACCCATACATTGTGTCGCATTTGTGCTTTCTCATGTCAAGTAGCCATGAGAAAGACATGGCAAATGAGTAAGTACTCTGTCTACATGTCTTCACAGCATCAAGGCATGGTTGCTAATGACAACCTGCAAGACTACTAAAGTATGCTCTGCTGTGATGATTGGTGAGTTAGTATCTCCATCATTTGCAGGCAGTGGTTGCCCCCTACTGTTTGTAACCACCAGCATCTCAATATGCAGATAATGTGGCTTAACCCGATCAGCTAAGAAACAAAATCCTTGTATTTTGCATGTCAGATTGCAATTAACCACACAAACCCTAGCTTCCCTGTTCTAAGCATGTAATTATAGGCTTCCGCAAAATAGCAGATCTACAAGCTCACAAAGCGTTGTGTTGTGACGCGTTGTGAGCTTGTAGATTGGCTATTTTCGGCAAAGAGATTTGGTGTAGAGGAAAAAGGAGGGGAATTACAGACCTGTAAGTGTCCATTTGAACTCCCACAACGCACCCAGAGGGTCCCTGGATCCCACTTTGAAAACCACTGAGATAAATTATTCACTTGTCACACAAACGTCTGACCCCTGGTGGGCTCTAAACAAACAAACAAACTGTGAATTCACAATTCATCATTAGTGTTTTATTTGTACTGTGAGGGCTCTCATACATAATTTCTTATTAGAATTTTCTATAAAATATATCACCTTTCAGTCCATGAAAGCAAAACTAGATAGAAATGATCAAGTTTCATTTGATAAGAAGCTAACTTGTTTTCAAGTGTCGCCCAAGGCAATCAAACTGTATCAGCAGTCAAAAAATGCATTGCAGATTTAGAAACATTCTAATAAAGACTGTATATTTGTACCCCTCCCTTGACTAGTATAGCCACAATGCTCAAGCACTGGGAATCTATCATCGTCATAGAGCACAGTGGCGACAATCACACAAAAATTATTTTGTTTTTTTTAACCATTCAGACAGCTGCAAAATAGTTCACCGGGTTTCATTTCACGTGAGGGAAAAGCAAAGACGGGAAACACAGTGAGTGCCGTAAGAGAGTGAGCGAGATAGAGAGAGAGAGGCAGCACATCAAAGATGTCATGATATCTGTCATATTGAGCTGTCAGACATGACATTTATCTTGTGCGGTTGGTTCCTTGTCTTCGGTCTGTCTCCATGCCTCAACTGGTTGCTCCGGTTCTTACACAGCTTTCTCCCCTTTTGCCCTTTTGATGAAGTGCACCACAGTTGTCATGACAACCCCCCAGCCGGACCGAGGCAGATGAACCCCTCACCATCACACCAGCTCGCCGTTTCCGGGCGCAGAGTGGATGCTGTCTGGAGAATGCACACACATTCACTCATTACTATTGTACCGAATAGTACAAAAGAATGGGCCCTATGCACGGAAGCCATATTGGCATGAACTTTTCTTCACAGGTGTTACCAATGATACTAATTCAGGTTGTGTTCCATTCTGGTCAAACAGAGTCAGGGAGATGCTATTGTGCATGTTGGTTCACTGGAAGAGCTCTGCTACACTAAATGGAACAGAGTCTCAATTAGTATCATTGCTAACACCTGTGACAGACTCTATACACTCCTATTTCATGCCAATATGGCAGCCATGTATAGGGCCTTGTAGGTCGGCAGACCCAGCTAAGTTACCTGCAAGACTTAAAATGTATTATTATGGTTCCTTTGTGGTAACGCCCTCAAAGACTTGCTGAAACGTTAAAGTCCCTGTAAAGCAGTAATCATGTATTTTGAGTTTGTCACACCTCAGATTAATGTGTCATTAACCAGCCAGCCAAAATGTAAATCATTACAAAAATCGCCCAGTATTAAAAAATTGGTTTCAAAATCGTAAAAGAAAAAAGCAGTATTTTCTCTGATGTTACACACACACATACACGCACGTACACATGCACGCACGCACGCATGCAGACACACATCACAAGGTACCACTATCCTTGTGGGGACATCGAAACATTTTTTCATGACTTACTATAACTAACTTGCTGACCCAGCAGCCTAATACAACCCTAATCGAATCCTAACCTCAAAATTCCCAACCTTAACCACTTAAACCCCAGCATCCGTATTGTGGAGAAAGCTTTCGCAGAAAATTGCAGATCAAAAAGCCCACAACACGTCGTACTGCGGCCCGTCGTGAGCTTGTCGATCGCCTATTTTCTGAGAAAGCTTTCACCACAATAATGAAAATAGGCTACACTAGTATAGAGCCCTGGGGGACTCCGCTCAACCATATGGGGTTTAAGTGGTGAAAGCCTACTATAACCATAACCCTTCATTCACCCTAAACCTATCCCCTAAATGCCTAATTCTAACCCCTGACCTGGATGATTTCCTAAATGTAACCCAAACTCAAAAGATCTTCCTTTACCACAACTACTTGTGGGAACTTGTGATCTCCACAAAGATAGGAATACCTGATCACAAACAACACAAACAGGAAAGAACAAACATATATGTACAGTATACAAAGAGACAAGTACCAGACATATCCAGTGATTTGTTTCTGTTCTGGGGCAGTCTAGGTTTTTTCACGGGGGGTTTGCGATTTGGGGGCCTCTCAAGGTAATTAGGGCTGTCCCTTTCTGTGCCTGAGACAAATAAGGACAGGAAACGACATACATTAACAATCGGATACAGATGCTTAACGCACAGATTAATGAGCATTCACAGAAACACAAGTACAACCAAGATGGATACATTCTAACAGCAGTAGTAACCATAGATATATACGCGTAGATACTGTACCTTATTGGCGGCTGCTGTTCATTGGAGCTATGCGTCATCGCGGCTGCCTCCTAATACATGTATGCCCCATTTATGTCTATTGAAACAGGAGCTCTCTTCCCAATTAAAATAACTAGAGGTTTGGGCCGCTTTGCGGCCCTCACATCTAGGCCCGATCAGCTACATCACAGCTATGTTGCACCAGTGATCCAACTGATATGGCCATATGGAGATGTGCAATAGGTAGGGGTGCTGTGGCTAAAATGTGCAATGTAGTTTTATATTAACTGTACAATATGTAAGTACATTGAAGATGGGGAAAGAAGCCTAGGTATTAGCCAGAGCACTGATCAATAGTCTGTGGCAAGTTTGGAGGCAAATGGAGTGATCGTGTGCTGACCAACCCCAGACGTACAGTACATTGGTGGTCATTTCAATTATAGTAGTATATATATATATATATATATATAGGATCACAACTCGCTGAACTCCCAATCTCATTTTCTCACGGTTTAGTTTGTTACAAATGTTAAAAATGTAGTTATGTTATGAATGATATACTGTAGGTCACGTTAAATTAATGTGGGTTTTCATACCAAAACACCTCGCAACGCAGACATTTCTTTCTTGCATTGCCTTTATGGCAAGCTGGCCCCAGCCATTGTGGCGCATATGTATTTATGTCTATGGTATTAATTTATGTCTATCGTAGTGACAGGAGACATGACAATGTCTGATGATGAATGATACATGAATGATATGATTTGTACCTGCATCACAAGACATGGCCTTTCTGTTCCTCTGTGGTTTGACTGGAGCCTGGGGCCTCATTCCTTCCTCTCCTGCACAGCATATGTCACATGTCAGGTCCTATGTCACGTGTGTCGTGTCATACCGTATGTCATTGGTTCTAAAAGTGGGGTCCGGGGACCCCCAGGGGTCCTTGAGGGAGTTCCAGATGGTCCCCAGCTAAATGATAGATTAGGAACCAAATGGACCCTTATGGGTCTGTAACTCTGAGAGTTAAATTAACATTGATTTCACAATATAAATAGGGGTCCCAGAGATAGAAAAGTAATTAAATGGGGGTCCACAGCCTAATGCATGTCATCACTGCGAGCCGTAAAAATCTTCTCTTATATGGGGGTCCCTGGCAAATCTTTTCCGCGGCCTAATTAAGTGTCAATTTGGGGGTCCTTGCATTAAAAAGTTTGAGAACCACTGCCGTATGTCACATGTGTAACGTGTTACGTCATATGTCCCGTGTGTCATGTCATATGTCACATGTTATGCAGTGGTGGGAAAAGTACACCAATGCTTTACTTAAGTAAAAGTATCAATACTGCAATGTAGAAGTACTCCGTTACAAGTAATAGTCTGGAATTAAAAATGTACTTGAGTAAAAGTACAAAAGTATTGGTATCAAAATGTATTTAAAGTACCAAAAGTAAAAGTACTAAAATGTTTGAAAATAGCAGATCTGCAAGCTCACAACGCGTCGCGATGTGAGCTTGTAGGTATAAAATAACTAGTAACTAGTAAAAATAAAAAGTTGTCAAATAATTGTAGTGGAGTAAAAGTACAATATTTGCCTCTGAGATGTAGTGGAGTAGAAGTAAAAGTATAGACAATTGGAAATGCTCCAGTAAAATAAAAGTACCTCAAAATTGTACTTAATTACAGTACTTGAGTAAATGTACTTAGTTACTTTACACCACTGATGCCATGTCATATAAAATACATTTGATATTCAATAAAAGTAACCAAGTGCACTTCTCAGATAATAGTATCTATGTACACAAGTGTTGGGAAATACATAGAGTTATCCAGTACGGACTTTAACCACTTAGTATAGAGTCCCCCTGGGGTCTATACTAAATGCGAATGTTTTTGCTCTACGAGATTGTACATCTCTGTTTTCAGCAAAGGTTTTCTCCAGAATACGGATGCTGGGGATTAAGTGGTTAAGGAGCAATATGAAAATCTCATTAATATGATAATGAGACTTAAAATATTCCTTTTTAAAGCTATTCTGCCAAGTGTTTGTATTAATTATTCACATTCTTAAGCTTGTGCATAACTAATTCTACATCGCTAGACCTTCCAAGTGGTCTGATAATACAACCAGCCTCCTCAGTTAACCACTTGACCCCTGTATACTTTGGGGTCCTTGAGGGGGTTCCAGCAGGCCCAGCACCCAAAGTAAAATGTGTGACAATAGCTACATCTACATCTACAATCTACAACAATCTACATGACGCAATGTGACGCGTATATCTTATAGATCTGCTATTTCCAGTATTGTTTTTTTGTTTGAACGTTTTGGGAAAATAGGGATGGCAGGGTTAATGTGGTTAAAGGAGTAGTTCACCCAAAAATTACTTATTTTCGATCAATTACACACCCCATGAAGCCTTGAATACATGGAGATTTTTTAGTTTTTGTTGCATTCCTAAGCCAATCATTTGTTGACCGGGTCAACAAACTCAATAGGAGACTCAGTAGGAGACTTTTTGAGACTCCGCTAGTCTGAATTATTGGTTTAGGAATGCGTCAAAAACAAGGATTCAAGGGGTGTGTAATTGATAGAAAATTATTTTTTTTTTTGGGTGAACTACTCCTTTAAGGGACTTTCTTGCCCTGAATTTAGCCTCTCAGGCAGCACATTACTCCCAAGGCTGTGTACCCCCCAAGCAACCTCTATCTTAGGTTGAGGCAGGTACGGTCAAGGTAATGATTATGGTCCATGTTTGAGGTGAGGGTCTGCCAGTCCTACAGCAGGAGACAGGATTTGCATCAGCCTGAGAGGAAATGCTAAGTGATTTAAAAAAGCCCCCCCCCCCTGCAGCCTTCAATGCTACATGTATGCTGTAGTGTCGCTTTAAAGTCTTCGTCACTGTCAGGTGGAAACATGTCCAAAAAAATGTCCAAAACCGGAAATGGGAAAAAATCACCTGTGTTCCAATGTAGTTATTATTTAATCATAAGCTCTTGTTAATTATTAATACTCAATATTCATAAAACCCCACAGACACACTTAATCACTTTCTGAAATAGTGAAAATAGGGTAGCCGATCTACTGTAGCCTACAAGCTCACAACTGTGAACTTGTAGATCAGCTATTTTCGCTACTTTTGCGTGACACTCTTGCATGACAAGGCTTCATTTACCAAAAAAGGTTGAAATGTGGAGATACAAGGTTTCCGCCTGACAGCGACATCTCGCTGTGTTCTCCTGACGGAGCAGTGTTGTTGTTGTTTTTTTTCACGGGAGAGGAAGTAGATTCATGGGTAATGGATTGAAAGCTGATTGAAAGCACAGAGGAATTAGAATCACTGGTCTTGGCGAACAAGAGCCGCTGCTGTGCCAAACGTATAAATCTGTAGCGTCACTTTGAATGCACCGGTTCCAAAGTGGGTAAGGGAAAATTGCTGAACGTCTAGAGTAGCCTACAGTCTGACAGAAGACTGTCTGATTTCAGTAAACAGAGACTTACTGTAAATTACATGAAGGTACATTGTTGAATCGTAGAATGAAGCTCGTAACACATGAACCATGTTCTGAGGCAAACATTCGGCGAAAATAGCCAATCTACAAGCTCAATATTTTGTGTTGAGGTGATGAGGGAAAGAAGAAGGGGCCTAGTAAGTACCCCTGGGGTCTAAGTCTATAGGGTTTAAGTGGTGTAGCCCTATTTCAGAAATACCATTTTAGAAGTGGTTAAAGATGTTTAGAGAACACTACAGTACATGTGATCAAACAACGTTTATGTAAGTGTCCCTGATATCACAGGAGATGAGTTTGTTGTTCTGGGTGTGTGTGAGCGGTGTACCTTGGCTGGCAGCTCGCTCAGACATTCCCAGCACAGGCCTGCTGACAGGAGGTGGCACAGGAGGGGGGGGCAGGTTCCTTTCGTTGGCTGATTCCTTTGGAAATGTCACGTATGACGACGTCTTTGGCTGCTCGTCCCGTCAGAGCAGGATGCAGGCACACAGCGCCGCATGCATGGGGACAAAATGACATCGCCGGTGAACAGGCTGCACCTCACAGCAGGAAATGCCAGCAACAATCTGAATTATGTATGAGTTTAACCGAATGTTCTCACACTTTCTGTCTCACACGTGCTGTGAGCTTGTACATCTGCTATTTTTAAAATAGCCAACACTAAAATCTAATATGACAGCAGCTTTCCCGGTTTTAATGGGTTAAGCAATTAGAATAAGAGTGTTATCGTAAATCGGGGCTTATTTAACTCGTTCCATTTGGTTCCATTTGAAAACGTAAGTATTTTTAAAAGCATGTACTTTTGAATCCTTAGGTATTTTTAAAAGCACTGCAGTACTTTAACTCAAGTACGAATTTGACATGGCAACTTTCACTTGTAGTGGAGTAATATTTGAGCAGGTGTATCCTATACCTTGTCCAACACTAGCGGACGAGGCTCGCAAATTAAAATATGGTTGTATGAAAGTGAAGTGCACCTTCTCTGGAATGGGAGGTGGTTGGCCCTCTGGCTCTCTTCCCTTCTCTTTTCTCTCGCTCTTTCCAGGATCCCTGTCTGCGTCTCCTTCCTCCTCTGCACCTACAGACAAGAGAGAAGACTGAAAACTATGATAAGTGTAACGTGGAAATCAATGCATATGGTAACATTTGAGATAGCGTGAAGAGAGATTGGTCCGTTTTGGAGCAGAGGCGGTGATTGAGAACAGCGACACCCACAGGCAAATAGTTTTTTTTTCATTGGAGCTGAAAAGGCCTCAGAACACAGAGAGAAAACCCCTGCCAAGGCTCACTGGAGTGGATCTTTCTGTTAAAACATTTTAATACACATTTGAAGGACCATGATAAAGACTTTTAATGTTTTGTGAATCTGAATGTCATGAAACCTTTAACAAAAAAATATTTTTTTCTATTACAAAAATATATGCTTTACACCCCCTTTATCGCTGAGGATGTTATTGTGTCCTGTCCCACCTGAACTCTCTAGTCGATGCCTCTGTCTCAGCTTGGACAGGCTGGGTTTGCTGCTCTGGGGCGGAGGATCAGGTTTAGTTGGACAGGCACCGGCTCTGCCAGAGGACATCCCTCCTACACCTGCCCTCCACCCCTCTGCCTGCCCTCCCACCGTGTCCAAACATGTGTGCCTGTCTGCCGGGGCGTCCTGCTGTGGGCACGGCTGCCGCGGCTCTGAGGCCGTCGCCTCCGCGTGTCTCAGTGGATCCGTCTCCTGTTTGGGCGAAGGCGTTCTGTCTGCGGGGTACGGAGGCAGCGGCCTCTGGGCCAGGTGCTGCATCTGTCTGTCCGGCTTCCTGGCCGGGTGTCTGCCCTCCATCCACTGTCTATCCGTGGCAATTTCTGTCGGCCTGTTCTCCGACCACGCCCTGTCCACAGGTCTGCCCATGGTCCACTGTCTCTCCATTTTCCTGTCGATCTGCCTCTGCGTGTGCCTGTCCACCGTCCACTGCTTCTCCGCGGGGCGGTCCGGGTGCCTGCTCTCCGTCCAGAACCGGTCCGCCGCCTTCGTCTCTGTCCGGGTTCTGTCCGGAGGCCTGTCGTCCAGCCACTGTTGGCTGGGCTGTCTGTCCGCGTGCTTCTCCAGCTGCCGGTCGATCGGTCTCCCCTCCGCCCGCTGCCTGTCTGAGTGTTGGCTGTCCACCCACTGTCTGTCCGGCTGCTTGTCCTCAGCCAGCTGTCTGTCCGATTCCATGGGTTCGAGCCCCGTGTCCACTTCACTTCTCTGTTAGAAGCAAACAGACAGAAATAAGACCAAATAAAATAATCACACCAAAATACAAGTGAATGGTAAATGGTCCACATATGGCGCCTTTAAGTGTCAATTTAAGTAACCTTTTTTATCTGTGACTCAAACTAAATTGAATGCCTCAACTCCAACAATTCCAAGTGCTTGTCATAGGGTAGGGGGTCCCCACTCCCCAGTTCAAATATGATTATTTTGGGGGATCACGGCCTGAAAAAGGTTGAGAATCACTGGTCTACCAGTAGAGAGGGTTATCAGTACCTCTTTGGGAGTGTAGAAGGGGTGGTGGCTTCCTCCCATGCCTGGATGTGGGATGCCAGGCACCGGTGGTGGCGGCGGTGAACTCAAAACCAGCAGGTTTTCCCCCTGTTGCTCATCCGCCTTCCCATCAGCCCCGGCGGCGGCCCCAGGGGACCCGGCTCGCGAGGCGGCAGGCCTCGGCGGCTGCAGCAGCGTGTAAACATTCTCTGTGGCTGTCCTGCGAGGGGAAGACGATTGATTAAAGTTAGGTTGATCCTTAATCCTAGTGGTTCTCAAAGTGGGGTTCCTTTGGCAGGGTACCAGGGGGTCCCCAGCTAAATAATTTAATATCACAATCATTTTGACCACTTCAACCATTATTGTATACTTTGGCTATTCAAAAATAGCAGATATACAAGGTCATAGCGCGGCTACTATGAGCTTGTAGATCTGCTATTTTTTATAAAACCGTGAACATTTTCGCAAATCTTTGAATATATAGGTTAAGGCCAACATTTTTTTACTCAAATCTTTGCTTCTGGGGGTCCCTGGAACAAAATATTTTGAGATGGGGGTCCGTGGCCAAATACATATCATTTTGGGGGTCCTCGACATGAAAAAGTTTGAGAACCACTGCCTTAAACCAGTGGTTCCCAACCTTCTCTGGATCAGCGCCCACTGGAAAATCTCGAAAGCGTTCGCAGCCCACCCATCTGACCCCTTAACAGTTAAGTGGTCAGATGGGTGGGCACCGGCCCAGGCCCACAGGTTGGGAATCGCTGCCTTAAACTCCATCCCAGAACACATCGTCATTGTATTAGCCTCAGGAAGAGAGAATCACATATTAAAATGTGTGTGGACCACAGGATTGTGAGCAATGTGGAATCCAACCATCTATTCAATTCATTTTCTAAGGTTAGTGATGTACACAGTTATTCCACCAGAGGGAGCTCCATGGACTTTGCAGCGTGCACTTTTTTTTTTGGTCTTTGTTATTTTAGTTGTCTTGTACTTTGGAAATTGTGGGAATGTATTTATCATTTATTACATTTTTCTGTAATCATTCTCACTGCCCATCTCGCCTCCCCACCCGCTTGGGCAATAAAGATGTCAAAAGAATTTAATCCACGTGTCTGCTACATTTCAACGCAGAAATTCCCACCGGGATTAAACCATGGCTCACTATTGTCTTGAGATGTAACACAGTTTCTCACGAGGCAGAACGGAAGTGCAACTCGGCTGTCACTTTATTCATCCCCGCCAGAGCCAACACAATAACCTTTTCACCTTACTATTTTAGTCAGAGCTTTGACAGAGAAGCTGATGTGTTTGAACACAATAACCCCCTGTCGTTGTTGCATGAACTGAGAAATGGGTGATCTAATGGCAAGGAGATGACAAACGTGTCACAAAGTATCACGTCCTCGGTGGTAAAACATCAAAGCACAAGCATGAAATGAGCTATCCGTGCTGAAATCTAGTGTCTTTATCTGTTTATAACTCATGGAACTCATTGTTAATTTCCAATCACAGGGCTGAGTTGTCACCATTTGGTTGGGTACCAATGTTTTTTGCCGCCGGCTGTCATCTACATCTGTGCACACACACGCTCTGTGCTTTGGCAGCCATTAGCCTGGTCCCATGTCAACAGATTTACTGTTGTTTGCCACAGTCCTTATGGACTGCGGTAGCTTGTTTTGTCCTTATAAGGAGAAATGGAGGAACAAGAGAGAACCAATAGAAAGAGCCCAGAGATAATGTGAGGAACATTTTTGATGTCACTTCTAAGTAGAGTAAAAAAGGGGAGAAATAGTGATCATGTCTGATCTATCACACAGCCATGTTGTGTTCAAGACCTGAGGTTTGGGCCTCAAAAGCAGGGGCATAATGAAAAGGGGGGCTTTGAAAAAGGAAGTGCTTTAAGGTTATGTTTTTTAAGGAAGTTGGACATTTTTTTGTATAATTACAAAAGGCACAGGCAAACCATAATGTTTGACTAATGACTTCCTCCAATCTATGAATGGACTCTCTGAATTTATTGTTGAAAGGGGGGGCATTAACTTTCCGGCCATTAAAAAAGTGAGCATCAAGGAACCTGGTCATTAGAAAAAAGGGGGCAATTGATTGAAAAACTTGATACAGTTATCGTCGCGGTCAGTTGGAAACCTTGTACTGTATTTTGTTTTTTTATTTTTTATTATTTAATAGTGAAAATCACAATTTAATAATGTGCATTTGTGCAACACTCTTGCATGACGACATTAATTTAAAAAAGAAACAGTGACGAGTTGCAGCCTTGATAGAAAGCGTGCTTTCACCAACCCCGTGGGCGCCGTGGCGACAGTGCGACACTCCTCGCCATAAAGCTCTCCTCCAGACTCTGGGCCCTGATTGGCCAGCGCATGGCTGCGGTTCTTACGGAAACCGAATATGGCCAACATATTGCGCCTCTTCTTCCTCCTCAGAGAGTGGGCTTTGTGCAGAGAGGAGAGCTGGCTGTAAACACCAGAGAGAGAGAGAGAGACCTTTAGTGATCCTGCGGGGGAAATTCAGTCGCCAGAGGCAACACAGCAGTTAAAGAACAGATACAGAGTAAAGGTCAATACATGCTCCTTCTGACGTCGTAAACAAAAAAAAAGTTTCTGACATTCTTTCCGAACTAGTCAAGACATCTGAGGGTGCAGGAGGAGCATCCGAAAAAAAGCTATCAGTACTTCTGAATGACATCAAAATGTAGTTATATCACCTCCCTTTCTGAAACAAATGTAAAGTTTGGATATCGGAAGGAGCATGTAAGAGAAGTATTATAATATGCAGCAAGGAAAGCGACGCCAAAACTAGGCGTCAAAAGAAGAACATCCCAAAAAAACACCATCGGCAATGAACAATAGTACACAACAATATACACCCTAAAAAGTACAGCAGTGTGGTCGGGAAGAAATATGGTGAAAATAGCCAATCTGCAAGCTCGCTGTGAGAGACAGAGAGAGAGAGAGAGAGAGAGAGAGAGAGAGAGAGAGAGAGAGAGAGAGAGAGAGAGGTTACAAAAGACATGTTCTGAATACATGTAATCACACATGAGTCATTTCCATTGTTGCATCGATGTGTCATTTCAATTCTGTCAGACCTGTTCAAGCTCAGCGTCCCCCTCGCTCTCCTGACACTGGGGCTCATACGCGGCCGGAGCGTTGCTAAGCAACGCCTCTTGGCACGCGATGCTTTAGCGAGAGAGTGCATTTACTTGAAATATGTTCAACGATAAATGTAATGTGATTAAAAAAAGGCACTGTAATCAGATGATGTATACTATAGTGTGGGCCGTGTGGGCTGTGTGTGTGTGTGTAAAAGGGACCAGTGGTACTCTGACAGGAAAACACAGTAAAATCCTCAGTGTAAATTTAACTCTGAAGACCAAATGGACCCTGAGGATTTAACTGTGTAAGTTAAAAGACATAACAGTTGAAAATGTGACTCTCACCTATCTGGGAGCACTCTTTTGGTATAGAAGTCTGGTAGTCCATCATCCAGAGGACTTATTGCTCCATTTTCACTGCAATGCTGTGGACACACAAACACGC
This sequence comes from Gymnoscopelus microlampas, assembly GCF_963454915.1. Taxonomy (NCBI): domain Eukaryota; kingdom Metazoa; phylum Chordata; class Actinopteri; order Myctophiformes; family Myctophidae; genus Gymnoscopelus; species Gymnoscopelus microlampas. The sequence continues at coordinate 26,023,990 of NC_139946.1, forward strand.
ACGCATCACAGAAACACCCGTGCACGGCGCGCACGGCGCCTCACACTCGGTCCACTTTCGAAAGGGTCCATTTACTCGGGAATGGGTTTCCTTTTCCAAAATGTTCTCTGTTCAATAACACAAATGGACTGCTCTACAGCTAAGGTGAGATGACATAACCTGATTGCAATGATCCAATTTGTATCGATGCACTCCTTGATACAGGCCAGAATAATTCTGATAAAATAAGAGCCTCGCATTACGCCCCTGGGCATTTGGAAACAGGAGATGGGAATTATGCATGAGTCATAAATTAAGTTAAATAGCTTCTGTACCGTCATTAGTTCAACGATAGGATGGAAACATCTTTTGGATGGAACCCACTCACACACACACACAAAGGGCACGACTCGTATTATGTTTGATGTATCTTTAAATAAGAATCTCATCGACCTAAGAGTCTCAGTGTAAAAATACATATCCGGTACGTTAGCAATATCAAACATTCTTCTTGGTAATTCTTCACATGTATAATTCACGCATCTCCGGCATTCTCCGCCCTTGAGCTTTTTGCTCTCGGGGGGAGAAAAACCACAGGGTTTCCCCCAGTGTTGAATATTCATGAATTAATTCATGTTTCCCTACTTTTCCTAATGAATCCCCTACTTGCCACACTACAGTGTCACACAAAACTAGCAAAATTTGCTCACATCAAATTTGCTCATGCATCGTGGCACGTTGTGAGCTTGTAGATCTGCTGTGTTTATTATTTAAGTGTGTCTGTGGGTTTTATAAATATTGAACCAATGAAAAGTATAAAACAAGAACTTGTGACTACATACTAACTACAATGGATCCACCGGAAGGAACACAGTTTCTTTTTTTCCATTTCCTGAAAAGTAATAGTTTTGGACATACACCCGACAGCAATATGTCTCTCACACACACACACACACACACACACACACAAAACCCCAGTATGTTGCGGGGTATAAAAGGGCTTGATAGGATCGCCGCCCCCACCCTCACCATGTCGGCGGAGGGGACGTGCCCCGCCTTGTGCCTCCGTGGGGGCCGGGGGCGAACCCGCGTCACGTGGCTGAGCGGGACCCCCTGCGTAGGCAGCTCCGACAGCCCCTCCCAAGATGCCGAGCGGGAGAGCGGCGAGGAGAACGACGGGGGCGGCGACGAGCTGGAGTCATCGCACAGGCCTGATAAAGCGATGAGAGAGCGAGGTAAAGAGAGAGAGAGAGAGGAGTGATGGGCGAAAGTACAGTTGCGTAGACAAGAGTTAGGCATTTCTTTTGAGACTCCTGGGGAGCTGTCATCTCTGCTTCAAAGGCACTTAGCTTTAAATCTAAAACAACTGCCAGCTGCTCGATTTCAAAGAGGCACGACAGACTGAGTCAACCATTAAGCCATCAAGACCGGGAACGTATCTGTGTCATTTTAGATTTCTTTGGCAAAATAAAAGAATTGCTGATATACAAGCTCATACAAACTCTGTGATGCCATTTTTTCTTTCAAAGTTTTTGAAAGATTTTGCAAATCTTTGAATGTATACATTTTTTTAAAGCGAACATTTGTAACTCAAATCTTTGCTTCTGGAGGGGGGGTCCCTGAAACCAAATATTGTTTTGACGGGGGTCCGTGGCCAAATGCATATCATTTTGGAGGTCCTTGAGATGAAAACGTTTGAGAACCACTGATATAGCATACAACATACGATTTTTCAGAAAACTGTTAGAAGACATTTTGTAGAATCAGCCTCGGGCCTTGATGGGTTAATAGAGCTCTCTGTGTCTGATGGCTGGAGGAAGGGAGATGAGGAGGGAGGGGGGGGGGGGGGGGGAAAGAGAGAGAGAGAGAGAGAGAGAGAGAGAGAGAGAGAGAGAGAGAGAGAGAGAGAGAGAGAGAGAGAGAGAGAGAGACATGGCAGAGGAGAAATGGGCCCAGCAGGAACCATGCTAATGGAGTGCTTAGTGAGTCAGGGCGGGGTGCGGCAGCAGAGGATGTGGTTCAGTACTCACTCAGTCTGGTGGAGACGGGTCGGATGCGTCGAGTTCTGGAGCTGCGCTTCTTAATGGCTATCGTATCCTCAGAGAGAAGACGGACATGGAGAGATGCTCAGGAGTTGTAAGACTCACATACTGTACAGTATATACCACTATACACCAGTGGTTCTCAAAGTGGGGTCCAGGGACCCTCAGGGTTCCTTGAGGAGACCCTTACAGGTCTGTAACTCTGAGAGTTGCAAATGGATAAACTAAACTAACACTATATTAATATTACAAGCAGTCTATAAAATATTTTTTTATTTATTTTATTTACTGAAGAGCCCTTGGCTGTTTTGAGTTTATTCCTGTGTCATGTTAACATAACAAGCTATGATGAACTTTAATAGTTTGATACGAACAGGGAATGTTTGTAAATGAGAACCTACTAAAACCTTTATCATCAATATCTTTCATTACTGTATGTAAAATAACTAACTGACATGTACAAAAGTAAGATGTTAATTTCTGGTCCCTACATACTCGTATATACAGACTATTTAAAAATAAATTGAACCAAAGATATTGTTTTTCTTTCCGGTTCCATGCTTATGGTTATTTTAGAATGAGTTGGGAAAGATGAATCTATAAACCAATAAAATGATGTCCTAATTATGTATAATTATGTCCAAATTGGCATTTGCAACACTCCCAGAGTTATGGGGGTCTTTGAAATGTAAAGGTTTTGGGAACCACTGCTCTACACACACACACACACACACACACACACACACACACACACACACACACACACACACACACACACGTCCAAAGTATTCATTAGCACTCACTATGCTGGTACTCAGCTCTTCATCTGTGATTTCTAGTGAGTCTCTGTGTCTGTGTGACCTTCGACCTGTCCCACCTTCACATGTCCCCTCCCAGCGCTTCATCTGGGACACTTGGCGTGTCTGACACACACACACACACACACACACACACACACACACACACACACACACACACACACACACACACACACACACACACACACACACACACACACACACACACACACACACACACACACACACACACACCCACACACACACACACAGGATAGATATTTGACTTAAACTATATTTGCTTGCTCTAAATCTCACTTTCTCACTCACTCTCTTATTAACCCATTCAATCCGGGAACACATCTGTGTCATTTTAGATTTGAGCTATAACCATTATTTTATACTTTGGCTATTCAAAAATAGCAGATATACAAGTTCATAGCTACAAAAATGTGTGCAAATTTTGGAATACATATCTTTTTTAAACAACATTTTTAACACAAATTTTGCTTCTAGAGGTCCCTGGAACAAAATATTTTACAAATGTTCGCTTTAATAATATATATATTCAAAGATTTGCACAAATGTTCATGATTCTTTTTAAATAGCAGATCTACAAGGTCATAGAGTGCCGCGCTATGAGCTTGTATATCTTCTATTTTTGAATAGCCAAAGACATCTAAAATGACACAGATGCGTTCCCGGACTGAATGGATTAACTCTAATTCTCACTCACTCAAACAGGGACAGACTTCAAACGACACAGTAAAGTGTACTTACAAGAGTCTTGTGGGTGGCATAGAGTTCTTGTAAGATTTGGTCCACGATAGAGTTGGTGAGATAGGAGACCACCGACAGCTTCACTTCTCTGTGGAGGAGGAGTGGGAGGAACAAAGAGAGAGAAAGAGAGACTTTGTTTTGTGTTTGTGTTTTATTTTTAAATCAATACTCACACTCTGCTTGTAAAAATCTATCCTGGCAGTCCCTGCTCCTTGATCCGCTCAGTACAGTGATTCCCAACAGTCATGAGGATATTGGCAAGTGGGCCCCCCAAATAATTGGCAAAACACTAAGATTTCATTGAGAACATACGTAACATTAATATCATTTGTTTTACCTAAAAACAAATAGTAGTACAGTATTCTATTTTTAGCGGCACTAGCCGCTCTATACCTTTAGGTATAGAGCGGATATTAGCCCTCTATACCTGGCTTTTGCGTCAACGTTCTGATTGGTCAGACACGTCAACAAAGTGATTGGTCAAGCTTCACGTGACACGTCACGTGGCTATAAACACATTATAAACACTTATTGATGACAAAATGTATCAAAGGCGCCGCTACCTTCACACAGGTGTGATTTGTACCTTGAAAAATTCATTGTGATACTGATAAATAGGAAAAAAAGTATAAACGTTAGTTCCATTGATCCGATCCGGAACACAATCGATCGATTGATCATTAAAAATGAACATGCTCTACAAGTTCACGCGGCCCACCCATCTGACCACTTAACTTAAGTGGTCAAGATTTTCAAGTGGGCCACCTGACTCAGAGCAGCCTGCTGCCTTAGTAAGAGAACCAGCGTCTTACTCCAAGGCTCTGTGGATGTCCTGCGCCGCTCTCTCCATCAGGGCCGTGCGAATGGCCGAGCGAGGGATGGACACGCGCTCCGAGACGGACGACAGCGGGGGGGTCAGCCTCTCGGCCGCGGAGGAGGACCGAGGACACAGCTCGCGGCACAGGGACACCATGGAGTCCACGATGACCTGCAAGTCAATGAACTACTTAAACCAGTGCTTCTCAAACCCTTTCCAAGTCAACGACCCCCAAATTTATATGTATTTGCCCGCGGAACCCCACCTGAAAAGAGTTTGTGCCAGGGACCCCCAGAAGTTAAACATGTGTTAAAAATGTAACATTTAAAAAAAACATATTCAAAGATTTGCACAAATTCCTCCAAAATAGCAGATCTACAAGCTCATAGTGACACGCTATGAGCTTGTACATCTGCTATTTGTGAATATCCAAAGTGTAAAATATGGTTCAAGTGGTTAAAATGATTGTGACGCTAACACATTTTAGCTGGGGACCAAAGGTTACGCTAAAAATATAACACAGCGGACATGGAGCGTACCTGAAGTTCTTTATCGGCTGCTTTGGCCAGCTCTCCGGCCAGGGAGTCCAGCCTCTGTCTGACCGGCCCGTCCACAGACAGCACGTGAGCCAGCTCACACAGCGACGGGTACAGCTGACATGACGAGAGGAACACAGAGAGAACAGGTTAACGTCAACTTCTCCCTCACATCTGCACACACACACACACACACACACACACACACACACAGTGATGGTCACATGTGATGGCCACACCAGCTGACACACAAAGTTGGTAAAACATGGTGGACACTTGTCTTTTTGGTTTATTCATTTAGTTTATATTTATTTTCAGCAAACTACATACTACAGTACATGCATAAAGGACTACACACAACCGATTAAAGGACATACTGTTTATTGCAAGTTTGATGATAAAGTTACTGACTGGAGGGTACATCCATTAAGTTCTTTTGTTTGGGTCAAGTTGTTTTATCAGGAGTAATTTAATTGGTATTGAAGTTTATTTTGTTTTGTTGAGTTATCAGTTCTGAGGAGTGTTGAAGTTTAGATTGCTGGCCATGGAAAGGCCAAGCTGCTTCACAGGTGCTTATAAGGAGCTGATTAGTAATTGGACTGCACCATGTCCCCTGTGCATAAGGGGAGGGGCATGGATTTATTATAAGTTTGAATGTATTACTACACGTATGAAAATGTATTGGCATTTCAGTTGTATGTAATTTATTTATTTAATATGAGTTAGTGCTGTAGTGGGTTATGTTGTAGCTATTTGTAGTCTGTTTAAATGTTATTCTTTGTCTTCCCCTTTGTGTCAAGAGTGGTCTGATCACCCACTATATATCCCCTCATGTCTCATTTAGTTAGTTCAGTCTTGATGTCAAGTTCAGTGTATTGTCTGCATTTGTTTGGGCCAGAATGAATGTCTTGTCTTTATGGGAAAAAGAAAAGATTTAAAAAAATACATTTTAAAGAAACTACACACTTGTCCTGGTGTCTCTCTTGCCGACCAACTGTGGTCCCTTATACACACACACACACACACACACACACACACACACACACACACACACACACACACACACACACACACACACACACACACACACACACACACACACACACACACACACACACACACACACACACACGTTTGTATTACTATACTTGTGAGGACATCAACGTTTAGGACGCCGATTTTATGAATGGCATTCATAAATGCCATTCATAAAATCGCTGTGACGCGTTGTGAGCTTGTAGATCGGCAATTTTTCGGTGTACGACCCAAGCGCGCATGAATCAAACATGACTCTAATCTCTAATCCCTGAATCTATAACTTCTAAATGCCTAATCCTAACACTAACCCCAACCTGAATCTTTATCTAATTGTAATCTCTAAAAAAAGTTTGTTTTAACCATAAAACAAGCATTTCTCTTGTGAGGACCAGGAAAGTGGTCCTCACAACGTCAATTTCTCAAATTCTACTATATACTCGTGGTGACATTTTGGTCCTCAAAAGTATAGTAATGCAAACACACACACACACACACACACACACACACACACACACACACACACACACACACACACACACACACACACACACACACACACACACACACACACACACACACACACTACACGGTTAACCAATTGAGACCTGAAGCCGATTCTACATGTCTCCTAAATCTCAACTGTTTTCTGAAAAAATCAGTGGTGTTCAATCTTTTTCATGTCAAGGACCCCCAAAATGATATGTATTTGGCCGCCGACCCCCATCAAAATATTTTGTTCCAGAGATCCCCAGAAACAAAGATTTGAGTTAAAAATGTTCGCTTAAAAAATATATATATATTCAACGATTTGCACACATTTTCAAAACTTTTCAAAAATAGCAGATCTACAAGCTCGTAGCGTGGCACTCGGTGCCGCGCTATGAGCTTGCAGATCTGCTATTTTTGAATAGCCCAAAGTGTAAAATAATGCTTTTTAGCTCAAATCTAAAAATGACACAGTTCCAGGTCTTAATGGGTTAACATAGAGACTCACAGCGCGGGAGTTCCTGGCCTCCTTTAGGACCTGCTTGGCAGAGTGGATCTCCTCCATGTCCCCGGCGCCTCGCAGCACACACACCTGCTGCTGCACGCGCACGGACAGACGCTCCATCACCTGCAGGGAAACACACACACACGGGACAGGGTTAGAAACAAACCGCCATACAGATGCAGTCACTCAAACATGCACAAACATATTGTTGCTGCCGGGCAGAAACTCTTATCATATTCTTACTTTTCTTTTTGTGTTTTTTTTCCGTAAATTAACGCCCTACTCGATCATACTACAGCGTCACACAAAAGCATCAAAAGTAGCAGATATGCAAGCTTGTAGATCTGCTACTTTTTGATACTTTTGCATTTGAATCCTGAAAATTAACAATATAGTGTCGATATGCATGCACGCACACACAGTCACACACATGTTTTTATTACTATACATCAACAACTTTATAAATGCCATTATCGGTATTCCATCTTTTTACTTTATTTTAACCATAACACTAGAACCTGAGTTATATTTAGTTGCACGCCGGTGCTGTGCACCATAAATAAATAGCACCATAAATAGCGTGTGACAATTTTATAAGTGCGATTTTTATTTAGTCGCATGCTGGTGTTGTGCACAAAATATAGCATACATATCTACAAGCTCACAATGCATTGCACTGTGACACACACACACACACACACACACACACACACACACACACACACACACACACACACACACACACACACACACACACACACACACACACACACACACACACACACACACACACACACACACACACACAGTGGGTACTGTACCTGTTCGGCAGTACTGGTGACCAGGCCCTGGTGTAAGCGCAGAGCCTGCCTCTGAGAGAAGCGCTGAGTCTGGTTGTTTCTGAGCAGAGCCCTCTGGATCTGGACACCACACAGGGACATTCAATGAGCCTGTCACACACTGCTGGCATGATGTCACCACTCACCACCCAAACACACTGCTGGCATGATGTCACCACTCACCACCCAAACACACTGGTGTCACACACTGCTGGCATGATGTCACACACCCAAGCAACACGCTAAGGGGACATGAGAGGAAGTGGAGGCAGCGCAGACTCAGAGGGAAAACAGAGTGCAATGTGGGAAAGTAGGAGTTCACAGCAAAATCCTCAATGTTAGTTTAACCGGTGGTGGACAAAGTACTCCTGGTCAAATATTACTCGACTACAAGTCAAAGTTGCTCTGTCAAATTGTTGTACTTGAATTAAAGTACTGGAGTACTTGCTTTTAAAGATACTTAAGTATTCAAAAGTACATGCTTTTTAAAAAATACTTACAAAAGTACAAATTACAATGTAGGATTTTTCTGAAATTTAAAAAAATATATGGTGGCCTCACAGCGTGTCACATCGCTGGGTGTTGTGAGCTTCTAGATCTGCTATTTTCCACTATATTTGAAATAGGGCTTAAGTGCTTAATTCATAATGTACCTTTTCCCTTTAAATGCAATGGAGACAGATGTACAACATTTGTCTTTGAATATGATGGAGGTAAAGTCATAAGTATCCAGAAACACAAATACTCAAGTAAAGTACAGGTGCTCAAAGAATGTACAGTACTACAGTAGTACATCTGCATTTTTTTTTTTACATTTAGGTCGTAATGGGTTAACTCTAAGGATTATGCTGTGTATAGCAAATGAGAGGAGGCTGGACTGGAGACTTGGAAGAGAAAGTCAACCCAAAATCAATTAAGAGTTTCAGACTTCTGGATCATTTTTTTATTAGCTGAATCAATCAATGTCGCCCGAGTGCACAGAAATCTCTTACATTATTTTTTGCTGGATAATAGAGCCATGAAGAGAAATTATCTTTTTTTTTTGCTGGCCACCACCCACATACTGTACAGCTCTGGGTGCACGGCCAGGCACACAGCGGAGGATATTATGATAAAGTGCTTTGCTCAAGGACACTTCATCAGGCGCAGGACTTGAACCTAGGTCCTCTGACTGGAGGGGAGTTTCTCTAAATGCTGTGACTTAACTTAACAGCTTAAAGCGTTTCTCTTTTTAAAAGCTTATCTTTTATGCTTATGCGCGCGTGTGTGTGCGTGCGTGCGTGTGTGCGTGCGTGTGTGTGCGTGCGTGTGTGTGTGCGTGCAGTCTGTGTGTATATATGCACATATTATGTGCTTGAGTGCTTCTGTGACTTGGCTACGTCTGGCTCTGTGCACATCCTGGGGGATAGGTGAATTTAATTTTAGATGTGATATTGAGTGCAATTTTTATGTCTGTTTTTTACGACCTGGTTTGCAGTACCTTTGTCTGCGTTTCGTCTTCGTTGTCTTAAAGCACATTGAGATTCTCTACAAATAGTTGGATTTGAATCGAGTTGTGACATTATGCCCCCCAAGAAATCATTACATACATTTTCTGTTCCTGGATCTATAGATACCCAAAGGTCAGTTAATCGCTCTGCAAAACTGTATTTCTTATCACAGTTGTTCCCAAACATTTTCATGTCAAGGACCCCCAAATTAATATTAAGATTTGTGTTGTTGTCCAGGACGGTTGGCATAACCGTCTGGGCACCTAGGCGGTTCAACTCCGGGTCGCGGGTTCAACTCCGAATCCCGACGACCTTTCCTGCGTGTCACCCCCCCATCTCTCTCCCCATTTCCTGTCAGCCTACTGTCCTGTCAAATAAAAGCATAAAAGAAATCTTTAAAAATATGAAAAAAAGATTTGGATTCTGGGTTGACTTTTCCTTGGAAAGGCGAGGGTTGGTCTTAAAGCTGCCAACCTTGCTTAGTGCTTGTTCTGTCCTCTCAGGTGCGCTGCGGTGCGCCTGGCTGATGTCGCTGAGAGGTAAGGGCATGTACTGCAAGGTGAAATTACTGACGGAAAGAAGACAAGGACAGGAAGGAAGGAAGGTTGGAGTTTTAGGAAGGAAGAGAGCAGAGGAGGCAGGACACACACTACCAAGAGGGAATGAAACAGGTTAACACATTCCAAAGGTTAGTTAAAATTTAAAGGAGCATGAAACCCATTTTCAACCTTATCTTCATATAACTGGTATATGGCACCATCTCCATCTACTCACTCTGCGTCTCATTGGTAGGATATGGACAGTTCAGAAACCTGCCTACTAATGACATCATTGATGGGGATGTTCCAAGCTAATAGAAACTAGAGCTTTTCTCTTACTGGATAGTTAGCATGCTGAAATATAAGCCATTGTTCTTGCATAAAAGGAAGTTAGAAATCTTGTTTGAAATGACCAAACCTGACTACCGATGATGTCACTGGTACTGTAGCTGGTAGGCAGGTTTCAGAACTGTCCACAGCCCTCCTCTGAGACACAGAGTGTGAGTAGACAGAAATGGTACCATCTTATAATTAGCATAATTGAGGACCAATTACACGAAGATTGAAAATCTAAGATTGTTATGGTCCAGGGCTAAGAAAGCCCTGGACCATAAAAGATAGCACAGTGGAAAGCAACACTTTACTTGGTTCACATAAGGAATTTCAACCTAGTTAACCACATTAGCCCTGGCTGTCCCTATTTTGGGCATGTCATTGTTGAAAATAGACTCAGAATAAAATAGGACTTAAAGTCGCTGTAAGTTATATTGTTTTGTTAAAATACAGTAAGTGCTAAATAGCTCTATTCCCATAGTAATCATTGGTATAGACTAGCGTGTTTGTGCAGTAACAGGGGTCTCCCCATATCTCCAGCTCTTCGGTAAACAATACAATTTCAAGACGGGATACCAATTTCATCCAATCAGGACTCATACATAAACAGAAAACCAAAATCACTTTTTGCACCTTTAAGTGGATAAACATTAAGCGTTACAAAGCCAGATACCATTATTACATCTACAGTGCATCCTGGTGTACATGCAAAAGCCTGAGGACCGACGTGTTCAAATGTTCTTACTGTTCGAGTGCTCGGGCCACGTCTAGGAACCCAGCTGCGGAGGTGTTGTTGCGATCCCATGTCACACTCCTGCAGGGGAGAGGAGAGAGTTGTACCCCAGCCAAACCAAAACCACACCACGTCACATCCCAACTTCCACTCGCACAACAACATAATGTTGCCGTCGGGCAGAAACCTCTTATCTCCATATTTTAACCACTAGAGGTGACTGGAGTCCCTCAGGGTTCTGTGCTTGTGTATTTTCTGTTTTCTGTTGTAGGGAAAGCTTTTAGCTGAAAATAGCCAATCGACAAGCTTACAACGCGACGCGTTGCGTCGCGTTGTAAGCTTGTCGATCGGCTATTTTCAGAGTCAAACGTCTCAGAGTCAAACGTCCTTTTACTCCACTACAATTATTTGACAGCTTTAGTTACTAGTTACTTGTTGATTTAGATTATTAATACAAAACATACATTAATCTCTTAGCCCTATTTTATAATTCAGCTTTTTTTGAAAAAGTATTTTGAAAACTTTGAGTACTTTTACTTTGGTTGTGTAAGTATGTCTTGAGTACTTTTGTACTTTTACTTAATTAAAACAAGAGTATTTTCATATTGCGGTATTGCTACTTTTACTTAAGTAAAAAAAACGACTTCTTCCACCACTGCACTTTAGATGGATAATTGAAAAACATTTAAATATAGGATTTTGAGGTAGCCATTTGATTCCTTTCATTTCAGTATGGCACAAACATCAACTTGCAGAGCCTTGAAAGTAGCTTGAGATAGGTAATCCATCACAGAACATTTCCCTACAACATTATTCTTTGTCAAAGTTGCGTTATCGGTGGCGGTTTAATGCATTTTAAAGCAGGGACCAATTTGAAAAGTCTAGCCAAAATAGTCCCTGGAGAAAAGACTGATTTATGAACGAAATTTAAACGTCTATGACTTCTTAACTTTGCAGTGAGGTTTAGCCAATTTTTACTTGATTATTCAGGTACTGTAAGTTTGGTAACGTGTTAATACCCATTGAGAAAATGTTAACATACACTAAATCGAAAAATAAAGCCGTAAGCGGATACGATAGACGGCCAAAGCTGTGACTAGATAATGACATTCATTGATGCCGGTATGATCCGTTAAGGACAAGGGTAGAAGACCTATCACGTACAGTCTAGTTCCACACAATCCCTGATCCGTGGCTTCACAGCCCAGCAGTATGCCTGAATATCTTTTTTTTTGCAACCCCATTTTTTTCACCCAGTGCCAATTGTCTAAGTAATCCTGGGCGCTACACTCCCTGTGCCAGCCTAGGGAGAGCCCAGAGCCGAGCTCGTGCCTCCTTCAATGCATGAGAGCTAACAAGCCTTCTTATCACCCGACAGGGGGGAGTTTCCCCAGTAGATCGTAGCGTGTGGAAGGAACACGTTATTCCAACCAGTTCATGAGTTCTTGTGTGTTTGGAGGTAGTACAACATTTTAAACATGTTGCACAAAATCATAACAACATTTTTAAAGATTTGTCAAATAGTTTAAAAAACTAGCAAAATTAGCCGATCCACAGTACAAGTTCACAACGCGTTGTATGTTTGTAGATCAATTATTTTCGCTATTCATCGTATGGGAAGTATACAGAGCTTAAGTGGTTCACATTCTTGCAAAACACAAGCGCGCGCGTGTGTGTGTGTGTGTGTGTGTGTGTGTGTGAGGGTGCGTACGTGCATGCGTGCACGTGTGGGGGGTCGCAGATGTAAGAAGGGGGGATCCGAGGGGGGGAAAAAATGGGAATCCACAGGTCTAAGCCTGAGCTCTAGTCTGTACCTGAGTGTGGTGTTGATCTGCAGGGCTTTGCTCAGCATCTTGGCTCCGATGTCATCCATGTTGTTGCCACTCAGGTCAACCTTGCGCAGACACGTGTTGCTGCCCAGCGCGTTGACCAGCACCGTGCACCTGGAGCGCAGCCTGGACTCCGCCAGCGACAAAGACTGCAGGGCCTGAGTTACGTATCAGGGGAGTAAACAATCTTAAAACCACTTTGTCGTCCGGCAGCGTCGTACAGCATCGTCGTACGGCAGTGTCGCACAGTGAAAATAACCAATCTACAAGCGCATCGGCTATTTTCTTAAATGGATTTTGGAAACATGTGGAAAAATGTCCCCTGTAATGACGCAGGTTGAAAGTGGTTAAGTATTAACATACTGTATCAGCGCAAACGTCACCATACCTAAAGTAGGTAAAGTACATAGAAAAGATTAATATTATACTGATTATCACTTACTGTCCTGTACAGGTTCAATAAAAAGTAAAACATTACAAGATGCATATTATGTTGACTTGCTCAACCCCCCCCCTTCCTTCACCACTGTCTCCGTCTTGGCTCCTCTTATGTCCCAACTTTGACAACTTTCTTTGTCGGTGACAAGTTGACAACCCTGTCTTTTTCATATTTATTTTATCTTATTGTTTGTTCTTGTTCTTGTCTGCGCTCGACAGGTTTTGAGGCCTGAGCTGGGAGAGGGTGGGGGGGGGGGGGGGGGAATTGGGAAATGTTTCTTGTGAAACTATAAAAAGAGTAAAAACAAACAAACAAAAAAGATTCAGACCAAAATAGTAGCCTATATATGCTGATGCTATGCTAATGAATCCCCAAAATACAGTTATCATGGAGCAGATCACAGCCCTTTCATTTTCAAACGTGTAATAATTAGAAATCACGTTCTACCATCTCCCTGACGTAAGTTTTCTGAGAGTTTTGTTTATTTATCACTGCTGCCGATGGGAGTTTTCTTTTATGTACCTGTACACAAGATGTAACAATAAATAAACCTTGAACCGAGAGAGAGAGAGAGAGAGAGAGAGAGAGCGAGAGAGAGACAGAGCGAGAGCGAGAGAGGGAGAGAGAGAGAGAGAGAGAAGAAAACCGGGCTACAAGGTACAAGGGGTTTGGGGGAAAACATGGTTGGTGAAGACAAGAACGGAGAGCAGGGTGACTGACGAAAGGTCTCTGTGGCATGAAAAATGCATGATCATAGTGCAACATGTCATCGCTTGGTGTAAAAAAAAAAAGGAGTAAATAATTCAGAAAGCGCAATATGTCACATCCCTCAAGAAGAGAGCCTGAGAGGACACACGGCAGTGGGGGAGGGGAGCGTGCAATTCTGTGACTCTTTGACACCGTACGGTATATCGAGAACATACGCTCACACGGTGTAAGTGTGAATTATTCACAGTATAGAGTGTTGCTGTATACTACTGTTGCTGCCCTGCATCCACGTGCAGCCGTTTAACAAGCACTCACTCAATGCTTTAACCCTCTGGCCGTTTTGTTGCTAAATAAAAAGTTTGGGTGTTATGGTCGACTTTGAAAGATTAAGTACTTTCAACCTGGTATTTTGGGCATGACATAAATATGTAAAAACATTTTAAAAAGAAGTAAAAATAGCCACAAGCTATTTTCGTCATGTGACACCACCGTACGCCGAATTATAAAATATAGATTAAGTGTTTAAGTGTGGGACTAACAGTCTTTCAGTTCATGGTAAAAAAAAAAATCCTGATGCAATGACGACACATTGAGGCTAGACAACACACTCCATATTTGGGCGTAGTTGCATTGGGAACTCCTTATGGTTATGGCTGAGTCATAGTGACATGAGCGTGACAACGTGGTCCGCCGACCTGCCGGCTTTGGGGGTGCTTGAAATTAAAATGTTTGATAATCACTGCTTTAAACTGTGTGTGACGTTTGACGCTGTATTATCATGACTCACACAGTCCTCCTCCTGTATAAGCTGCACCATCTTCTGCAAGACTTCATCCAAGAGCCTGTAGACATCAAAAACACAGAGAGAGAACGAGAGAGAGAGAAAGCGAGAGAGGTTGAGAGAGAGAGAGAGAGAGAGAGAGAGAGAGAGAGAGAGAGAGAGAGAGAGAGCTGAGATGTAGCTCAGGCTAGACTCTGAAGCCTGTTTTATACTTTGTCATACGACGGTGTCGCACGGCAAAAATAGCTCACAGTCACATTGAGAGCTTATAAATCTGCTATTTTCGAAGTGCAACCGAATGAACAATGAAGTATAAATCAGGCATGAGTCTGCTGTTTTTCTGCCACTGTCGACAGCAGCGTCTTTGGAAAATGACATGTCATGCACAAATCGATGCAACTCATACTCTGGCTGGGTATTACCTACAACCTAGTCTCACGTGGCCAGACTGTTGCCTCCCACAATTTTCAAATGTTTCCGGTTATACAGTCTGGGACTCAATATTACAATATAAAGCGGATGTGAAGCCTCCTCCCCACTTCCGTTTCGTCTTTACAGTTGCGCAAATGTATCCTAATATAAATCAAAATAATCTAAGCGTATAGCTTGATGCTTAGCAAATGGAAATTAAAAAATAAAATGTAAAGATATTTTAAAATATATTTTCGTGAACGGAAGTGCCATCTTCCTCTCTCGGATTTCGGGAGGAGTACTTCCAGACTCTATGCATTCGGAGATTGTGGAATAGTTGTCTGACTACGCAAGACTACCTACAAGCTAACGATATGACACATATCATGATAAAGAGGCCACAATACAATACGTATCGAAATACAAGTTGATTTTGAACTAGAAAGATGTGGTCCTCGGAGCACAGGAATTGTGATTGTATAGTCTACAGTTCAAGAGTTATATGCCAAAACGTGAATCTGCCTGTTATAGCGCCAACATGAGGCCAATTTTTAAAATGTATAGTGGCCTTACTTCCTTGGCCTAGTGGGACTGTGCGTGCGAAGTTGCACAGCAATCGGACTTTGCGTTCAGAATTTGAGGCATTTTGTTCAAAACAGGCCACTCCTGCAAACTTTGGAAGCCAATCTGTCTTGACCACATGACTATAGAAATCATGTGTACAGATTTGCGTGATGTTTGGACAAAATTAACTAGTTTTAGCCAAAATTCACCTCCTGGTGGCGCCAGCTATAACAGGCCGATGTGAAAGATTTGGGGCAGAGGATCTGCTCTGGCCTCCAAGGAGTGTGTGTACACAGTTTCACGCCAATCGGTCCAACAGTGCTGGAGATTATCTGCTCACAGACAGATGGACGGGGACACACGCGGACGGAAAGGGGCAGAAACATAGTCTCGGCCACGCCTTCGGCCTGGCCGAGACAATGATGAGCATATATTATGCGTGCACGGCACGCACACATGCATGTGCAGTGTCAGCTACTGTACCTGTTCTTGATGTTGAAGTTCTTGCCCAGATGCAGGTGTTTGAGGGAGGGGTGTCTGGAGAGAGCAGGTAGGACTTGGAGCAAGTCTGCATCAAGACCTGTAAAACACACACACACACACACACACGCACACGCACACGCACACGCACACGCACACGCACACGCACGCGCACGCGCACGCGCACGCACACGCACACGCACACGCACACGCACACGCACACGCACACGCACACGTCATCATGTGGTTGACTATCAGCCCGCACAGACAATGCTTGCCCAAAGGCACAAACATGATTATCGGAGGGGTGGAGAGGAGGCGCTACCGTTGTCTGAGATGTCCAGAGTCCC
>NC_139946.1:26045465-26060465 GCF_963454915.1 Gymnoscopelus microlampas
TGCCATCATATAATGAGCATTAATGAGGACCAATTATATGAAATTAAGGCTGATTTGCTTTCTAAACTGGGCTATTAAGAGCTATTCAAAAAAACTAAAATGCTGGTGTTAATGAAGCGATTTTTGGCACCTTGTTGGCTCATGTCTGGTAAATTCAAGTGACAGAGGTGATGTCTCTCATTAGAGCGAGTGCGTGTGTGCGTGCGTGCGTGCATGCATGGATGGGTGGGTGTGTAGTGTATGTGTGTGTGTGTGTGTGGGGGGGGGGGGGGGTTTGAATGCATTGAGGCGGAGATGGTACACAGCAAAATCATATATTCAGTCTGCAACCAAGTATATAAATCCGGCTTAACACTACTGTATGTCAAGAAGTAAGGACAGATAAGAAGGCGGATTCCAACCTTTTGAGGCGAGAGAGGTCTTGGAGAGGTTTAGGAGGCGCAGTCCCTTGCTGAGTCGACACACCTGCTGGATTAAGTTGGACACACCTATGCCGTACATACAACACATGAGGAAATAACGCTTCATTAGTCACTGTTTTACTTTGCACATTGTTGCTTCTGCCTCAGACATGACATGAGCCACACGTCGTGTGACTACTTATTGTCACTGACGGACTGACGGACAGAAACCTTGTATCTTCGTTTTTCCACTTTTTACGTCTTTCCACGTAAATGAATGCCTTACTTCGTCGTACAACAGCTGATCTACAGTTTGAAAGTGAAAGTGCTTAAGTGTGTCTGTGGGTTTTATAAATATTGAAAAGAGCTTGTGACTAAATAATAACTACATTGTATCCATTGGAACACAGGTTCTTTTTTTTCTTTTTCTGGAAGGTAGCTTTTTTTCGTGCAAGGTTTCTACCTGACAGCGTACGTTTCCTACAGTAGTCTGAGAAATAAAAGATTTGGCTTTTTACTTATCTTCTGCTGCTAAATAAAAAATGACTCTATTTTAAAGCATTTCACCCATCAAAACCATGACCAAACTTGGGTTTCTCCCCAGTTTGAACCGTGAGTAGGCTATTCGATGGTTCTTGAATTGATACCTTGGTTGTCCAGTGAGTTGTGGGCCAGGTTCAGAGAGTGAATGACTGAGGCAGGATTCTCAGAAAGAGCGACAGACATCTTCTGAGGGAAGTCCCTGTAACAAAGGTCCACAATGGCAGACACAGAATATGTGTTAACCCATTCAATCCGGGAACACATCTCTATCATTTTAAATTTCTTTAGCTAATCAAAAATACCAGATATACAAGCTCATAGTGCGGCACTTGGTGCCGTGCTATGAACATGTAGAACTGCTATTTAAAAAAACAATTGTGAACATTTGTGCAAATCTTTGAATATATATATAGAGATTTTTAACTCAAATCTTTGCTTCTGGGGGTCCTGGAACAAAATATTTTGAGATTGGGGGGTCCGCAGACAAATATATATTATATATATATATATTATAAATATATATTTTGTAAAAAAAAGAAAACTGTTAGGATTTAGAGTACATTTGTAGAACCCCCAGAAGCAAAGATTTGAGTTAAAAATGTTTGCTTTCAAAAATACATATATTCAAAGAATCAAAGATATATATTCACGATTTTTCAAAACATAGCAGATCTACAAGCTTGTAGCGCGGCACTCGGTTCCGCGCTATGAGCTTGAATAGCAAAAGTATAAAATAATGGTTATAAAAATGACACAGCATGCGTCTAACATTACACAGTATGCGTTCCCGGATTGACTGGGTTAACATTCACAAGTTTATTGTATTCTATTAAATCAGTGGTTCCCAACCTTTTCAGGATCAAGGCCCAGTTGAAAATCTTGAAAGTGTTCACGGCACACCCATCTGACTGCTTAACACAACAGCCATTTTCAAGGTATTAAAGAAAAGAATCCCATGATTTTTTTTTGCATAGATTTGTCTAAACAAATTTTATATTATCAAGAACATCTTTCCGTTTTGACAATTATTTGGAGGCCCATTTGCAATATCCTCACGGCCCACAGGTTGGTAATCACTGCATTCAAAATAGTACATTATATACATATATATAATATATAGTATATAATATATATATATACATAATAGTAAAGCATATCTTATTTAGTGAGTAAAACTCACGACTTAAGCCCAGCGTTCTCCAGGGTGATTTCCTCCAGGCTGGAGGATTTACTGAGCGTGTGCAGCACCTGTTCTACGACCTCTGACCCCTGAGTGTAAAATAAACAACAACAAAAACAACATAAACAGTCTTGATTAAATCCTATTTGACAAGTTTGTGTTTGGCCAACCACTTATGCCGTAATACTGTTATACTTCTCATGTCACGGTCCGCTCCTCAGCCCTTGGACTTTGTCTGTGTTTATTACTTTTGGACTTTTACCTTGTATTCCTGTTCTATTATCGTCTTTTAGTTCTGTGTAGTTTGTTGCCTTGGTGTTCTGTGTTTTATTGTGTAGTATTGTTCCTAGTGTTTCCTGTCTATAGTTATCTGTACCTGTCTTGTCTAACCAGTCCTGTGATTCCCAGTGTTTCCACCTGTGTCCCCTTAGTCCCCTAGCCTATCCCAATGTTGATTGTCTGTTGTGTTCACCTGTGTCTAGTTAGTCCTTGTCTATATGTATGCCTCTGAGTGTTTGTTCCCTTGTCAGTTCGTCGTCGTATTTGATGTGGTTAGTTCTGTCCGAGTGTGTTTTCCAAGTCTTTGTTAATTCTAGTATTTACTAAGTACTAGAATTCTAGTGTAAGTCCATGATTCCTGTTGTTTTCCCACTGTGGAGTTTTGGTTAATAAAACCTCTTGAATATTCACTGTTCAGCCTGTATCTGTCGTTCTGCATTTGTGTCCTGAACCTCATCGGATCAAACACACAGAGGCACACATATAGACGAGGACTAACTAGACACAGGTGAACACAACAGACAATCAACATTGGGATAGGCTAGGGGACTAAGGGGACACAGGTGGAAACACTGGGAATCACAGGACTGGTTAGACAAGACAGGTACAGATAACTAAGCAGACAGGAAACACTAGGAACTAGAAAAAGTGCTCCTCGGAGCACAGGTCTCCGCCAGGTCAGGTAGGTTATTGTGGCCTCCTGGTGGCGCTATAATAAGGCAATGTGAAAAGGGTGCCATTTCTTCTTAGGCCTTGCATGGCAATCGGACACTGCATTCATGATTTGAGGCATTTTGTTCCACAAATGTGTTTAGCTAAATTAGACCTGCTGGTGGCGCTATAACAGGCCAATGTGAAAGGGTGGCATTTCTTCCTCGTTCTAATGGGAATGTGTGTGCAAAACTTCACAGAAATCGCACGTTGCGTTCATGATTTGAGGCATTTTGTTCAAACGGACCTATCCAGCAAACTTTGGAAGCCAATGTTGGCCAATTAGGATGGAATATGAAATATCGGACACTTCCATCTTGATCACATGACTATAGAGATACTGTGTACCGATTTGCGTGATTCTTGGACAGAATGTGAAGGAGTAATAGCAAAAAATAGTTTTCCAAAGTCAGCCTCCTGGTGGCGCTCTAAAAGGCAGATGTGTGAAATGCATGGCAAAGGGTTTTCCTTTACCTCTAGGGAGAATGCTTGCAAAGTTTCACGCAGATCCGTGCAGTTGTAGTTAAAAATGCAAATCGGCCTGTTATAGCGCCACCATGAGGCTAATTTGAACATTTTCAAGTGGCATTGCTTCCTCGGCCTAGTGGGAATGTGCGTGTGCAATTTTATGGAAATGGAAAGCTGCGTTCATGATTTGAGGCAGTTTGTTCAAAACGGACCAATCCTGCAAACTTTGGAAGCCAACCTTAGCCAATGAGGATGGAATATGGGAAGTCGGACAGATCCGGGTTGATCACATGACTATAGAGATACTGTGTACCGATTTGCAAGACGTTTGGTTAAAAGCTGTAGGAGTAATGGGAAAAAATTGGTTTTGCACAAATCGGCCTCCTGGTGGCGCTATAACAGGCCCATGTGAAAAACGTGGGGCAGAGGTTCTGAATTGGCATCCAGGGAGTGGGTGTTCACAGTTTCGCAGCGACTGGGCCAACGGTTCCTGAGATTAGCTGGTAACACACAGACAGGACGGACACACACACACACGGACACACACACGGACGGACGGACGGGGTGGAAAACATACTCTCTCGCCATGCCTTTTGGCCTGGCGGAGACAACAATACTACACAATAAAACACAGAACACCAACAAACTACACAGAACTAAAAGACCAAAACAGAACAGGAATACAAAGTAAAAGTCCAAAAGTAATAAACACAGACAAAGTCCAAGGGCTGAGGAGCGGACCGTGACATCTCAACCATGTGTGCATGCACGCACGCACGCACTCACTATGCGCAGGTCTTTGCAGTAGAGCTTCGTGAACCAGGTGTTGTACGCCATGGACGCAACGATCACTGCCAGGTCTCTGCACAAAGACACATGAACACAAATCAGTAGAATTATGTCATGCCGGCCAGGCGGGCGTATCATCAGCATGAACATGTGATGTGTTTTAGATCAGTGGTTCTCAAAGTGGGGTCTGGGGACCCCCAGGGGTCCTTGAAAGGGGTTCTAGGGGGGTCCCCAGTCAAATTAGTTAATATAGCATCATTAGTTAATATAGCATCACAATCGGTTTAACCACTTTAAACCTATGTTATACTTAAGCTATTCGAAAATAGCCAATCTACATATCGATCAGCCATTTTCGAAAAATCTGGAAATAATCAGGTAATTTTTTGGGAAACATTTGGAATAATTTATACTTTTTTAACACAAGTCTTCTCTTATAGAGCCCCTTGCCAAAGAAGAAGTACATATCAATCTTTTTAATTGATATGTATTTGGACCGCGGCCAAATACATATCAATTTGGGGGGTTTGAGAACCACTGTATTAGATTGTTTCTCGCCCGTGGACCTCCCCCCGCTCTCTCCCCTCTTTCCCTCACCTACTCTCCAGGTGGCTGAAGTCCAGTAAATTAAACTCGCGGTTGTCCTGGGAGTGATAGATAGTGTCCACATCCTGGAGAGTGAGATTACCCGTGAGTCTCTCTGGTCGCGCTACGTGACCCCTAATTCAGCAGCGCACAGCGCCGTATTATATACACACTCCAAAAAGCACTCATGAGTATACAGTATACTGTCACAGTCTATACAGGCAGCGGTCCCACAGTGCTTACCCACTGCACTTCCTCCTTGCAGCTGATGCCATTATAGTCGCACAGGGCGGCGTAGGTCTCAGAGAAGCCTCCTGAGAGAAAATAAAACAGGAGAGATAAAAAAGGACAGAAAAGAAAAGCAAATCATTTCAGAGGATGTGTGCAGCTGCTTCTTTTGGCTGATGGAGAGACAAAAGAGACGTTGCAGAAAATAAGACAACATGAAAAGAATTTGTGTTTTATTTGTATCGCAGGGCAATTTAGCAAGCCCATCTGGGGAGCTATTTGCGAAGTGCGCTGGCCTACTTCCTTTCTCCGAGTGCACCAAGGAAGAGTGCACGTGTGAGCGTGCGTGCGTGCGTCGTGTGTGCAATGCGAGAACGAAATTGTCAAAGTGTTGTATGAACTCCTGTCAGGGGAGTCACAAACAAAAGCTTCTATTTACAGAACTGCATTACTCAAGTACGTTTAGTTTCTTCAAAGATGCCCTGTTTTCCTGTTATTGTGAATTATTAGTCAGATAATTACGCCTAATTGCTCTGGATCAGGGCCCACTTGAAAATCTCGGGAGCGTTCGCGGCTCACCCATCTGACCACTTAACACATGTTAAGGATGCCCATATATGGGCATTCCAATATATGGGCATATAATGATGACATCAGGGATCTCCATATATGGGCATAAAAGGGACACAAGTAGACAGACAGATACAGAGATCTCCATGTACGCATGGGCACAAAAGGGACACAGAAAGATGGGTACAACTGTGTGCCTGTGTGGTGACTATGAATGCATGCATGCATGTGTCCAGTGGGTCTCTTACCACAGGCCCTCTGAGTCTCCACTGAGCCCTCTGAGCTGGGAGAATACTTCCTGCTGCCATCTGAAAGGTCGCTGTCTGAATGACAGATGGAAGGCCTGAAAAAGACCAAAAAAAGTAAATAAGTTGTTGTGATATATAAGACACTTCTTGGAATGGATGTGCCCACACAGAGTAAAGAGCACTGTATACCAGTCACCCGCACAACAAGGATGATTGATTTTTGATTTCCCACTGGAGAGACAGATGAAAATAAATACAGATAATAAAACACAGAGTGAGAACGAGGGACTCGTATATCTATTGCTAGTGAAATCAGTAAAGGTCAATCTTTAGATTTGCTAAGAGAGACAGACAGCTGAGAGACAGACATTGAGGGTGGTGTTTCATGATGAAGTTTAAGCCTGATTTATACTAAGTTGCGTGCGGGTGTTTCACACCGCAAATAGCAGATCTATAAGCTCACAACACGTTGCAGAGCAATGTGTTGTGAACTTGTAGATGTGTTTTAATTTTTGGTGTGTGACGCCCGCGTGCAACTAATTCTAACTCAGGCTTCACTCTCTTGCGAGATGTTGACACTTACGCAAAAACAGAGTTGTTGAAGATGCGGGACAGAGCAAAGTTAACGTGGCTGATCACATGGTTGAGGTGCTCGCGTGTCTGAAACCTCAGCGAGTAGGTGGTCTTGTCAGTGTCAATGACAACCTAAACACAGACTTTAGTTTATTATTTGTAAAAAATAAAAATAAAAATCATACAATGTATATGTATATACAGTACAATTGTCACAACTGTCACTGTCAGGCAGAAACCTTGTATCTCCATATTTCAACTTTTCATGTTTTCTTTGCATAAATGAATGCCCTACTTCGTCGTCCAAGAGTGTCACACAAAAATAGCGAAAATTACCGATCTTTTTTAGAAAAATCTTTAGAAAGTGAAAGTACTTAAGTGTGTCTGTTGGTTTTATAAATATTGAACCAATAACCAGTGTTAACAAGAGCCTGTGAGTACATAATAATCGGATCCATACACAGGTTCTTTTGTCCATTTCCTGAACATTTACGGTTTTGGACATATGTGGTTTCCAGCCAACAGCAACAAAATACAATATAAACACCCACTGATGTGCAGGAACAGAAAAAAGCATCATGTAAACAATGGTAATACCTAGTATCGAGTGGGTCTGTGTGTGTGTGCGTGTGTGTGTGTGTGTGTGTGTGTGTGTGTGTGTGTGTGTGTGTGTGTGTGTGTGTGTGTGTGTGTGTGTGTGTGTGTGTGTGTGTGTGTGTGTGTGTGTGTGTGTGTGTATGTGTGTGTGTGTTTAGTGTTGTGTTATGTGTAAGTGGTGCAGGTGCACTGTAGCAGGTAGTGTAATTGTAGACACAAGTAGCCTTCTCAGTATGGTGGTCACCATAGCAACCATGCTGGAGAACCATGCTGTTTTGTTTAAGGGACAGTTGCTAAATCTATCCATGAAAAAAAACAAGTTTCTAGTGAATATATTGGTTCCAGACAGACTAGGCTGGCAAAACTGTGTTTACAATACATGCAAGGTCGCTTATTCATTTTGGGTGCATCTGATCCAACAGCATCCAGACAGCCTTATAGTAGCTGGCTTTAGCTTTCTGACACAGTTGTGGGACTGGAAAAAATGTTACTAAGGATTGCCTCAATTGGTGTTAGGTTACACAAAATGCCCCAGAATATGAAACAACATTCCTTAACCACTTGAGCCCCTAGCACCCCTATTCTGGTGTGAACGTTTCGGCGAAAACAGACGATCTACAAGCTCACAACACGTTACGTCGCGACGGCTTGTGACTTTGTACATCGGCTCTTTTCAGCAAAGAGATTTAGTGTAAAGGGGAAATAAGTATAGGGTCTAAAGTGGTTCATCTCTGGCAGATGGCCATGTTAGTGGAAAGTGCGAGAGTCCTTTTAGAAAGAACACAATATGAAGTTGAGTGCATTTTGACTCCCGCCTGCTCCACCAACTAGAGTTTGTGTTTTTCTTTCTTTCTTTCTTTTTTCACAGGATCACAATTCAGATGAGTGATCACACAGGACCCGGTGGTACCCAGACAAACATAGACAATAAATCAAGTTAAATGTTGTAACTGTAAACTGTATGACTGTAACAATAAAATAAATAGAAAACTACAATACAGAATGATTGAATTTTATAATTTTACAAAGCAGGCCTAATCTAATGGAAGCAAAAACAACAAGGACAAAATATAAGGAAAGATAATGATAAAATGAAAACATTTAGCCTATGAATTGCTGCCATTGTAAATAACTGGAAATGAACAGTGTCGCGTTTGTCAAAGACTTGTTTATCACATTCAATAAGAGAAATTGTAATGACATAGCATTCACTGTTTGCTTACAGTAGGCCCCTTTTCATAAATCAGTTTCTTGCCACAAACACACACAGGCAGCTAAAAAGCTTTTTCATATTATCTGAAGGCCAAGATGATGTAAACACTCCACTGGGCTGCATAAGACTCTGACATTCAATTACAGTTATTGTTTTAGCAGAATAGAGCACATTACGGTTATTGTATTGGTGTTAAAGTTCACCTGATGTTCTGGCTGGGAGTTCAAGGCCCGAATTTCCAAGAAATTAAATGTTGTCTCTACCTGTAATCAAAGACATAAATTACACCTCTTTACTTCACTTACCGGAAAAATGTTGGCATGGCATCCTTAGCAGTAAAGAAAGACTGCATGCTGGCTATGTAAGACAGTGGTTCTCAAAGTGGGGTCCGGGGAATCCCAGGGGTCCTTGAAGGGGTTCCAGGGGGTCCCCAGCAAAATGTGTCAATATAGCATCAAAATCAGTTTACTGTAAACCTAGATGGATACTGTACATTTCAAAAAGACGATCTACAAGCTGACAATGCGTTGCATTGCAGTGTGTTGTAGATCTGCTATTTTCAAAAAACTATTGAAAGAATTTCACATATTTTAAAAACATTTTAACAACACAAATCTTGCTTGGGTGGTCCCTGACACAAAATCTTTTCAGATGGGGGGGGGGGGTTCGTGGCCAAATACATATTAATCTGGGGATCCTTGACATGAAAACGTTTGAGAACCGCTGGTGTGAGAGATTGAACGAGTGCGGGTACCTTCGTCGGAACCTTGGGCGCCAGGAAGTAAAGCCGCCACGTTGTGAGGACCTGCGACAGGGAATAGAGCAGAATTTAGGTCCTGATCCGTGGTGAGCAAGTTCACAGCGGGGAAAAGAACGACTCCCCACGGGGCGCACATGAGTTCACGAGTTTCCATGGTAATGCAGAGCACAGACAGGTCTTCCCTAGGCCTATATGTGGCTATTGATCCAGCTAAAAGCCCTCCATGTTGGAGAGATAACCGCACGACACTGTGCACAGCAGATGGACATATGGTCTCTCATAAATGATGGCACGTCGCAGCGTTCTGATCACACTGTCACAAAGCAGAGGTATTTCACAGGTATTTTAGTTATAACCCCTTTATGAGCAAACAGTCACATCATTCTGTATACTGCTAGATCTGGCTGATTCCTGCCCTCTGCTCTTTGTTTCTGCTCCGTCGCTCCGGATCATTTGCTCGGTCATCTCAGATGCCCCTTCTAAACAACTCCCTGTGGAAATACTCCTCTCTCTCTCTCGCTCGCTCGCTCTCTCTCTCTCTCTCTCTCTCTCTCTCTCTCTCTCTCTCTCTCTCTCTCTCTCTCTCTCTCTCTCTCTCTCTCTCTCTCTCTCTCTCTCTCTCTCTCTCTACAATCAATGCTTTATCACAGCTTCCTAATGAAGAGCAGTAATTAAATAACCCCCCCCCTGCCTTCCTCCCCTGGTGTATTGAACACAGAGGAGCTCCTCTGAAATGTGTCACCTCCTCACCAGAGGTAGGCTACTGCTACGCCCACACAACAATGGAGGTGTCCCAAGTGTACCCTAGAGATGAACATATATAGAGTGAGACTGACAGACAGAGACAGAGACAGTGAGAGAGAGAGAGAGAGAGAGAGAGAGAGAGAGAGAAGAGAGAGAGAGAGAGAGAGAGAGAGAGAGAGAGAGAGAGAGAGCAGGAGAGACAGTGGTTCTCAAACTGGGGTCCAGTCCCCAGCAGAATGACGAATAGTTTAAACACGTACAGTAAGCATCATTACTGTATATTTTGGCTATTAAAAAATGATCTACAAGCTTAGAGCTTCATGTTCTAATCTTTTTTTTTACTCCCTGCCTCAAAATCTTTGCAGATGGGGCCGGTCCATCGCCAAATACTTGTCAATTTGAGGGTCCTTGACACAAAATGTTTGAGAGAGAGACAGAGAGGCAGAGAGACAGAAAGACAGACAGAAAGACAGAGAGACAGAGAGACAGAGACAGAGACAGAGACAGAGACAGAGACAGAGACAGAGACAGAGACAGAGACAGACAGACAGACAGACAGACAGACAGACAGACAGACAGACAGACAGACAGACAGACAGACAGACAGACACAGAGAGAGAGAAGAGAAAGCGAGAAAGAGAGAGGAGAGAGTGAGAAAGAGAGAGAGAGAGAACACAGCACTTCAAAGAGACTGTGAAGGAGTTGATTAAAAAGCGCAGATTGTATCACGTTACAGTGAGGAGTTGGGGCTATGGGTGCAGCCCAGAGAGGAAAGTGTATGAGTAAATAGAAGTAAATCATGCTGATGGAGCAGGAGAATGGGTGAGCGGGAGGAGGAGAGAGAGAGAGAGAGAAGATAGAGAGAGAGAGAGAGAGAGAGAGAGAGAGAGAGAGAGAGAGAGAGAGAGAGAGAGAGAGAGAGAGAGAGAGAGAGAGCCCCCCCAAGAGGGAAGCCATTATCAAAGTATTTCACATCAAAGGAAGAGACCACACACATCACAATTATTGTGGCATATAATTATGCATGAACACAGTATGGAGCATATATACGCTGCTCCTCTTGTTGATTGATTGGGGGGGGCGGAGGGGGGGTCCTGTCAGAGAGAAGAGGTACTTTCACTCCCAGGTTAATGCAGGTACAGTACAAAGTCAAAGCGTCGCTGGCTGTGACTTTAGAAGGCTCTCAGAGAGCTTTACAGTATGTCCAGCATGTTCTTGACCTTTCTGTGAAGTGTGAACGCAAACGAAATACCAACCATGTTGGTTGCTTTTTTTTCCTGCCGTGAATAACCTTAATAAATCAACTAATTCAGAATGAAATAATGTATCAGTATCCAGATACAGTAGACAAATTGTTAGACCCTGATGAAGACCTAAGAGTCGATATACGTGTTGATCATTTCTGTTTGCCATGCTCAAGGAAATACATTTGTTATTTTCTCACCTGAAGACAGAGTGTGTTTTTCCATGAGTTTATGCACCACTGTGGGATTTGAAATCAAGCAATAATTCAACTTTGTTTTCAATGTATCCAGATACGTTTCTCTTCTTGCAGGAATATGAGAAGTAACTTCCTGGTCCAAGCCCTCATTAAAGAGGAAATGGTAAACGAGGCAGAGCGGTATTGGGCAGAGGATGCTCCTGGTGGCGGGTAAAGACGTATCAAAGTCTCCGGATATCAAAGCTGTGTAGGCGGAAGGAAAACTCTCCCAATTTGCCACATAATGAATCATTAAGTAGCAGCCATCGACCGAAAATCTCAGCTCTACCGAGTTGAAGTCCGCTGGCTGGGGGTGAGAGCCCACTGGCTTATCGTGAGGGAATTGGGGTGGTGGTGGTGGAGGGGGGGGGGGGGGGGGGGTCAGTGGGACCTACTAGTTTTTCAAGAGCATGAAAACAGTACACTGTCTGCACTGCAGATGTATGTAGAATTGTCAGAGAGCCTCAATGAATGAATGTATGGTGGTTCAGCTGCTGTACCTAGAATAGAACCCAATCAATAAAACGTGTTCAGTGTCTGTGTGTGTGTGTGTGTGTGTGTGTGTGTGTGTGTGTGTGTGTGTGTGTGTGTGTGTGTGTGCGCGCCGCGCGCGTCGTGCGCACACACACGCGTGCATGCTTGCGTGCGTGTGTGTGTAAGATGAGTTATGTATGTGCTGCTCAGAGCATAAAATGAGCAGAGCATGCACGCACAACAACTGCGTTTCAAATAATTTCAAACATGGGGCACACAAAACCTCCCGTACGTCTGGTATAAATTGTTATTACATAGTTAAAGCGCACAGTGGCCCAGATTCGGCCCCAGATAGCTGGCTAGACTTCAGTATGCTCAAATGCAGATTTCACATCTCTGCCCCATATTCTGTGATGAAAGTACCCCAGAATCAAAGCGCTGAGCTGCTCGGCCCTCCTACAGTGTCTCCAACTGAGGGGGTTCAGAGAGAGCACAGGCTCAAAGGAATCGAAACTCACTTCCACAGACACACACTCTCCTAGTGACAGCATATATGTAGCGTTGCCGTCGGGAAGAATCCTTGTATCTCCATATTTCAACTTTTTATGTTTTGGGGGGAAATTAAAGCCCTACTTTAAAAGTTAAACTTAAAGTTGTGTCTGCGGGTTTTTATAAATTTCGAACCAATGAAAAGTATAACAGGAGCTTGTGAGTAAATAAAAACTGCATTGAATTCACTGGAACACAGGTTCCAAAAAGAAAAAAAAGTTTTCTTTTCCATTTTCTGAAAAGTAACAGTTTTGGACATAATTATGAGCTTTTCACCCGACGACGACACTCTCCTAGTGCCAGCGTAGTGGCAGAGTAGTTGTGTTGCAGAGGGTGAGTGAGCACAGGATTAAGAGCATTTACTGTTGCTGCCATATCATGGAGCTCTTAAGCTCTGCTTCTGCCCGTCCAGGCCATTATGGAACATCTCAGCGCTGTGGCAGAGAACCACTGACCCAATCAACAGCATCTAATAATGACTTCTTTCCACAGTTTCTTGGTGTAGAGAGGGGATTAGTGCAGCGAGACCCATGCAACCTGTGGCCGGGGCCCACTGGTGGTACATTAGTATCAATATATTATACAATATATTTCAAACCTTGAAAATGTTGTTTTCGTTGTGATATGGATAAATAGGAACTTAAAGTAGCCTATACTAAGCCACCAAAAGGCTGCTGTGTTAAGTGCCCCCCCCTCCAAGTGAATTTATCTGCAGGATGAACTTACCAATATTCTGTCCTCTGATTTGCCATTTTTGGTGTCGAGCTTAATGCCACGTATAAACTTGATCGTCGATTTGTCGATAATCTTCCTGATGCTTTCTGTGGATGACAAATACAATTGATATTTATAAAAACACTGATTATATTTTTATTGATTGACCTTTTTAATGACATACAATGTAGCAGAGACATGCAATTTCAATGTAGACAACTGAAATAGCAAAAACAATAGGTAGCTCAACAAATTGATGGTTACAATTACTGTAGTTCCAGCTGCTATTCAGCCAGCTCTTTATGGAGGACTTGAAGTTAACAATGGAGCTAATCAACTTAAGGCTTGTAATTAACCCATTCCACAAAACTGCAGCTTCTGAATCTGCATGGTACAACGTCTGTGGAACCTTCCTCTGGTGGAACAACATGTGTACATCACTAACTAATCACTAAAATGATTGCATAGATATTATTTTTTCGAAAGATTTTTATACATTTGAAAACTTATGAAATGGGACATTCTGCGTTATGAGTACTTTCTACTTTTAGTACTTTAAGTAAATATTTATACCAATACTTCTTTTACTTCTTTACTTTTTAAACTCCTTTTACTTGTAACAGAGTATTTCTACATTGCATACTTTTACTTAAGTAAAAAAATAATTGAGTACTTTTTCCACCACTGGTGATTGCATAGATATTTGGACACCACCTTGTTTACAATTCTGTGGTCCACACACATTTTAATATGTGATACTCTCTCCTCCACACTGAGCCACTTGAGGCTAATAACATGAGCAGGGAGCAGATGTGTTCAGGCGTGGAGTTCAAGGATCAACCAAACTAATTTATTTTGCAAGACCTCTCTACCTTCCTTTTAAGGATCTTTGGGATGCTAGCGCACCACAGGATGTGCAGGCGTAATCAAAATGGCATTGAACAGGTGTCCCTGCCAATATTTCTATCTATAAAGAGGATATTCTAGCTAGAAATTGTCCTTTGAGATAACCTGTAGCGGCGCCAAACTCTCAAGAAAGTACACGGATGAACAGATAAATACACTTACAGACAGGCACACACACACACACACACACACACACACACACACACACACACACACACACACACACACACACACCCACACCCACACACACACACACACACACACACACACACACACACAGCTAGCATCCGTTTCTCTTTTGTCTCAACTTTAAGAGATGAGATGAGCACACAAATCACTTCAGTTCAAATCAAAATAGAGTCATAAACCAGGCTGACCTTTTAACCCATTACATTTTTTTGCATTGGCTATTAAAAAATAGCAGATATACAAGCTCGCAGCGCGTCACTTAGTGCCGTGCTAAGTGACGCTAAGTGATCCATGAGGGGATTCCAGGGGGTCCCCAGCAACATTTGTTAATATAGCATCAAAATCTGTTTAATCCTATGTACTGTACATTGACTATTTTCGAACAATCTTGCAGAAATGTGAAAGATTTTTGAATATTTTTGAAACATTTTAACAACACAAATCTTGTATGGGGGGTCCCTAGCACAAAATAATAATGCTTATTAATTTGGGGGTCCTTGACATTAAAAAGTTTGATAACTGGTCTACAAAATGCACAACTTAAACTTGACACGTCAACAAAATGTTCACATGCCAATGGGCAGGAGGAAATTGAAGAGACAAAGACACTGTATGCCTGTCGCTCTATTGATTAGCACCTTGGCAAAGTGAAGAGGCTTTAACTGTAAACAAATTTCCACCTCAGAGATCGAATCACCGATATTCTATGAGACACAGCCAACAACACTGTACTTTTCTCTTCCAAGTTTGAAAATAACCACACCCATACATACTATTGTTTACAGTTACAACAAAATAT
>NC_139946.1:26065465-26075465 GCF_963454915.1 Gymnoscopelus microlampas
CTCCACCCACCTAATGATATTACTATTTATGCAGCTTTTCCCATTATGATGCTGATGAGAAATTGACAAAGAGAGCACATGGGTAATGCATGGCTGTGTCAAGATGTTGATAAATGTTGTCTAGTCTAGCACAGTGCTTCTCAAACGTTTTCATGTATTTGCCCGCAGACCCCCACCTGAAGAGATTTTGTGCCAGGGACCCCCATAAGAGAAGCTTAACGCGAGGCGTTGGGAGCTTATAGATCAGCCATTTTTACCAATGTTTGCTCCAGAATAGGGACGCTAAGCTTCATGCAGTTACAGTAAGCCTGTATAGCACAGTAGTTCCATACATTCTTTAAGAACATGCCACTAATCCCATCACCAGCTGATGGGTTTAGTGGGTCCGTGGGTTTGGTCTTCCTCAAGGCCATCAGAACCACTTTATTCTGTTATGATTACTGGGGATCGTCATAATAAAGAAGTTGTTTAATCTTCTGGGTACGTTTGTTAGGGAGCTGGTTACATTACGTTACCTGAGTGGGTAGAGAGGAGACCGTCTGGTTATCAGGAGGTCACTGGTTTGACCCTCAGCACGCCTACATGTTTTACATTTTCACATGTTGAAGTGCCTCTGAGCAAGACACTTAACCCCTAACGGCTCCCCACGAGCCATGTGAGCAAGCCAACTGCTGGGTGAATGCAGAAAAGTAATGTCCCCTTCCCTGTGGACGATAAGATACAAGCCCTTTCATTGCCAAAAGTCTGAGGTATCATACCTAGTGTAGAAGATATTTAACCTCTTAAACCCTATATATATTCTTTGTAGACTGGGGTCCCTCAGGGGTCTATCCTTGGCTACCTCGTTTTCTCCCTCTTGGCTACACCAAATCTCTTTGCTGAAAATAGCCAATCTACAATTTACAATTTAGGCATTTAGCAGATGCTCTTATCCAGAGCGACTTACAATAAACAGGGTAATTAATCACATAAATAGAATGCTTAGAAAACAGTGTAGTGTCTCAAGAAACTAGGATACCAGATAAGCAATGAACCAAGCGTCTGTCTAAACAACCTGCTATCTAAATAATAACATTCTGTACATCGAAATTATGAGATACCAGGCCAACGTGAACCTTAGCATCTGTCTAAATAACACACTATCTAAATCACATTCTTAAGATGCTATCTCTATAAATCACATTTGTGGGAAAAAAACAGATCTAAGAAGCAAAAGACATGAGAATGAGTGACCACTGGGGGTTGTTTTCTGCTAGTTTCCTGTTGTGTGGTGTCTCTGCCAGTGAACTGGACTGGGGAGGATTCGGAAGGAAGTGTTCCCACCAAGATGGTCATCTCTACTGCAGGGATTACTCTGATAGGGTCCAAGCTCCTTCTCTGTCTGACGCTTAGCTTCAAAATGACAGAACCTCCAGGCATAAGAACGCTCGCAAGTTCTCAAGTGAATGTCATTTCAGGTGGTGGTGGTGGGTGGATAGGCAATTTCTCATAACTATTTTTACCACTTTGTGTTTGTGACAGAGAAAAGTGTCTTTCCTTGGAATATTCAACCCTTGATAAAAACAAAATGAACATCATTCTCATCTCCAGACTAGTGGGTGAGTTTACAATTTACAATTTAGGCTTCTAGCAGACTGATGCTCTCAGTGGTGTTAAATTGGAGAGTGAGATGGGGAAAGATAATACTAGACTATTCAATGCTGATTGATTGATTGATGTGAATTGGCAAACATGATCATTTTCAGAAAATCTCTTCAGTTGGAAATGCATTGTGTATTGTACCTGTTGTTTTTCTTTATTTCAACCTCGCAGTGCATGGTGTGTGTATTGGCTGTTTTAGTGTAAAGTAACTAAATACATTTACTCAAGTACTCTACCTAAGTGCAATTTTGAGGTACTTTCACTCTACTGGAGTATTTCCAATTTTCTATAGTTTACTACTCCACTACATCTCACAGAGACAAAATGTGTCTCTGTTAAATATTTAATTTTTAATATGAAATGTTGTACTTTTACTCCACTACAATTATTTGAAAATCAAAATTAACTAGCTCACAATGCGTCGCATCAGTGAGCTTGTAGATCTGCTATTTTCAATATATATATTTTTTTTATGTTTAATAAAATGTATAAAAATGTTGAAGCTAATACTTTTGTACTTTTACTCAAGTCATTTTTGATTACTGGACTTTTACTCCTAACAGAGTGTTTCTACATTGTAGTATTGATACTTTTACTTAAGTAAAAAATATGTGAGTGGCACTCCAGGCTGCTGCTGCGACACCAGTCCAGGGGTGCCACGGATCTATTTGATAATATTTGGAATGGACCAAAATCACTTATGCAATTATATTATATAGGTTTTAGTGTCAAGTACAAAGTTATTTTAAATCAGTTCTAACTGGAAAGGGATGTTCAAGATTCTCTCCTCGCAACATATCATGTAGGAAATAATTACACATTTCCATACCCCCTGAACATAACGTACATGTATGCTTTCAAATGTGCATGTTCGGTTGAATGTTGTGGTCACCATCATCATCTTATAAATAACAACTATACCAATAGGTATAGTAGAGTAGAGTAGAGTAGTGGTGCCAAGCTGTCTTTAATTAGTTGCTGATGACTGACTGAATTCAGACCAGGTTTTGCATTTGCTCATACACACTAAACTCAGTTTTGTGTGTGAAGGCGGTATTGACACAAGAATTTATAAACTCATGGAGGGCATGTCAAACAGTTGTTTTGCTAAAAGAAAACTTTTCATTTTACATTTTTTGAGAAGTGCTGAGTCAAAACTGAAGCCATTTGATCTAATTTGCAGATAGCAAAATGCTTTCTGGGGAAACATTTTTTACTACCCTGCAGCGTGGAATTTTGGAAAGCGCTGGTTTGAAAAATGTCAGAACAGCCAGACTCTGAGTGGGAACTAATGGAAAGTAGAGTTATGTTTTATACTTTATGATGGCACTGGAGCTGTCCAGTGGTGGAAGAAATACTCAGATTTATTTTTATAACTTAAGTAAAAGTAGCAATAACACCATGTAGAAGTGCTCTGTTACAAGTAAAAGGCCTACATTCGAAATTCTACTGTAGTAAAAGCATAAAAATATACTTAGAGTACCAAAATCCTTAGCCTCATATCATAATTGCCCATGTACTGTACTGTAATGTGTTGGCCAAATTGACATTATGCCTAACTCTACTCTCCTAGGGCTTAATTGGTTAATGTATGTTTTGTATTATAGATAATCTATATCTACAAAGTAAGTAACTAGTAACTAAAGTGTTCATATAAATGTAAGTTGCCTCTGGGATGTCACAGAGCAGAAGATTATTGAAAAATGCAAACATGCAAGTAAATTGAAAGTACCTGAAAATTGTACTTAACCCATTCAAACCGGGAAAGCATCTGTGTCATTTTCGATTTTAGCATTGGCTATTCAAAAATAGCAGATATACAAGCTCACAGTGTGTCACTTTGTGACGCGCTGCGAGCTTGTACACTGCTATTTTTGAACATTTTTAACAAAATCTTGAAAGTGTTTGAACTAATGATTTTGAGGGCATTTGTAGAATCGGCCTCAGGTCTTAAGTACTTGAGTAAATCTACTTAGTTACCACTGGAGCTGTCAGACAGGAAGTAGATCTCACATGTTTACATTCCTGCTCACAGGACAGAAAGACATCTCAAGTCCCATCAAAACACTGAATGATTTCCTCTGACGCAGTGCATGGGGCAGTGCTGTCACACTGCGTGTGTGTGTGTGTGTGTGTGTGTGTGTGTGTGTGTGCGTGTGCGTGTGCGTGCGTGCACGCGTGTGTTACGTGCATTCAGGTGAATACTTCAATGTAAAAACAGGTGTTTTATAAGTTTGGTGGTGTGTTTGTGTTGAATGCTGTAGGCCTATGTTCTTTTTTATTGTGTTGAATGCTTTATGTTTTTTTTTTATTGCAGGTCTAACAGCATTTGTTATCCAAGTTGCTACATCTAAAGGTATTGGCACACACGCACACATATACAAACATGCGCACACACACACACAAAACACGTTTGTTTATGTGAATGTGTTGATATATAAGAAAACGTGTTGCTTCCGCTTCACAATTATTCGATTAACCTCAATGAGCAAGATTAAGTTGGTTATTGGTTCAATCGTTCTAAATATCGGGCTTCTATATATTTCCGGTTAATTGCCCCTGTAAGTGGTTAATGAGTTTCCCTTCTGTTGCAGAGTCTCCCAAGGCCATTCTATCAGTATGGCCTCCAGGGTCGACCATTTACGTGGGCGAGTCCGTGTTCCTTCAGTGCAGAGTGGAGCGGGGGGGCACCGCTGTCTGGACGTACCGCTGGTCCCGACAGCAACCCAACGCCACTCTGACCCCTGGCCGAGGACACCTGGTCTCCGGTGACAGCCTCTCCATCACAGGGGTGAGCAGGGAGGACAGGGGACCGTACTGGTGCCAGGCGGAGACGGAGCGTAACAACGTCCCCGTGCTGGTGCAGAGCGCCCCGGCCCACATGACTGTGTCAGGTGAGCCAAGACCAGTGGTGTAGCAACTAAGTAGTATGTTCTTTAGTGAGCGACTAAGTACATTAATCAAGTACTGTACTTAACAACATATCACATGACCCCAAAATTGTATAGCAGCCAATAACGCAGCTCTAAGTAACACATTCTCATAGGAGTAACCTTGTCCAACCTTGTGTGCTTTACTACTGTAGCCTATATACTCTACACTGTGCACCTCCTCGAAACATGACACCGCTGCAGAGAGATGGAAGTTATGTCTTTGCCAGTGGTATAAAAGCATACTCAGATTTTTTACCCATTAAGACCTGAGGCCGATTCTCTCTCTCTCTCTCTCTCTCTCTCTCTCTCTCTCTCTCTCTCTCTCTCTCTCTCTCTCTCTCTCTCTCTCTCAGAGCTGGCCCGTCCCATGCTGACAGTGACTCCCAGTAGCAGACAGTTCTACAGAGGGGACCAGTTCTCTGTGCAGTGTCCCATCATGTCTGAGTCCAACAGCCACTCCACAGGCTGGATACTCCAGCAGCTGACCAAGGACTTTGGACTGAGAACCACCGACTTCCACAACGGATCGTGTTCGCCACTGGAGGGCACTGTTAGCAACGAGACCAGGGAGACGTGCGTCTTCTACAGTGTGTACAGTGGGAATGGTGGGCTGTACTGGTGTGAGAGGGCCGGGGTCCGCAGCAATGCGGTCAATATCTCAGTAAGCTGTGAGCCTCCTGGATGCTTAATCTACTGCTTTATCTAAACCTTTTTCATTTCAAGGACCCCTCATTTTGATATGTGTTATAGGCCATGGACCCCCATTTGATACAGTTTAATGATTGTTTTGCTCTGGGAATATTATTTTATTTATTTGTTTAGCACTTTTCAAAAACATGTTTAAAATCTGAAAATACAGCTCTGTATAAACATGACCAAACTAGGTAAAGATTATTAATCGATTTCTTTATGAACTTAGGGGGGTCCTCAGAGATACTGCAGGGGGGCAGCCACATCTTTGAGTGATAGGGACTTTATTATTTTATTTTTACATTAACCACTTGAACCCTTGCATCCCTATTCTGGGGGGAACATTAGGTCCGGCTACATTCGGCTATCTTCGGCGAAGAGATTTGGTGTAGCGGGAAAAAAGAGCGGACCAAATACCGAGCCAAAGGTCAAGTTCACAATGTAATGAGTGTTTAAGTGGTTAAATGTTTGAAAACACACATTTAACATGAATCCAATATGTAGTGGGGGGTCCCTGCTTCATTTCTCTCTCAGCTAAGGGGTCCGTGGCCTGAAAAACGTTGAAGACCCCTGAACTATTATTTTTTATACTCGATTAAATAGATCCGTTTTATTAACTGTTGCACCCCCCAATGATGATTTGTCCTTATGTCCAACAGATGGAAGCATCATTCTTAAGAGCCCCGTCCACACTGTCTCAGAGGGAGACGCCGTGGTCCTGTCCTGCATTTACTGGAGCAAGAGCCCCAGCGAGACCACCTTCTTCAGAGACGGAGTGGAAGTCGTCACTCTGAGCTCCTACAGGTCAGACAAGATCATAGAGATGACTATTGACAATGTGACGAGCGCCCACCAGGGCTTTTACAAATGTGCGCCCCGGGATCGAAAGATGGAGAGTCCGGAGAGCTGGCTGTCTGTGAGAAGTAAGAATGGATAGTAATGGTGGGACCCTGCTGACTACTGCGATACCATAAGATGTCATGATGGATGACTGAAAATGATATGATATGATTTTTCCGCCCTCATCTTAGGTAACTCAACATCGACAGATGGGTCGACAGATGCCACTGGTGATGGTAAAGTGATATCAGGGAGTTTTCAGAACGTGTTCCAAAAGATGTCTTAGATGTAAAATGGTGTCGGTGTAATCAGCGGATGTAATATGGGACAATTTCTCCCTTGTATGAAAGGCAATCTGTTTCTGAAATATGCCTATTCATCATACCAAAAAAATGTTTTTCTTTTAATTTTGTATCATTTTCTAATAATGTTCATATTTATAAAGATCTAATGTTTGTAAGTACCTAGTGTTTACATAGCTGTCAATGGTGTGGTATACATGTTCTCAGCCTGTGGGTTGGGACCCCCAGGGGGGTCACCACATGAGGGGGTTTTTTTTGGGGGGGGGGGTCCCCCAGATGACAATTGAAGGACTTTTAAGACCTTTTTAAGAAAAAGACCATTACTGCATAAAAAGTAATCAACAAACTATAGCCTACTATAAAACTGGTCAAACACTGGCCAAATTGTCAAATAAGAAAGAGGTAAACATTGTGAAAATAGCTGATCTACAAGCTCACAACGCCTCGCAAGGCGAGCCGTTGTGAACTTGTAGATCTGCTATTGTCACAATGTTTATCTGTGGCACCGAGTCAAACTAAATGTAATGCCTCAACTCCTTCAAATATGATTATTTTGGGGGGTCCCGTCCTGAAAAGGCTGAGAACCACTGGTATACATTAACCTCAGCATACAAAACATGACAAAAAGACGATATAATATAAATAGTCTTAAATATGATCTAATCATCGTTTGAGAACCACTCAATGTGATTTGTCATTTCCTCAGGTGTGTGGAAATGGGCCTCCCTCGCCTGTTTTATTGTGCTACTTCTGCTCTTCATTCCACTGACTTCCTGGCTTGTTTATCGCTACAGGTTAGTTCCACTCTCTATGATAAGTGACCTATTCTTAAGATTCAATACGTTTTTATTTGTCTCTCTGACTTACACAGGTACGAGCAGCAAAATGTTGTTGGGACTTGGTCCGCAGATTGTGCTACATATAACAAAACATATATTAAAACAAGAAAATAAAGATTAGAATAGAATGACAATAATACAAAATAATATATACTGTACAAATAAAAAAGTGATATGGCTAGTCAAATATATACTAATATAATATTTACTATGTATTCCTAATACTTCCTAGAACTGTCTTAGACAGGTACAGGAACTTATCATAATTAGCAGCCTTTCTGTGTGCAGTGCATATCTGATCAAAACAGCAATGTTCAGCCAAATCTGTAAAGTGACCATATACTAATCTAATATTTACTATGTATTCCTAATACTTCCTAGGGACTTGTCTTAGACAGGTACAGGAACTTATCATAATTAGCAGCCTTTCTGTGTGCAGTGTATATCTGATCAAAACAGCAATGTTCAGCCAAATCTGTAAAGTGACCAACTGCAGAACATTCGTGGAAATAGCTCGATCACTTGTATGTGAATTGTGATCTTATAGATCTGCTATTTTTGGCAGAGAAGATATTTGGTGTAGAGGGGATGTGGTTAAGTGCATTGAGCTCACTGACATCATGATATTCTGCTGGGGCAAAGGTACCAACTGAGCTGCACTCGTAGCTGTTGTCCGGGCACCAAGGAAGGAGCAGCGACGGCTCCACCCAAGACCAAGCAAGATGTGTCCGAGGTGCAGTGGGATCTGTCCTGGATGGAAATGTCAAACCTGCTGGATAAGCAATTATATCCTGGGAGCAGTGGTGGAAAGTAACTAAGTACATTTACTCAAGTACTGTACTTTTGATGTATTTTTACTATACTGGAGTACTTCCAATCTTCTGTACTTTTACTTCTACTCCACTACATCTCAGAGGCAAATATTATACTTTTACTCCACTACAATTATTTGACAACTTTAGTTACTAGTTACTTTATAGATTTTGATTAATATTACAAAACATACATTAAGCACTCCCTCTGTTTCTCTGTTTACAAATTACATCAATAAAATAGGTCTACAATACATTATTTTCTTAGCGATTATTCTATTGATTACTTTTCCGATTAATCGAATAATCGAGAAGCAAGTTGTTTTAATACATTTTTTCAACACGAAATTATTCTTACATGATTCTTTTATAATCAACTAAATATATTAGAATGATTAACCACTTAAAGGGGAATTTCACTTTAAAACACTTCTGGGGTCATTTTCACATCTACTTTTGTATCTACTTTTTTGTGTCTACTGCGGACAGTTTTTGAGTTGCTTGATTCAATATTTAGATATTTGATATTAATTTGACCAGACTAGGGATTCACCGATATATCAGCCGCATATCGGTATCGACGATATTTGCCATTATCGGTCAACATCGGTATCGGCAAAAAGAAAAACAGGTGTTAAGATGCAATTATGTTGTGTTTCTGCAGATTCTGAACAGTTATTTCTTATAATGAAGATTTATTTTCCCTTGCACAAAAGGGGGAAATAATAACACCAAAAACTAAATAAACAAATATCGGTATCGGCTAAATTGTTATTTTAAACATCGGTATCGCCGTATCGGCCAAGAATTTCCATATCAGTGCATCCCTAGATCAGATATAATCCCATTCGACAAACTCAAACTCCATGTTAGACTCATTGAAAACACACGTCCCTTGATTTTATGTTATTTCATTATTCATTATTTATGTTAATATTTTCTGAAATGTAATAAAGTAAATAAATGCATCAAGTGCATGCATGAAATCCATAAAGTCCACGCATGAACTAATTGACAAATGAAGGTCTCTCCATTCATTAGGAGGACAATCGGTCACCATGAACCAAGGTTGTGGAAAACATGTTATGAATTGTGCTGTGCTGTGCTGTGCTGTGCTGTGCTGTGCTCTCATCCCTGCCTGTTTGAATTAAAGATCATTGAAGTATATTGACTTCAAAATAAATTGTTGTGTCCACCGTTAATTTCTCCTCTCTTTAATTGACTTCAGAGTAATGTCATATCACATCTACAGTATGATTTCACTTGCGGTCTATGATAGATTGTTGAGTCATGGCTTTTCTTGCCCAAACCACCTCCCAGTATTCAGATGAGTCTTTGTGAAAACAATAATCGTGTGATAAAGAAGAGCACCTGATTTATTTTGCGCCAGGCTAGGTCAGGCTGTAGTTTGGGACAGTCAGATCAGCACAGAGACTGGGAGAGTAATATTCTGTAAAGTTTGATGGCGATAAAGAAAATCTAAACTGTGTTGACACTTAAACGTGTAACCTGAGGCTTAGCTGCCGGGAGAGGTTGAAATCGATAGAGCTCTGGGAGACTGCAGCCCCAAACCTTAACAGCGCCTCGGGTTAGGGAAGAAAAAGATCACAGAAATGGAAGACGAAATTGGTGAGTCTTTTAAGATGGATTAAGATTTAGCCTACTATAATGATATACTACAGTATAGTACAATTGTTGAAGTTTTCCATTTGCTAAGGAATTTGTGGTACAGTCAAAAGCTATTGCAGTCATTTTGTTAGTTTAGTTTATAATAAAGATGCTTTGTGAAGACACAAAAATTAAAGTTTTAACCCTGTGAACCCTAGCATCCATGGGGTGAACATTTGGCAAAAATAGTAGATCTTACAAGCTCGCAATGC
This sequence comes from Gymnoscopelus microlampas, assembly GCF_963454915.1. Classification (NCBI taxonomy): domain Eukaryota; kingdom Metazoa; phylum Chordata; class Actinopteri; order Myctophiformes; family Myctophidae; genus Gymnoscopelus; species Gymnoscopelus microlampas. Next base: position 26,075,403 of record NC_139946.1, read on the forward strand.
GCTGCGTAGCAACGCGTTGTGAGCTTGTAGATCGACTATGTTTGCCAAAGATATTTATTGTAG
>NC_139946.1:27320465-27330465 GCF_963454915.1 Gymnoscopelus microlampas
TTTTCTTAATAGTCAGTGTGCCATATCAACATTAAGTTTAAATATGACACCACATAAAAATGAAATATTTCCAACAGATTGTGATTGACCATATACATAACATTCTTCATTCTTCTTCTTTTGAAATATTCCCTTTCACTCAGGACATTGTAATGATTATTAGAACAATAACCCCACCTATCTCCCAGACCCCCTAGCCCAGTCAGAGTTCAGTGATTGTAGAATGATGTGCAGTATTTCATTTGCATACAGATGTGAGGGGACTTAATTTAATATATTATTATATATTTTTTGATATTCTATTTTAAATGAAAAATCCTCTCTCTCGCACTTATGCCAGTGTGCCAGTGATCACCCTCCCCTGTGCCAATGTTGGCACCAGTGCCTAAGGTTGCCTACTGTATCTACATATTTGTTTGATTATCTGGCCTGTTTCTAATCAATGTTTTTCTCTTGCTCTTACTCTATCTCTATCTTCCTCTCTTTTCACAAAAACAAAAACAAATGATGGAACTCAAACACAAAAACACAAACACAAAATAAGTATTTCACCCACTTCTTTATACCTGTAAATCTGTGATGTAACAATAAAGTTGATTCTGATTCTAATCTATGTCATCCATACAGGAAGACCACTGATGTCCCTGCACACCTCAGGGAAGAGGCTGAGATGGTTATCCCCAGTTACGGCTACTTCATCAGGGGTGCCCAGACCACTTTCAGTGGTGTACTCAGGTTTGCTGATGACTAATATTGCACTTACATTCCCAATAACTCCTTACAAAAGTGTGGTGGGGCAAAAACATAGGTCTTGGGGGCATTAAAACTACCCTGAAATTGTTGAAATCCTGTACATGTGCTGTTCTCATGGCTAAAGTGGAGGAAAAGATACTTCAGCACAGAGGTCTCTGGGACCAGAGGTTATAGAGCTGGGAAACTAGAGCTGGGAATCAAAGAAAAGGTGAATAAGCCAGTAATTCATGAATGCTGAAATGACAAGAGTTTCTGTTTTGCTTGGTTTCAGGGATCGTCAGTGGAAGTACATCTTGTGCCGGATGACAGAATTTGAGTGTGAATTTGAGAACTTGTAGATTTCAAAAGATTTGGGCAGTATTTTAAGCCATTACATTAATATTAATATTACATTACAATAATACCATGTATGTACTGTAATATAATCACATCTGTACTCAAAGTATTACTTATATCTGATATAACATGAGATCTTCTGGATCTGGATTGAGACAAAGGTTAACGTTTTGATTTTATTTGACTTTTATAAATGTTAACATTGACCTACACAATCATTATTGAATGAATGTTACTTGTTTAGCATGCAAATTAGAAGTAGGGCATTGGATATTCCACAAGCCACTTGGTCGGCTTGACTGCATTTATTTGAATGAGTATGTATATGGAGCATCGCTGTAGTTCAGGCAGCCACGGAAGACAAACTGGTCCCACGCTCATTCACCCTCCAATCACATACGCCCACGAACGTAATGGTTCAACTACGTAGTCGCAGACCAACATGCTCAGCATATCTCTCACTACCACTACTACCAGCTCATCTGTGATCAAACTCCCTCCAACCTCCTCCTGTAGTTGCATTTAGGTTTTCACAATTTCAGCATGTCATTCAATGCGGGCTCATATGTATAGTATCATGTTCTTTTAATAGCTGAGTATCTTTAGGTTCTGCCCTTGAGGGGTTCATATGTCTACTATCATGTTATGTAATAACTGTGTATCTTTAGGCTTTGGAGGTTTGTCATGCTTGCAAAGAATGTTCTGGAGTATCTCAGGACCAGATCCACAAAGTCAAATACAATGCATAATATCATCACAATAAATTGTTTTATCTAGACAACAGTGTCCTGACTGAGCTGGATCTCATTTGGAAGCTTGGGTCAGCAGTATTTTACTAGACATTCTGTTATCTGTGTTGGTCATGTTGATGGAAAACATTGCCCCTTGCTTGCAACCTCCAGTAAAAGATCCAGTGACTGATATCTTCTCGGCATAATCGTGTGTAGAGCAGTGTTTCTCAAACTTTTTGCGCCAAAGGCACACCAGAGAGCAAATCCAAATCTCAAGGCACAACGTTGTATCACTCTGTAAACACTTATTTTCATTTATTAATACTAACGTTTAACCACTTAAGCCCTATTTCATACCTTGATAACGTTTTCAAATGTAAAAAAGCAACAACCAACAAATTATAGTTTTATATATTGTAATAACAATGTGTGGTTGTCACAAAATCCCAGGACTGGATTTGCCACTGTGGAAGGTGATACATTTAAAACACAATCATTCCTGGCCTTTACCATTATGTCCTCAGAAGGTGAGTTGACTCCAAATAGGATGCAACTTATATCTGCATTCCATTTGCTTTCAAATGCTTCCTTTAGTTTTTCACTTGCCTCTGTACTTACTGTACTGAAATGTGCAGTGTGTGTCACGCTGTTGTATAAAACTGGGATTAAAAATGTTCACTGCGTTTGCTTGTCTTTTAAATCTGTAGTTAGTCTACTGCAGTAGGTACTGTTTGAGTTGAAGGATACTCAGAGGAATCCACTTATAGGGGCCAACCTTGTAATTCAACTAAATCGGATTAATAAAAGAACAGACCAGACAGAGAGATGCTACAACTGTGCCACATGCTGTGTATATGCATTGGGCTAGACTTTGACCTTGCACTGTGACCTGTGTTGATCTTTGACCAATTAGATTGTTCTTTTGAAACATTTTGACACATTTTGAAAGCTTGCCCAAAACAGGGGCACCAGGGTTGATGTGGTTAACATAATGTTTTTACTAACAGTGTTTAATTTTGATATTATTAGCAATAAATATCAACCATATCACAGTACATTTCCCAAAAGCAAAATGCATGTATTTAATTCAGTCTGACTAGAAGCAGAGATAAAACACATCCCCACCAGTGATAAAATGAATGACCAGAGGTACTAGGAACAGAGATATCAAAAGCAGAGGCATGAATTGTCCCCCACCCCCGCCATTTCCCACATAAAATCCAACCCAGCATATGGTTCAGAGTTTGAAAACAGAAAGGTCATACAGTGCATGCTGCTGAGATCTGAAGATGACGCATAATGTCACATAGCCAAGGTGTCTTGTCCACATACCACTTTCTTTTGTTAAGCGTGAGACACAATAACACATTGCCTTTCATTATGGAGGCGTGAGTGAGCACTAAATAACTATCTAGCTAAATGCTGTGTGGGAAATGGTCAGACGGAATATTCTCTGAGAACTGAAATCATCCAAGCTGCAAGGTTTGAAGGGTTTCTGGTGGCTCAGCCAGTTATGCCTGATTCATACTTGGATGTGTCGTTCACCGAAAATAGCAGATCTACAAGCTCAACGCATCGTGCTGCAACCTGTTGTGAACTTGTAGATCGTCCAATTTCGGTGCACGACACCTGCATGCAACTATTACCTATAAATCAGGCTAGGGCACAGATCGCATTGACCTGGGTTCGAATCAGACCCCCATCTTGTCTTGTATGTCTGTCCTCTGTCTCTGATTGATTGATTGATTGATGTACTTTATTTAGTAAGACATGAGAACAACAGTAGATGGAAGTACAAATTCACAATACAAGGTCTACTAAACTGGAAGACTCATTAAGCACTGAGCTTGTTTAAGATAAGATCCCCTTAGTTTCCTGTCTCTCTACGATGCCCTATCTGAACTAAAGCGTAGAAATACAAAGAATAAATCTAAAAAAGAGATGGTTCGTAAAGGATGAACTCAACCATATCTTTACCGCCCTCGCCTTTTCTTCTTGGAGAATGACTGTGACTTGGCTACTCAGCTGTGAACTTCCATTGCCAAAACGCCATGTCTTGGGGCAGAGCATAACTCAATGCAGTTTCAGCAGAGATGCTCAGTGGCCAAGAGCAGAAGACTGTGGTTGCGCTATGCACTGCAACTCCCAAGTTGTAATTAGAGCCAGACGGTTTGGCCGATATATCGGCCATTATTTGACTTTTTTGACGACTTCAGTATTGTATAATGTAGACGATTTGTCCATTTTTTAAAATCAATTTCAACCTGTTGTCTCTATTTTGATCATGTCATTATAACATTTTCCCAAAAATGTCAAAAAATAGCAGATCTACAAACTTACATGGCGACTCATTGTTGAAAAGGGTTTAAGTGGTTAAATAAAATAAAGTTTATGTGTGAAATTCTCCAAATTGGTTTCAATATTTTGCACTTTTTTCTTGTTTACAAAGTAGGCCTACAGTATAAGTCAGAACATCGGTAATCAGTGTTCTAGGGCTCTTCAAAATCGGGGTTGGCACTGGACCCGTCGTGGGAGTCTGCAGAAGGGCACTGCTATGCTATAGAGTTCAATAAACGTAACTTGTGTAAATAAAGTGTGTGTGTAGGGGTCTACATGAGGTCTGGGAACCCACGACTGGTTGTTGTTTTCATTCAACCTATTTACAACCGGACCAGTAGATTTCACTTCCCAGCTGAACTCTGTGAAGTGTGGGTCACCATCTATTCTGGGTCTAATGGAGTAAGCTGGGCACCGGCCAGTTAGCGCTCCACAGCATCTTGAAAAGAACTGGGGACTCCGCCAGTGGCTTTCAGCACTGTTTGTTTATGGCAACTGCCGTCTAGAGGCCCCGAGCCAAGTTCCACAGCATGACAGCTGTCCCCAGAGCCACTGGCTGAGGGCAGGACACACGCTAACAGAAGCATCCTGTCCTTGGGGACTCATGGTCCCTGTGGTGGAAGAGTCCTTCCACAGCGGATTGATGGGGATACATCTCCTCTTCCGTTCTAGCTACCATACCATTCTTTCCTCATTCCGGCCTACTTTAACTACAGTTGGACAATAAAGCTATCTTTTTCTAAATAGTATTGAAATGATCTATAATTAAAGCCCATGGAATGAGCCACAGAGCTATTAAAGTCCCTTAACTGCAATCACTGTTGGAATCTATAGTTAGACAGCATATAATTAAGTTCTAACTACTGTAGGAATTAACGCCAACGGAGCTCCGTAGATGACAGAATTTCATCCTCTAATGAGAACCGCCGTTGCTGCTGTTTTACGTGAAGGTAACATACATTAAGAATTCGTTCAACTAACCTGTTTCAAATAAACAATATTTAAACATCCTTCAATGACATAGCACTACCTACATTTAAAGACTGATAATAATGCAATCTTTGTAATGGCACTGAAGTTAACAGAAACCTAATTCCAAAAGCATTATTGTGCTCCATTACAGTTTATTATTAGAGATCTGCATACAAATATGTTTTGTTGGGCTACACAAAACATGATGATATACATTATTTTGCACAATTGATTGATCAAAAATGTATCATACTTCACATTCCCATGAGAATGACTTGTCAACTTGCCTTCTTAATTTGAGATTTTGGAAATATAACTCTATCCAAAAAGACTGATTGAAGATAGTGTTGAGTCTGAGCTAACCTATGAATGAAGAATTAAACATAATTTTGAACACATACAGTAATCAATAATGTGTAATTGATTACATTTTTAAAGTTACCCTAAAGTTCATGTTTATTTTAGAGACAATCGTCAATTTGTTATTATAGTAATTAGGATAATAACTAATCTTTGTAATTCACAATAATAGGAAAATTGTGAACACGGTCAAATTCCTCAAGTCAAGCACCTTATGTGCAACGATATAGGTGAAATAGTTTCTGTTGAAATATAATTCTTTAATCACAGTTTGAGTGAATGCTCTGGAACTTTGACCTAGTTCGTCAACTTGGATATTTATTTCCCGTTTTGATTTTGGTGTTATGTTTGCCTGATGTACATTTACTTAGGTTCTGTAACTCTGTGTGTAGTATATTCTGTTGGTTTGTTCTTCCCCAGGTGTTTCTTGTGTATCTTATTTTGTAGTATTGTTCCGATGCTTCCTTTTTGACCTTGTAGCTGTTACCTGTCTTGTCTAACCACTCTGATTATTGTTAACCTAACCTAACCTTAGTCACTGGAGTCCTGTTTGTCCGTAAACTCTCCGGTATAGTCAGTTCTTTGTCAGTTCATCATTAAAATTTTAGTGTGAATATGTGTATGTTTTTGGGCATTCAGCCTTCTGACTCTAGTTTTATTCCTGGTTATGTTTGACCTGTCCTGTTTCTGGAGAACCTTTGGTGAACCTACTTTATTAAAACCCTTGAGTTGATCTGTTTTGGCCTCAGTCGTCTTGCATTTGGGTCCAACTCCTCTCTCACCACGACATGCAATCCAAATCCAATCCAATACACACCAATCGAGTCTAAAGTAAACAAGTGTGCATGTGATGTTTGTCTTTTGAAGCCCAAACCCCCTGAGTAGGTATGTCAGTCAATTGAGAGTTCAGAGCCAGTTAGTACAGTATGACAGGCTACATTATCCACGGTCCACAGAAGGCTGAGCTGACAAACAAGGATCTTCCATTGGCTAGAGGTTGCCCAGTGCTAGCCAGTGGAAGAAGCTATTACATTTTAAACCCCTAACTGTCTGGACCAAGTTTAGTCAGAGTAATAACTATGCAAAAGCTTAATTTAAATGGTTGTGACCTTAAAACATGTTGATATTTGTATGTTTAATCGTAGTATAAAGCAAGGCTAGCAGGAACCAGAGAAGTTTGAGACATTAGCTAACCCTTTACCTTAAATAGAAATCAATGGCCGACCAGCTGAGATGTTTTTTTAACATTTTGTAAAAAAAAAAGAAAGAAAGAAGAAAAAAATAAAGGGTCAGAGCACTCCATCCTCAACTAGGCAAGGATGAAAGGTTTGGTTCAGAAGAAACAGATGCGTGAGTGTACAGCAAAAGATTTCGCAGTGCAGGGGGAGCCCGGGTAAGGAGAGCCCATGGTGAGTGACCCTGACCCAGCCCCAGGCCAGCAGAGACAGCCTGTTTATTCTAGGAAGCCTCTACCCGCCTCTCGCTGCTCCCACTCGGGGATAAGAACAGCTGCCTCACTTCACGTCTGACAACTAATACAGACGGTGCTTGCGTGTGTGAGTGTGTGTACGTGCTCACGCCAACGGTGACAAGTGCACAGAGTTCTGAAAATCCGGGCCATACAGTACCTGTGTTGCAAAAAACATCTTCACATGTTTTTGCAATGAGTTGTTAGCTTGTAGATCGCTATTCAACACAAATGATATAGGGCTTAAGTGGTTAAAAGAGGAAACATCAGTATTATTGAGCTAACGATATAGCATTAGGTCACGCTTAAAGGGACAATATCACGCTATTGATGTGTGTTTTAGTTTATTGTTGAAGGATTAGGGGTCCATTTGGTTCCATTTGTAACTCTCTCTGAGTTATGGGGGTCTGGCCTAATGCATACCAAATTGGGGCTCCTTGAAATTAAAATGTTTGAGAACCACTGGTCTATGGCCGCCATTCAATCTGATTCATATTTTATTCAATTTTGCTGTAAACGCAGCAAACAAGTACACGGTCACACTGAGGGTAGCCATGACATTATAGGACTAAACCTTTCAGCACCACTTTTGGGCCATTTCAGAAACACAGGAGACTGCTCAGTTTTATTTGGAAGAAGGACTCCTTAGTTACTTACAGTACTTTACATTTGTCATGTAGTTATTGAAAAATGCTCAGAATTTGGCAAACTTCACAGGCATGACTGCGTGCTAGTATTGATGGCAGATTGCTGCAAAGTGGATCAGGAATAGTTTGTAAAAACAAATACCCCACAACCAGTAGGGACAATTGTATCAGTATTTTGACTATGCCCAGTATATCAATTGCATTGTTCTGTATTGGTAGTGCACTTGACGCTTTTGTCATAGATGTCATCAATGTCATAGTTCAAATATATAATACTTGAAGATAAGTGAGGTTGTTAAAACATATTACCAAGGACTTACCAAGGAGTATTATGGCTCTCCCTGCCCTGGTGTCTGGATGCCTTGTGATATCCCGCTCAGAATGTAATGAATAATGTTGTGTACATAAACATATGGAATCAAACAGGGGCAACAAGCTCTCAGAAATAATCTGCTTTAGACTGGCTAGTATGCTCACAGTCACTTACTCTGAAATCTGTCAGTTCTCGAGAGCAGGGCCTCAGGAGGTGGCTCTGCAAGAGTGTTTATACAGTTAACACATATTGGTTCCCTGACCCAGGAATTTAAGTATCAGATAATGTAAACTAGTCCAGATTTTAAGTTAACAATAATAACTTTCTCACTTTTTTCCATCATTGTCTATGGAGCAAAAAGTTGTGATTTGGGATCCAGCCAAAGTATTGTGGAAACACAAGGTGTAAGCTGAGCCTGATGACCTACTGGTTCCCAGCCCTTGTTGGCTTTCTCACTTTCCCCTGCTTGCAATGTGCTGCTTGCAGACAAAAGCGTCAGTATTGCTCTTGGAACCGTCATTGGTGGATTCGTGGTACTGAAACAGACTAATTCACAGCTTTATGGCCTGTGATTGAGAGAGGTGAATGGAGCAGTGACTAGTGGCCTAGTATATGTCACTTCCAGTCATTCAGACCCCCTCCATTCAGACCCCCTTCACTAGAAAGAGTAAAGGCAGAATATTTTTAAATGGCTCCAATGAAGGCTACTGTCTACCTCATTAGACACGATGAGCTAATCGCTGCGTTTCTTAGAACACTGTGAAATAAACAATTTGTGCCCCACAGAGAAAAAAGTCTCTAGTTTGAAAAGATCACAGTCTCACTTCTTAGAGTTCACTGGATCTCCTGCCCTGTGACAGATCATGGCTCTGGGTATAAAAAGGTGGACTGAGGCTTGTCAGTGTGTTACTTCTATAGTGCCAAGTGACAGATAACGGCTCTAGGTGTAAAAAGGAGGACTGTGGCGCATCAGTGTGTAAATCGTCCTGTTGGCCACAGGCCCAGACAGAGAAAAGGAGCAGGACCGGTTAACGGTATGGAGTTTCACAAAACACGTTCCTCTCACACCCTTGAGCACGTGCTCACAACTTCTAGAGATAGTTCTGCGTTGGGGAATGCCCACTAGTTCACCATTCAAATGAGATGAAGGAAGAGCATCTCTTTTCACACATGATGACACCAGTTATTCACTATTTGGTTACGGTTTCAGAGCTGAGTTAGAGATTTAAAATATGATGATGTTTCATGTATATCACTATTCACACTATCTCACTTTACTTACACAACACATGTTGTGATTTAATGACACAGTGTATTGAGTCATTGTAGACAGAGGGACATTTCAAATGTACAGTACATACAGTACATACTGTACATACATACATACATACATACATACATACATACATACATACATACATACATACATACATACATACATACATATTACATACATACATACATACATACATACATACATACATACATACATACATATTACATACATACATACATACATACATACATACATACATACATACATACATACATACATACATACATACATACATACATACATACATACATACATACATACATACATACATACATACATACATACATACATACATACATATTACATACACACTCACAGACTCATTGCAATAGTTTCACAGCCACTTTGTGGCTCCATTAACAGACCAGCGGTCCAGGGGGTCACATGATCTTCGATCAGCTAACTGAGGTACAGTATAAAATCATATTTCAGCTTAACTCCCTGGGATTCCCAGGTTATGTAAGCAACATACGTATGTGGAGATGGTTTACAACAGGGATGGGCAACCACCTCTTTAAGATGTACCAAGTACCAGATGATCAGATTGGGCTACTGAGGTGATCAATTCAGCTGACCAAAAACAGCCATTATTAACCATTATTGTTTGATGCGCATAGAATTTGATGCTCATCAAACAATAAGAAAGGTAAGAAAAGTTAACTTTTCTTACTTTTATTGTTAATATTAAAGTATTGACTCATTATTCGTTAAAATTATTGACTTATTCCATGCTTGTTATTATAATTA